>NC_041388.1:158218397-158244294 GCF_002162155.2 Triticum dicoccoides
TGGCGAGAGACAGGGGAAGACGACGGCAGCTGCAGCCCGGATTTGGAGGTGGATGTGGAGGTGTTGGCGGAGACCACGGTGGCCGGTGCGTGGGGGTGGGGGATCCCATCGGGGAAGAAGGTGGGTTGTGGGGTGTGGGAGGCCCGGCGGGGAAGAAGGTGGGAGATGGGGGCGGGTGTTTCGGGAAGGAGGAAGGTGGGGACGGGACACGGGTGGGGTGGGTGTTAGCAGAATAAGAAAAGTGTTAGCAGAATAAGGTCTTAAGGGGTGTTATTAGAATAGAACCACCCTATATATATATATATAGTACTATATGATACTCCCTATATAAGGCTGGCCATAGTGGTGGTATCATAGCCAACGATGTCATGCACTCGGAAATAACAAGTATATATGCTGATGTGGCAAATAATTAAATATATATAAAGAGGGTTAGAGTAACATATAGTAGGTAGATACCGTATCATGTTAAATGCGATGCTAATTTGTGTCATGCATGGCAATAAATATGATCTATATATATGATATACTATACTCTATGTATTATACTATGCGCTATAATTAATTAAAGGTAGTATCATATGTACTGTATATCCAAGATACTAGTATATGGAACTCTCCACTATACTCATGATTTCTTACCATGGAAAAAAATTGGAGGTGAAACGATGAACTCATGTTTTCATTCAAACAAAAATATGATGTTAGGTAATGTAAATGTTTTCAAAGATCACACGGTTCACTCATGAAAGCCGTGTGTCCACTAAACCGTGGCCGATGCACCCCCACCCCTCTGCCAGATGCGCGATCTGAGTCGTGTGTTCTGATTGGCCAGAACCCAAACCCAACGGATTGTACTTCTGCATCGTTGGATTCTCCTTGATCGAACGGCGATCCTCATCCCTTTCTACAACACATGTACATGTTTTCAAATAGCCCCTCCCAAAAACATGTTTTCAAATAGCACATGGTTCACACACGAAAGCCGTGTGCCTACCAAACCGTGGTTGATGCCCCCCTCGCTCCACGTGCAATCTGAGTCTGTCCGTTCTGATTGGCCAGAACCCAAACCCCACAGATCATACGTTCGCACCGTTGGATGCTCCCAGATCGAACGACAATCCTCATCACTTTTGACAGGAAATGCAGTCCGGCTAGGAATTGATTTATATGCAAACATGCACGGTAAATGCCAAAAAATGTCTTACATATAGCACACGAGACCTGAAATGTGCCAGCAAATCAAACCCGTGGTAAAATTGTGATCGGTTTATGTGCAAAAAATTTAGATGAGAAATGATGAACTCACGTCTTCATTTCAAAATTAGTACATCTTCATTTCAAACGAAATTATTCTGTTTGTGCACACGAGCGCTTAGAGGAAACCGTTTGCTTAGGCCTTTCCGTGCGTACGGCGACCGGGGATATTTTCACCTAGGCCGCCAACACCCCCCCACCGTCCGCCCACGTTTCACTCAACTAGTCCACCCAATCTCCTTCGCCAGCTCCCCCCTCCCCTAGATCCACAGCAGAACCCTCTCTGGTGCCGCCGTGCTCACCCCGGCCATGTACCCGCTCTCACTACAAAAAAAGACACATCCGTGACATTTTGGGCCAAACGATTTTTTTCCTGTCATACTTATGACACTTCTATGATGATAATTGTGACAAAACCCGGTATCATCATAGACGTGGTGGGGTCCTATTTCTATGACAAAAAATCATGACAGAAAATGGGTTTTTCGTCCTGGGCGGGCCGGAGACGCAACTGCATGACATTCTTTTGGGCCGTCCATGACGGAAAAAACCGTGGTAGAAGCGAGGGCGAGGAAAATATCGGGGAGTTCCCGGTTATGGTGGGTGGTCGGGGGTCGAGCGATGCGCGTTTCTCTCGTACGTACGCGCGTGTGTGCGAGGCGTTGGGCTCTAACTGAACCCGAGCGATTGCACTGCAGGCTACACGTTACACTGAACCTGAGCGATCGATCTATCCCTTGCTGTTAAATGAACCTGAGTGATTCCTTCACTACTGCTGCTAACTGAATCCGATCGAACACTGCTACCTCCTTCCCTGGATGAACAGTGAGCATTGTTGAGGGGGTTTGGACGAACAGTTCCTAGTGGGGGTTTGGATGAACAGGAACCCGTGGTAGTAGAGGCCGTTGCCGTTGGATGAACAGTACCCCGATCGATCGAGCCGGTGGATGAACAGGACCCCGTGGAGGGCTGGATGAACAGGACCCGTGGAGGGCTGGTTGAACAGTAGCCGGTGGAGGGCTGGTTGAACAGTGGCCGGTGGAGGGATGGATGAACAGTAGCCCATGGAGAGGTGGTTGAACAGGACCCCGTGGAGAGGGCTGGTTGAATAGTAGCCGGTGGAGGAGCGTGCGGTGGTGGCTGGATGAACAGGAGCCCGTGGATGAACAGTCACAGGTGGAGGCTGGACGAGGTCGACGGTGGATGAACAGTAGCCCGTGGAGGCTGGAGGAGGTCGACGATGGATTAACATTAGCCCATGGAGTCCCGTTTTGCGGTACGCCACACCCCTCCCGATGAACAGGACCCCTGTTCCGACCGTAGCGCTCCAACACAAGTCTGTTTCCTCCGTATTGTGGTACGCCACACCCCTCCTAGTCAACAGGACCCTATTTCGACCATAGGAGATCCAACAGAAGTTCGTTTCCTCCGTTTTGCGGTACGCCAGACCCCTCCCGATGAACAGGATCCCGTTTCGACCGTGGCCGGCCGAACACAAGGCCGTTTCCTCCATTCTGTGGTATGCCAGGCCTCGTTTCCATCGGCTATTCCGTCCAAGCCGGTTGGCTCCCGATGAACATGATGACGCATTCCGTTCCGACCCAGCCGGTTGGCTCCCCATGAACACGACAATGACGCAGTTTCTCCATTCTGACCCAGCCATGTACATCAGCCCTAGCCATATGTACGTGCCAGTAGGCATTCAATACCCCGCCCATATGTACGTACGTGGCCGTATTTTCTTTCTTTCACCCTGGCTGTTGTACGTACGTGTACATGCTACGTGCGCGCCTCTACTACGACACATGCATGCCTCTACATCGACCAGTATGTACGTACACATTCGCGACCAGAATGACAAAGCTACATACGCTTCGACGAGGTGGGTCCCGACAGTCAGGCACTTCCTTGCGTGAGAAGATGTAGCTAGTGGATCCCAACAGTCAGGGGGGACGTTTTTTTTAAATACGGTGGCACGTCCGGTGGGTCCCTGCTGCCAGGTGGAGGAATAATTATTTTGCACATAATAAGGAGGCACTTCCTTGCTGCGGCCATGGACCCAGCTGTCAGCCTCTCCACATACAGTACTCTACCAATTGAAGTTGTTCCTTGACCATGTTGACCATGCCGCGCCGAGAGCACCAAGGCGGTGGACGACGGCAAGGCCTAGGAAGGGGATGACGCGGAGCCGGGGAAGACACGACAGTGGAAGCCCACGCGGAGAGGAGTACGAGGGTTCACTAGTTCGACTGTGGTGTGAGGCTGCCGTCGCTGCAGAATAACATGGGGTGTGGGTGAGTAGAGGCGGATGGCCTGGCCAGCGGTGGGAGTAGTAGGGGGCGGTGAGGCCTCCACGACATCATAGCCGGCCACGGGAGACAGGAGCATGCGGAACGACCGACGCTGGTTTGGGCGGCTGGAGCAAGAAGACCAGAAGTTGAAGAAGCACTACGGCCGTTGGATGGACATCGTATGGTCACTGGAGCAAGAATAATTCATATTGAATAAGTTGACAAAGCCCTCCGTCCTCGTCAACTTAGTAGGTCCACAAGTCAGCCTCCCACGTAGGGGGTACTCATTTTTTTGTGCGTAATAAGGAGGCACTTCCTTGCATGCGAAGATATAGCTGGTGGGTCCGAGCTGTCAGCGGGGGAACATTTTTTCATGAAATAAAGAGGCCCTTCTGGTGGGTCCCAGATGTCAGGTGGAGGAATCATTATCTTGCGCGTAATAAGGATGCATTTCCTTGTGTGTGGCCGTGGACCCAGCTATCAGCCTCTCCACGTACAGTCCACTTCTGATGGATGTTGTTCGTTGACCACATTGACCACGCCGCGCCGAGAGCACCAGGGCGGCAGACGACGGCGAGGCCTACGAAGGGAACAACACAAAGCCGGGGAAGACACGGCAGTGGCTGCCCACGTGGTGGGGAGTACGAGGGTTGACTGGTTCGGCTGCTGTCGCCAAAAAATAACAGGAGGTGTGGATGAGTAGAGGGATAGATAGGCCAGGGATGCGAGTATGGTGGGACCGTGAGTCCTGCCCGACAGTACAGCCGGCCACGGGAGGCGGGAGCAGGCGGTTCCGCCGGTGCTAGTTTGGGCGACCGAAGCATGAAGATTAGAGACTGAAGAAGCACGATTGCCGTTATATTGACATCTAACGGTCTGACGCTAGTAGAGTCGATTGTTGACTAAGTTTCTTTTTTTGAGAAACCTTGTGTGCGCATGAACTTAGTAGGCCCACAAGTCAGCCTCCAAATCTGTGGCAAACAACATAGAGCCCATTTGCTAAAAAAATTATAATTTGTAGCCCATTTGCTAATTCTTAAGTAATTTATTACAGCCCATTTTCTGCCCAGGACCACGGTCAATAAGTTCAACCTTATTTTGCATATTTCGGTGGAGTCCGAACTGTTGTAATCCCGAAACGATAAACATTTTTTAAGAACTTATTGATTTGGCAAAAAAAATTGTTTTGTTTTTGTAAGCAAATAAGACGTGGGACAATTGAGTTGGTTTAAGGGAAAACCAATGGTAAATAAATCAGCGCTGGGAGGGAAAACAACAACAAAAATAAGAATGTAAATATGAAAAGGGAACTTTATGTATTTTCAATATAATGATACGTATATATGAAATAGTAAAACTATAGGTAGAGATTAGAAAAAGGATGTAGGACATGGCATTTCAAGAGGAAAATAGAACTGGGCTGTGTGTTTGATTCAGTAAAAAAAACTACATGCGGATGTTGTAATACAAAATATAACTAACGCTGGCGGGCCAGAGGCTAGTAGATACCTGCTGGATCTTTGTGCCCCGTTGTCGTTATGGGATGGGACTCTTAAAAACAAAACCAAGCCTGGGCAGTCTACAGCCCAGTTGAAACTTGCTCGACCTGAAAAAACAATATACTTGCTCAACAAACGAGATAATCTGCAAGTACAGACTGATAACTGGGATGCAACAGGTATATTGTTTTTTCATCGTGATAATATGCATGCACTTGTTCCGAAAAACTTGGAGAACTGGGAATTCGAATGACAGGTGCTTATGCTACCCATGAAATAAAAAGCAGGTGCCTGAAAATTCGTTTCGAAACAAATGATTCAGCTTTATATCCACGTCGACCCTCGGCATGATGGTTGGCAGCAAATGCCAAGTTCATACCAAAAGATCGTTAACAACAGTACCAACTTGCAGAAGACAAGGTAGTACAAGTACCAATACCAAACTAACTTATAATCTTTTTACTCCTGGCCCTAGTGTTCGTCTGGTAGAAAATCTTGCAGAGGTCCAGCTCCCGCTCCTTCTCTTGCTCCAGGTCCCCGAGGTGGTACTGGTGCATGATAACCCATAAGTATAGGGGATTGCAACAGTTTTCAAGGGTAGAGTATTCAACCCAAATTTATTGATTCGACACAAGGGGAGACAAAGAATATTATCAAGTATTAGCAGCTGAGTTGTCAATTCAACCACACCTAGAAACTTAATATCTGCAGCAAAGTATTTAGTAGCAAAGTAATATGATAGTAGTGGTAACGGTAGCAAAAGTAACGGTAGCAGTTTTGGTTTTATAGTGATTGTAACAGTAGCAACGGAAAAGTAGATAAGCGAAAATCAATATGTGAAAAGCTCGTAGGCAATGGATCAATGATGGATAATTATGTTGGATGCGATTCCTCATGCAGTAGTTATAACATAGGGTGACACAGAACTAGCTCCAGTTCATCAATGTAATGTAGGCATGTATTCTGAATATAGTCATACATGCTTACGGAAAAGAACTTGCATGACATCTTTTGTCCTACCCTCCCGTGGCAGCGGGGTCCTATTGGAAACTAAGGGATATTAAGGTCTCCTTTTAATAGAGTACCGTACCAAAGCATTAACACTTAGTGAATACATGAACTCCTCAAACTACGATCATCACCGGTAAGTATCCCGATTATTGTCACTTCGGGGTTAGCGGATCATAACACATAATAGGTGACTATAGACTTGCAAGATAGGATCAAGAACTCACATATATTCATGAAAACATAATAGGTTCAGATCTGAAATCATGGCACTCGATCCCTAGTGACAAGAATTAAGCATAGCAAAGTCATAGCAACATCAATCTCAGAACATAATGGATACCAGGGATCAAATCCTAACAAAACTAACTCGATTACATGATAAATCTCATCCAACCCATCACCTTCCAGCAAGCCTACGATGGAATTACTCACGCTCGGCGGTGAGCATCATGAAATTGGTGATGGAGGAAGGTTGATGATGACGATGACGACGGATTCCCCTCTTCAGAGCCCCGAACGGACTCCAGATCAGCCCTCCCGAGAGAGATTAGGGCTTGGTAGTGGCTCCGTAACGTAAAACGTGATGAATCCTTCTCTCCATTTTTTTCTCCCCGAACACGAATATATAGAGTTGGAGTTGAGGTCGGAGGAGCACCAGGGGGCCCACGAGGCAAGGGGCACGCCCAGGGGGGGTAGGCGTGCCCCCACCCTCGTGGAAAAGGGGTGCCCCCTGGCCTTGATTCTTTCGCCAGTATTTTTTATATATTCCAAAAATATTCTCCGTTGATTTTCAGGTCATTCCAAAAACTTTTATTTCTGCACAAAAATAACACCATGGCAATTCTGCTGAAAACAGGGTCAGTCCAGGTTAGTTCCATTGAAATCATGCAAGTTAGAGTCCAAAACAAGGGCAAACGTGTTTGGAAAATTAGATACGTTGGAGACGTATCAACTCCCCCAAGCTTAAACCTTTGCTTGTCCTCAAGCAATTCAGTTGATAAACTGAAAGTGATAAATAGAAACTTTTACAAACTCTGTTTGCTCTTGTTGTTGTAAATATGTAAAGCCAACATTCAAGTTTTCAGCAAAGATTATGAACTAACCATTTTCACAATAAAATTTAGGTCTCATGTTTACTCATATCAATGGCATAATCAACTAGCGAGCAATAATAATAAATCTTGGATGACAACACTTTCTCAAAACAATCATAATATGATATAACAAGATGGTATCTCGCTAGCCCTTTCCGAGACCGCAAAACATAAATGCAGAGCACCTTTAAAGATCATGGACTGACTAGACATTGTAATTCATGGTAAAAGAGATCCAGTCAAGTCATACTTAATGTAAACTAATAATAATACATGCAAATGACAGCGGTGCTCTCCAACTGGTGCTTTTTAATAAGAGGATGATGGATCAACATAAAAGTAAATGGATAGGCCCTTCGCAGAGGGAAGCAGGGATTTGTAGAGGTGCCAGAGCTCGATTTTGAAATAGAGACGAATAATATTTTGAGTGGTATACTTTCATTGTCAACATAACAAATGAGAGATCTCGATATCTTCCATGCTACACACATTATAGGCGGTTCCCAAGCAGAATGGTAAAGTTTATACTCCCCCACCACCAACAAGCATCAATCCATGGCTTGCCCGAAACAACGGGTGCCTCCAACTAACAACAATCCTGGGGGAGTTTTGTTTGCAATTATTTTGATTTGATTTGAGCATGGGACTGGGCATCCCGGTGACCAGCCATTTTCTCGTGAGTGAGGAGCGGAGTCCACTCCTCTTGGGAATAACCTGCCTAGCATGGAAGATACAGACAGCTCTAGTTGATACATGAGCTATTCGAGCATACAAAACAGAATTTTTATTTGAAGGTTTAGAGTTTGGCACATACAAATTTACTTGGAACGGCAAGTATATACCGCATATAGGAAGGTATGGTGGACTCATATGGAATAACTTTTGGGGTTTATGGAGTTGGAGTCACAAGCAGTATTCCCGCTTAGTACAAGTGAAGGCTAGAAAGAGACTGGGAAGCGACCAGCTAGAGAGCGACAATAGTCATGAACATGCATTAAGATTAATCAACACTGAATGCAAGCATGAGTAGGATATAATTCACCATGAACATAAATATCGTGGAGGCTATGTTGATTTTGTTTCAACTACATGCGTGAACATGTGCCAAGTCAAGCCACTCGAATCGTTCAAAGGAGGATACCACCCTATCATACCACATCACAACCATTTTAATAGCATGTTGGCACGCAAGGTAAACCATTATAAACTCCTAGCAAATTAAGCATGGCATGAGAAACTATAATCTCTAATTGTCATTGCAAACATGTTTCATTCATAATAGGCTGAATCAGGAACGATCATCTAATCATATTTACAAAAACAAGAGAGGTTGAGTTCATACCAGCTTTTCTCCTCTCAATCAGTTCATCATATATCGTCATTATTGCCTTTCACTTGCACAACCGAATGGTGTGAATAATAATAATAGTGCACGTGCATTGGACTAAGCTGGAATCTGCAAGCATTCAATACAAGGGAGAAGACAAGGTAATGTGGGCTCTTTGTTAGATCATCAATAATGCATATGAGAGCCACTCAACATTTTCATCGTGGTCTTCTCCTATCGACCCCCAAAGAAAAGAAAATAAATAAAACTATTTACACGGGAAAGCTCCCAACAAGCAAAAGAAGAAAGAGAAATCTCTTTGGGTTTTCTTTTTAATTACTACTACTACAGGCATGGAAAGTAAACTAGCTAAAAGCTACAGCTAATTTTCTTGTTTTTCTTAAGGTTTTTCAAACACACAAGAAGAAAGCTTAAAAATAAAATAAACTAGCATGGATGATACAATGAAAAAGTATGAGCACCGACAACTGGCATGAGTGTGTGAACATGAATGTAATGTCGGTGAGAAATATGTACTCCCCCAAGCTTAGGCTTTTGTCCTAAGTTGGTCTATGCCCATGGATCAAAGTTGTAGCTGGGGTTGTACTGAGATGCAGCGACAAGTGCCTCATGAGCTGCAACTTGGAGGTGAGCTGCCTTTGTCCTCCTCTCATACTCGTTCGCCTCCTCCATGGTTATAACATATCTTCCTTTTGTCTAAAAATTAAAGAAAGCAGGAGCAGGGAGAGCAACATGGACGGTGCATTGTCTGTCAAAGATTAGTCGGTACTGGAGGAACTGATCGTTCCTCTCAACAAACTGATGACGAACCATAGCATTATAATCTAGATAAGATGGAGGCAACTCAATATCATCCCCACCTTGTATTGTTTATCTCCTAATACAACACTCTTGAGAACACTAAGATCGGGAACACACATGTGACATGCCTCATCCTTACCGTTAATGCATCTACCCACGAAGAGAGCAAAATAATGTATGGCAGGAAAATGAATGCTCCCTATGGTAGCTTGTGTTATTTCTCTAGATTCCCCCACAGTGATACTAGCAAGAAATTCTTTAAATTCAGATTTGCGAGGTTGCACTAGCACTACCCCACTGCGGGAGTTTACAAGCAGTATTAAAATCTTCTAAGTCCATGGTATAAGATTTATCATAAAGATCAAATAGGACATTGTTGGAATTGCGCGAGGATGTAAATTTAAACCTTCTCACAAATGAATTAGTTAAATAGAGGTATTGCCGGCGTTTATATGACTCGAAGCTCTCAAGATCAGTGTTACGCACATATGCGTCAAATTCTTCCTTGATGCCTGCCTGGACCATGAAATCCTCTGACGGCCATTCACAAGGCCGCACTTGAGCCTCCCTTTTCATTGTCCGGCTCGCGTATTGCGGGCCTTGGGCCTTGTTTCCTTGAGGAACCACGTTGGTACATTTTCCTAAACATATTTCTTCCTCTGATTTTTTTGAAATTTTTAGTGACTCAAAATAAAAGTGAACCAAACTCAACAAAATTGATAGCAACTACTCCTACAAGTGTCTAGAGGCTATATCATGCATTAAAACTACTTTTGACTACATAAATTTGACATGCAAGCTCAAGAACAGGGTCACCTAAGCAGCAAAAAATTGCAATAAATAAAGCACTAGAACAAAAACTAATTGGACCATTGGGGGAGTCACATACTGAAGAACAATCCCCCAAAGCAGTTTTGTGAATGGAGCTTTGAGCAAGGAGATCGAAAATTGCAGCAAGATGAGCTAGAACACGGGTTTGAGCTGGTGGATGATATTTTTTGGAGGAAGACGAAGAGTGTGGGTGCAAGAATAAGTGGAGGGGACCCACATGGGGTCCCACGAGGCAGGGGGCGTGCCCAGGGGGGTGGGCGCGCCCTCCACCCTCGTGGGCACATGGTGGGTCCCCCTGATGTGTTCTCAGTGCCAATAATTCTTAAATATTCTGGAAAAAATCACATTTCATTTTCATGGCATTTGGAGAACTTTTATTTTCAGGGTATTTTTTAATGCAAGGATAATTCAGAAAACAGACAGAAAATACTATTTTTACTTTATTTAAACTAAATAATAGAAAGCAAAAAGAGGGTACAGAATGTTGTGCTTTCTAAGTTCGTCCATCTCATGCTCATCAAAAGGAATCCACTAACAAGGTTGATCAAGTCTTGTTAACAAACTCATTCTGAATCGCATGAAACTAGAGAAATTTCGAATAACACTAGGTTACCTCAACGGGGATATGCACATCCCCAACAATAAGAATACCATATTTCTTCTTGACAGTAAGAAGAGGAAATTCGAAACCTGCAATAATAATCGTTGAAATTTTTCCAATAGAATTGATACTATGGACTTGAGGTTGTTTCCTCAAAAAATGTACCGTATGCTCATTACCATTAACATGAAAAGTGACATTGCCTTTGTTGCAATCAATAACAGCCCCTGCAGTATTCAAAAAGGGTCTACCAAGGATAATCGACATACTATCGTCCTCGGGAATATCAAGAATAACAAAGTCCGTTAAAATAGTAACGTTTGCAACCACAATAGGCACATCCTCACAAATACCGACATGTATAGCAGTTGATTTATCAGCCATTTGCAAAGATATTTCAGAAGGTGTCAACTTATTCAAATCGAGTCTACGATATAAAGAGAGAGGCATAACACTAACACCGGCTCCAAGATCACATAGAGCAGTTTTAAAATAGTTTCTTTTAATGGAGCATGGTATAGTTGCTACTCTGGGATCTCCTAGTTTCTTTGGTATTCCACCCTTAAAAGTATAATTAGCAAGCATGGTGGAAATTTCAGCTTTCGGTATCTTTCTTTTATTAGTAACAATATCCTTCATGTATTTAGCATAAGGATTCATTTTAAGCGTATCAGTCAAACTCATATAAAAAAAGATAGGTCTAATCATTCCAGCAAAGCGCTCAAACTCCACATCATCCTTTTTCTTGGATGGTTTAGGAGGAAAAGGCATGGGTTTATGAACCCATGGTTCTATTTCCTTACCGCGCTTCCTAGCAACAAAGTCTCTCTTATCATAATGTTGATTCTTTGATTGTGGGTTAGCAAGGTCAACAGCAGGTTCAATCTCTACATCATTGTCATTGCTAGGTTGAGCATCAACATGAACATCATCATTAACATTATCACTAGGTTCATGTTCATTACCAGATTGTGTTTCAGCATCAGAAATAGAAATATCATTGGGATTCTCAGGTGTGTCAACAACAGGTTCACTAGAAGCATGCAAAGTCCTATTATTTTTCCTTTTCTTCCTTTTAAAAGGACTAGGTGCATCAACATTAGTTCTCTGAGAATCTTGCTCAATTCTCTTAGGGTGGCCCTCAGGATACAAAGGTTCCTAAGTCATTTTACCCCCTCTAGTCATAACTCTAACAACATTATCATTTTTCTTATTATTTAATCCATTGAGCAAATCATTCTGAGCTTTAAGTACTTGTTCTACTTGAGTGGTAACCATAGAAGCATGTTTACTAATAAGTTTAAGTTCACCTTTAAATCTAGACATATAATCACTCAAGTGTTCAAGCATATCAGCATTGCGTTTCAGTTGTCTACCAACATAAGCATTGAAGTTTTCTTGTTTAACAATAAAATTATCAAACTCATCTAAGCATTGGCTAGAAGACTTATAACGAGGAATATCACCTTCATCAAATCTATAGAGAGAATTTACCTTTACTACCTGTGTCGGGTTATCAAGACCATGTATTTCTTCAATAGGTGGTAATTCTTAACATCTTCAGCTTTAATACCTTTTTCTTTCCTAGTTTTCTTTGCCTCTTGCATATCTTCAGGACTGAGAAATAGAATACCCCTTTTCTTCGGAGTTGGCTTAGGAGTTGGTTCAGGAAGTGTCCAATCATTTTCATTACTCAACATATTATTCAATAGCAATTCAGCTTGATCAATTGTTCTTTCCCTGAAAACACAACCAGCACAACTATCCAGGTAGTCTCTAGAAGCATCGGTTAGTCCATTATAAAAGATATCAAGTATTTCATTTTTCTTGAGAGGATGATCAGGCAAAGCATTAAGTAATCGGAGAAGCCTTCCCCAAGCTTGTGGGAGACTCTTCTTCAATTTGCACAAAATTATATATTTCCCTTAAAGCAGCTTGTTTCTTATGAGCGGGGAAATATTTAGCACAGAAGTAATAAATCATATCCTGGGGACTATGCACACAACCAGGATCAAGAGAATTAAAGCATGTTTTAGCATCACCCTTTAATGAGAATGAAAACAACTTAATGATAAATTAATAGCGAGTTTCCTCATCATGAGTAAACAGGGTGGCTATATCATTTAATTTAGTAAGATGTGCCACAACAGTTTCAGATTCATAGCCATAGAAAGGATCAGATTCAAGCAAAGTAATTAACTCAGGATTGACAGAGAAATCATAATTCTTATTGATAATAAAGATAGGTGAAGTAGCAAAAGTAGGGTCATATTTAATTCTAGCATTCAAAGACTTTTCCTTAAGCTTAGCTAGTAATTTCTTAAGATCAGATCTATCATTGCCCTCAGGAACAACAGGAAGTTCATATCTTGGGGGAGAATCATCATCATTACGTTCATCAATATTATCAGTTTCAATAATTTAATTATCTCTAACCCTAGCAAGTTGTTCATCAAGAAATTCACCTAGTGGCATAGTATTATCAAGCATAGAAGTAGTTTCATCATAAGTATCATGCAAAGAAGAAGTGGCATCATCAATAACATGCGACATATCAGAATGAATAGAAGGAGTAGGTGTCGCAAGTTTACTCAAAACAGAAGGTGAATCAAGTGCAGAGCTAGATGGCAGTTCCTTACCTCCCCTAGTAGTTGAGGAAAAGTTTTTGATTCTTTGATCTTTCAAGTTCTTCATAGTGACCAACAGACATAAATCCCAAGTGACTCAAAGAATAGAGCTATGCTCCTCGGCAACAACGCCAGAAAATAGTCTTGATAACCCACAAGTATAGGGGGTCGCAATAGTTTTCGAGGGTAGAGTATTCAACCCAAATTTACTGATTCGATACAAGGGGAGCCAAAGAATATTCTCAAGTATTAGCAGCTGAGCTGTCAATTCAACCACACCTGGAAACTTAATATCTGCAGCAAAGTATTTAGTAGCAAAGTAATATGATAGTAGTGTTAACGGTAGCAAAAGTAATGGTAGCAGTTTTGGTTTTATAGTGATTATAACAGTAGCAACGGAAAAGTAGATAAGCGAAGATCAATATGTGAAAAGCTCGTAGGAAATGGATCAGTGATGGATAATTATGTCGGATGTGATTCCTCATGCAATAGTTATAATATAGGGTGACACAGATCTAGCTCAAGTTCATCAATGTAATGTAGGCATGTATTCCGAATATAGTCATACGTGCTTATGGAAAAGAACTTGCATGACATCTTTTGTCCTAGCCTCCCGTGGCAGCGGGGTCCTATTGGAAACTAAGGGATATTAAGGCCTCCTTTTAATAGAGTACTGGACCAAAGCATTAACACTTAGTGAATACATGAACTCCTCAAACTACGGTTATCACCGGTAAGTATCCCGATTATTGTCACTTCGGGGTTAACCGATCATAACACATAATAGGTGACTATAGACTTGCAAGATAGGATCAAGAACTCACATATATTCATGAAAACATAATAGGTTCAGATCTGAAATCATGGCACTCGGGCCCTAGTAACAAGCATTAAGCATAGCAAAGTCATAGCAACATCAAGCTCAGAACATAATGGATACTAGGGATCAAACCCTAAGAAAACTAACTCGATTACATGATAAATCTCATCCAACCCATCACCGTCCAGCAAGCCTACGATGGAATTACTCATGCTCGGCGGTGAGCATCATGAAGTTGGTGATGGAGGAAGGTTGATGATGACAATGGCGATGGATTCCCCTCTCCGGAGCCCTGAACGGACTCCAGATCAGCCCCCTCAGAGATATTAGGGCTTGGCGGAGACTCCGTATCATAAAACGCGATGAATCCTTCTCTCTGATTTTTTCTCCCCGAACACGAATATATAGAGTTAGAGTTGAGGTCGGAGGAGCACCAGGGGGCCCACGAGGCAGGGGGCGTGCCCAGGGGGGTAGGTGCGCCCCCACCCTCGTGGACAGGGTGTGGGTCCCCTGGCCTTGATTCTTTCACCAATATTTTTATATATTCCAAAAATATTCTCCGTTGATTTTCAGGTCATTCCAAGAACTTTTATTTCTGCACAAAAATAACACCATGCCAATTCTGCTGAAAACAGCGTCAGTCCGGGTTAGTTCCATTCAAATCATGCAAGTTAGAGTCCAAAACAAGGGCAAAAGTGTTTGGAAAAGTAGATACGTTGGAGACGTATCAGTGCATCACCGAGTTGGTCCTCTGCTGGTCGAAATTCTTGTTGGTGTGCAGCAGGAGAACCTTTTTGCTGCCCGTCTGCCGGCCGTTGACCACCACCGGCAAGGTATTGGCGGTCTTGTGCCACATCGCGTGCATGCCGCACTCCAACTGTATCTTGCGACGCGTCCACATGCCCCTTTTGAACGCCCTGGAATTGCGCTGGAATAAATGCTTGCTTAGGCCACTCAGCGTGATACCTGCAGTATTGTCAAATAGAGGTTTTAGTGTATGTGGTTGGCATTTTCATAACATCTTTGGCACATTGCAGTCAGTTGTTTCACTTTTTATTAACTGTCAAATTGTAATTTCTTCACTAGGTCTGCATCTAAAAAGAAAAATAGAGCTATAAACAAAGGAATATGTTTGTGCAAGTAGACGGCCGGTCGGTGTCTTACCTGGAAGTTTCTCAGGATGGGTGTAGCATATGCCGTGCTCGCTGTCGATGGTTGGTATGGACAAATCGATGAGAGGGTGAGATCTCGCGCTGTCAGCAGTCACTTTGGCCTCAAGGTGCTCGATCAGCTCCTGATCCGTGGGATCGAACTTGACGCCAGCCGGCAGCACCGGCCAATCCTTCTTGGAATTGCATCGGTTAATTCCAGTTATATGGTACTCAATGTATGATCAATCGACTGTTTTAAGTGAATGATGAAAGATTTTGACAGATAAGTGGTACTCCAACTCTGAAGTCCACAATACCCGAAGACGCCACCGGGATTCTTGTGTCACCTCACGTGCAGCGTGTTGTCACGTCAATTCAATGTGTGGACAAGATGAATAATTTGACCGATGTATACTAGTACTGCTACGGTACTATTTACTAGTCATATTTAGTGTCACATTTTAACCATCACTACAAAAAAATACACTTCCTTGATGATACATGTTTGTCACAGTAGGTCGCGTTTTTGTCATGCATGTACATCCATGACGATTTTATGACAGAATCAAGATAGTCATACCTGTGCTGTCGTAGAAGTGTTCCATGACATTACCAAAATTATCATCACGGAAGTGTCCACTTCCATGACGATAAATCGCGCGTCACATAAGTGCTTTCATCAAGGGTGACCGACACGTGGCATCCACCATAATGGAACGCCGTTAAGCTATCGGATCGGGTTTTGGATCCGATAACCCGTTAACAGCCCCGACCAATGGGGATTTTCCACGTGTAAAATCATCATTGGCTAGAGGAAACACGTGTTGGCTCACCGTTGGGACAGATGTCATCCGCTCATTGGACCGAAGGTGCCTATGATACGGCGACACGTGGCACGACCCAACAAAGGCCCATTCCTGTGAAAAGGCCGGCCCATTTGACTTGGTCAGAAGGTGGCGGGCCGGCCCACGGAAAGCTTGTTAACGGCCTGTTCGCATATAGCCCATTTACAACCCGCTAACCCAGGTCCCTTTACGCCCTATCCGAATTAAGCCCAGTAGCGTCATCTAGGCCGTCCAATATTATTTAGCCCGTTTTAACTTCTGGCCCATGTGTGGACCATGACTTCTTTCGGCCCATATGAGGACCTTTGTAACTCTTGGCCCATTAACGGCCCGTGGTGAAACTGGCCCATAATGAACAGTGTATCACTTTATACCCATTAACGGCTCGTTATTCCATTGGGCCGTTTCCAGCCCAAGTTATCTTTCGGCCTTCTCAGGGCCCATTGATTCTTGGGCTCATTTGCAGCATTCGGTTACATACGGCCCGTTACTGTCATTTTCTTCTTGTGGGCCAAATTCAGCCCATCCTTACAGTCGGCCCATTTGCGGACTGTTAATACATTGGGCCGTTTTCATGTCAAAAAAACCCGTTGGGCTGTTTTCATAGAGTTATCAAATACGGCCTATTAACGGCCCGTTATGGTCCACGAATAGTACGGCCCATGATTGGCGAAATGATGATACGCCCCGTAGAAGGCCCATGGATCCTATGCCCGTATGAGGCCCATGGATAGTACGGCCCGTAGAAGGCCCATGGATCGTACGGCCCATAGAAGGCCCATGGACCCTATGGCCCATAGAAGGCCCATGGATCCTAAGGCCCGTATAGAAGGCCGATGGATCCTACGACCGGACGAAGGCCCATGGATCATACGGCCTGCAGGAGGCCCATGGTTACAACAGTCCGTGTGTTGCCATGATTATTTTGGCCTAGCTACCAAAAATAGGCTATTGTGGTCACTAGAAAAAACAGAAAAAGAACTGCAGTGATTACAAGCAAACAACTAAACAAGACAATAAGGAAGTAAATAAGCAAGCAATTAACGCTAGCCTATTACCGCTATTACACATATTACATCCACTGGGCATCAAAGTTCGCCACCAATGCAAATATAGGGAACAAAGCAGCACATTACATACACTGGTCGTCAAAATTGGCCACCAGTGCAAATAAACGCGGCAGCAAAACAAGAGCATAACTGAAACAACTTCAGAAGAGGTCAAGAAACGTTATCCAGGGTATCCACCATGCTGGCTATAAGCTTAGCAAGTTGATTAGCTTTGTCCTGTTTGGTGCTAAAATCCTCCAACGCTTGGTGTTGCACCAGAAAGTATGCATCTGAATGCTCCAGGGACTTCCGCAGTCCTTCCGCTTCTTGTCGCAGCACAGCTGATCGATGTCTTTCAGCTTGTAGTTGAGACTCAAGAAACCGAACTGATTCAGACAGTGAGTTTGAATAGCTTGTGCAAGCAGTAGTGGCCAGTAACTCGAACACTAAACCAAGACAGGACTTTGGGGTTGTCTCGCTGTCTTCAAGATAGTCTTCCTTAGCTGTTTTATCAGCTTTGTTTGAGACCAACAAGGATGTGTCACTATCCTGAACCTTATCTGCATTACTTCCTTTACCATTGCTTAGTAAGGCACTCTTCCCCAATATTCCGTCAGCATTCTAAAAGAAGAAACAAGCAGACACACAACAAGTTTAGCATGTACTAGTATATGAAACTCATTTCGGTGAACCAGTTCATTAGTATGGTGGACAGGATTAAACTACCAAGTCTTCTATTGCCAAGTACTAGTACATAATAAAAGCATCAAACAAACATATATCTATGTCCTATGGTCACTGCATTGTCTTGCCAAATCAAAATAGAGACACGGTTCAAATCATATCAGTTCAAGACAAAGCAGCAGTGAAAGAATACAAAGCGTGGGAAACTACACGTCACGACAAGATTTCAGATGGGTACCACGGGTCTACATGTACAACAACACTATTGGCTCTGTTGTGATGCTAGTAATGTGCATGATATGAAAGTCAACTGTATACACAGTTGAAATTGAAATCAACAGAGCTATTGATAAGAGCAAACCTGTTAAAGAAACATGCGTGAACATACCTGCTATGCCATTGGAGTTTCGATTGGATCCTTCAATTTAAAAATAAGTTTGTATGAGTAAATACAGTGATACAAGAGCAAAGCAGTCATAGTTAAAAAAGGCGCGCCTAAGCGAGCGCTTAAGCGCGCCCAGGCTCTAGGCGTTGGCAAAACGCATTGCGCATAACTATGCATAATCTGTGCATAATTGCGCATAAGCATGCGCTTTGGTCAGTAAAGCGCAAGGTAGTGGCAAAACGCACAATTAACGCCTAGCACTTTTTTGAACTATGATAGCAATGGAATCTTAAATTAGAATAGTTGTTCTGCAGGTTTAGGCACTTGTTCTACATGAACAGAGTACAGTAAGACGCAAGAATATAATACTTAAAAAATATAAAATGAGCTCATATACCTTACCACATTCTTGGTTCGGGACCAGTACAGAACAAGGCCTTCCCAGTCATCATCCAGTAATGTGTCTCAGGAGAACGTAAGGGAATTTGATGAGTTTCTTTGCCGGTGAAGTACGTTTTCTTCAGGTAATTCCGATACTGCCACCAAGCATTCTTGAAGATAGCAGAGGTATTAGCACAGGTTACCTCATCCTGAGTTTCCAAATCGGTCCTTCTCTATAGAGAAAAATGGGAAAATTTGCTGTATTATAACCATCATGGAGGTAGGATGTATGGGACGAAGCAAAGTAATTGCCATGAATAACATTACTTACACATAACTCCTGGACAAACACCTGCAACTGGCATTTTCCTTCATCTTCAGTATAATATTTCCAAGATGGGAAGATATGCACATACGATTTAACAACATCAAATGTGATAGATGCTAAACTACGACTAGCTGGTTGTGCTTCCTCCACAGGAATAGGCATACTAACTGGTGGAGTTGGGGTTCGCCGTGATAGTACTGGCCCTTTGGGCACTGGAGCTGCCTTACTAACTACTCTTGTTTGGGAGCTCTGTGGTGGAGATGGTGCTGTGTCAACAGGAACTGGGTTACTATCGACTGGGGTTGGGGTTAGATTGGGTGAAGCTGGTTCTCTGTCCATCGCAGTAGGGGTACAATCTGCGAGAGTTTGGGTTATGTGTGGTAGGGCTGGTTCTTGTGCATGTACAACCGGGGTGCTATCTCCACCAAGAGGTAGCATTGTTTTATTTGAGGACCGCGTTTTTAGCCCGCTAGATACTAGCATCACCCGCTCCAATTCAAATGGCTGATAAATAGGAAACATAGTTGAATGTACAGACATTATATGAGAGACAGATGCAATAGATAGTGTGGAAAAAAGAGGGCATGAAATAGTTGACATGTATATTGTTTAACTAAAACAGATAGCATGACATAATTTCACATATATGATGTCTATCTAAACGGGGTAGCATAGCATAACATAATTCAAAGATATGATGAATAACTAAACAGGATCGCATGACATAATTCACCTACATGTTATCTAAGTAATTAGGATCACATCATTTAATTCACATATGTGATTTATATGCTAAACAGAGGGCATTCGATATGATGTCTAAACGAAGAACATGGTGTTGAATATTGTGTATATGATGTCTAAACTATGCAATGCAAGACACCGTATGCATGATATGAGCAGTATAACCGTGCCAAGTTAGAGCATACACCTCAGTGGGGGAATAGGACTGGTCATCTGTCTCTGAATCCACCTCTGAGGAGCTATCGGGACCCAACAAGAGATCTGCTTCGACAGGTAGCATTGTCTGCTCTGAAGGCCTTGTTTTCACTCCAGATTTTTCGATCTCCCACCCAAATGGCTGATTCACAGGAAGAGTAGTTTAATGTACAAACATTGTCGACAAATGGAAATGTAATGAAGAAAAGGATGGGCAAGATATCATTCAAATATATGATGCCTGGTTAAACATGATGGCATTGCACATTTCACATATATTATGGCTGGCTAAAAGACATGAGACTACATAATTCCCATATATGATATAGAAACTAAACAGGTGGCATTACAGAACATGTCTAAACTAAGCAGATGACATATATGATGTCAAAAGTAGGCACTGCAAGGCAACATATGCATGATATGACTAACATCATCATGCCAAGGTAGAGCAAACACCTTGGGGGGTAAATAGGAGTGGTCAGCGGCGTCTGAATCCGCCTCAGAACAGTTATCTTCCTCTGAATTACAATCTGGAGAGGGGTGGGGAGGGTTTTCCATTGAACCCACCATGGAGCAATGTCTGCATGACATTGTATTGCCGCACAAAACTCTTCTCGTTTTCTCTACATGTTTAGCATGACTGTGTACAATATCTGACATGCATACGAAAAAAATATGGTGAGATTATGTAAGGAGAGCATGCAGAAATTTAGAGTGATGGTAACAACCAGTGGATCGACATTTTTCCGTTGAACCAAAATAGCCCTAATGGATCGACATGAATGTATAGTAATAAGTGATGCAACAAGTGTACAACCTCTTTGCCGTAGCTGTGTCGACCTCAGCATCATTGGATTGGTCGCTAAAGCAGTTGAGGCAGAGGTGGCTGTCAAAGGTGTGGAGGACATTCTGAGGAATCTGTAGACGGCGTCCAGGGCACTGCTCTATTGTGATGGATCGTTCTGTCGTTGGAGCAGCTCCCGCGAGCCGTAAGACATCAAGGCTGAAGCAGCACAAGACAAACATCATCAATCTCAAGTGGGATTCTAATAGCATCTCCAATAGATGATGTAAAATGGATGTAAAATTAACATCACCAAAAACCACCTGACTACAACAGATGTGGTAAAAACTGTTGACTCTGAACTTAACTGTCGAAACTGAAATTTACAGTGGAATCTGAATGCTACTGTCGAAACTGAACACAATGGTAGCAGAGAGGCACTTGACATGTAGTTTAGTAAGGGCCCGCAGTTCATCTTCAACCTGCACCCCCCTGAGCCGCCAGCCACCACCGGCCGAACCGCCGGCCCCAGCGCCGCCTCGCCACCCCGAAACAACTCGCCACCACCGCCCTGGCCAGCCCTCTAGGTCCCCCGCTCCCACCCTGAACCCTAAGATAGATAGTGGGGTACCTCTCCGGCGAGCCCCCGTCCCCACTGCGGGTGGTTCTTCCTTAACTCCGGCGAGCCCCCCAACCCCTGAAAATCGACTGACCCAAAAGTTAATTCAGTCGACTGAAGTGTGGCTTAATCGGAGCAGAGCAGCAGCACGAGTGAGGGGGAGAGCAGCAGCAACAGCTGGGCGAGCGAGCGATCGAGCGAGAGTCGGAGCAGCAGCAACAGCAGATCCAGCTGGTATGGACGCCGCCGCCGAAGGGGCCTCGCACTGGGGGAGAGCCGCCGTGGAGATGTCGCCCGCGGCGCCAGCTTCAAGGTAGCCGCTCCATGGGGGTGCGGGATGGAGCACCGTCGGCGCCGGGAGGTCGAGTTAAGGAGAAGGTGCGATGCGATGAGTGTACAACCTCTTTGGTGGCGCCGAGTAGGCCTTGGCTTCATCCGAGGAGTCGGTGAGGATGATGCGGTTCCGGTGGAGCAGGTTAAGGCGGCGCTGTGGGGATGGAGCAGCCGCGATAGACAAGGCGATCGTCGGAGCAGCTCCTTGGAGGTGGAGGACGGGGTGGCTGAACCGGCAGGATGGCGAGATGGACGACGGATCCTCATCTGGGGAGGTGGACGAGGGACGTCGAGCTGTTGCGGTGGACGACGTCGTCTGGGAAGAGGCTCCGGCTGGGCAGCGGTGATGTGGCGGACGGAGGAGGGTGGGGTTTTGCGGCTGGAGCAGAGAGGTTATGGCAGCCTGGGATTTCGAATGGCGAAAAGGGGGCGATGGGAGGGGGTGAAGCATGACTTAGGGACGCGCTTGTCCAAAATGTAGGGTGTGTTACAAAAGTACCCCCTGCCGATTTGAACTAGCGGCCCTTTCGGCTCAGGGTTAGAAGAGGGATTTCACGTGTCGGGATTTGGCAACTGGAGGGAGTTTTCGCGCGCGTTGTAATTTCGGGATAGCAAGGCGCGGGTTGTGAAGGTGCCAGTTTTGGGAGCACGATATCTGAATTTTTGGGATATAACAAGACGCGGGTTGAATTTTAGGGACAAGCCTAACGTGTAGTAATATTGTACTTGTACGTACCAAATCAATTCGCACTCCCCTCAACCAAAAAGAAAACGAAAAAAATAAAACTATCCACACCACACAAAGAGAGAGTCTTGCCCCGTTTTACTATACAAATGCTATTCAAAGCTACTCCCTCCTTCCATCTATATAGGGCCTAATGCGTTTTTCGATGCTAACTTTGACCAAATATTAGAGCAATGATATATGACATGCAACTTACACAAAGCGCACTATTAAATTCGTCTGTGAAAGGTTCTTTCAATGATATAATTTTCACATTGTGCATGTCACGTACTATTAATCTTGTCAATAGTCAAAGGCGGTCTTAAAAATCTCATTATGCCCTATATAGATGGAAGGAGGGAGTATGAATCCATGTTATGTCCGATTAAATTTTTTCTCTTGCTGTATAATGCATGTAACCTACTCATACCAACATTTTAGTGCATTCCAATTTTCTATACTACCGCTGCAATTTGAACTAAATTTGAACTCGTTTCTCTATTTCAGTAAGAATCTACAATCATGATTGTTGCCAACTTCAACCATCATAGTTTCCTTGGTATCCACCAGATATAAATCGGACGGCCTATAATGCAGGATGGCAGGCACACCATCATCAACAACTCCGTTTTTTATAAGAGTAGAGATAAAATATATTAAATTTAGTATAACATGTTCATAACCACAGCATGTGTATCACCGTTATATATATTCACACATGCGTCGGTTTGAAACACTATGATAAATTCTTCAAATATCCGAATTCGCTTTTTATAATGAAGTATATATGATCTCTATTTGTCTTTTACACCCACACAACCCTCTTATCTTTGTAGCTAGCGCTAACTTTCTCTTGTGCATGCACACGCCTGCATCCCTCTCACCCTCCCTCAGCATTCTCTAGCTCCATTGCGCAAATTCGTCTTTTCACTTTAGGTCGTTCACCCACGGTGTGTGTAGGCCCCCAGCTCCTTCTTTACGGCACACATCGATTGATATGTCTCTCTAGCCAGGTGTGCCTAGCAAAAACACAAGCTTCCCCTCTTCTCTTGTCACCGTCCATGCCTCACTCCACCACTCTTTTCATCGTTCTCGTACTCGCACACTCCTCCCCCCTCGATATAGTATGCCTCTCGTACCACCTACTACATGCATCCCTCCCTCTCTATCCTACTCCTCGTTTCATTTGCTTCTAACACACACATGCATGTATACCGATCGATCTCCCAACATATACCTAGATCGACTTTAACTACCCCCCATCGATTGACGTTCCTCACAAGTTATGTCTCTCCTTTCTCTAACAAAGGGCGATTGATCTTCCTATGTAGTTACGTCTGCTTACCACAGCCACATCATCCCCCATCATCATTCGTGCATGCCTCCTAACCTGTCTCTCACACGCACGTGCACAGACAACAAGCAGCCATCTCCTCTCTTATTGATATTGCGGGCGTGTCCTCCGTTTGTCTAGCAAGCCTATCCCACCATTTGTTAGAAGCAACTCCACTACCACCCCCTCCAACTCTCTCCCAACCTTATTCCTTTCCTGCACATATGCATGGATGCCCATCGATCTGCCTTAATACATGAGGAAGATCGATCTCCTTAATACATGAGGTAGGCCTCTCTCCTCCTCCACACATATACCAGCCATTGTACCTCTATAGTTAATTGGGCCTCCCTCTTCCCCCACCACACACCGATAGTCGAGCGCTGCAGGTAGGTATCCATGCCACAGAGACAAACTGCACATGTCCCATCTCACGTTCCAGTAGGCTAGCCACTCTATATCTTTGACGTGGGCACACACAAATTGGATGACACTCTTTATCGATCGCGCGCGCACACACACATCATCCCTCTCTTAGATTCTATTGACACCTCAAGCCGATGATACCTCCACACTCTTCTCGTGGATCGCCCCCTCTATATATATGTTATATCCAGGACTCTATTTCACACACATTGCATATGTTACATTTTTGATTGACCCCCCCAAAAAACTCTCAAGAACCCACACACTATATCTCTCTAGGTTTGTATCTCTCTCACACAACAACACGTAGGTGGTGTACGTATACAAGAAGAGAATAGGTGCACCGTGCATGTACTCACACTTCATGCCCAGCCACACCCGCGCGGGGACACGGTGGAGCTCATTTCTTTATGAAATGGCAGCCCACATGCTAATTTGAACGCCTGTAGTGGTTGTTTACCTAGGGAGGTCGTGTACCACGCGTGCACGAAACAAAGTTCGACTTGATGCGTTGCCGCGTTATTTTTAAATGAAGTTATAGCGCTCAATGGCACGTACACAGAATATAAAACGATCTTTATAGAGAAAAAGGTAGTCCACTCACTATATACAATGGAGCCTGCCTGCCTGGTTTGTCGCTCTTCAGAGTATCTCACACAAGGCTGTGGTGGCCTCTCTGTAACACCCTTGATGCGACTATAGCTCCCACGTGTTGAGGCACGACTTAGAGACATAATCGCATTGAAGGCATATGTCGCAAGTTAGGCAATCTTCACAACATCCCATGTAATATAATAATAAAAGGGGAGATAACATAGTTGGCTTACACTCGCCACGTCAATCAAGAACATAAATAACATTACATCATCCAAACACTCATGGCCCGACTACGGCGCCAAAATAAAAGAGAACCCAACATGCGACACGGTCCCAATCACCCCCAACTGGGCACTACTACTGATCATCGGGAAAGGAAACATAGTATCGTCGAGAGTCTTCGTTGAACTCCCACTTGAGCTCATGCGCGTCTCCTGGAGCGGAATCATCGGGTCCTGCATCTGATGTAATAGTATTCTGTGAGCCACAGGGACCCAGCAATCTTGCACCCTCGCGATCAAGACTATTTGAGCTTATAGGTAAGGCAAGGTAAAATAAGAGTGGAGCTGCAGCAAGCGACTAGCAAGTATGGTGGCTAACTTATTCGCAAAGGAGAGCGAGAAGAGGAGGCAAAGCGCGAGCGAGAAACTAGAGAGCAACCTGCGCAAACATTACTCCAACACCGTGTCCACCTCCCGGACTCCGCCGAGAAGAGGCCATCACGGTAACACACTCAGTTGATTCATTTTAATTAATTAAGGTTCAAGTTATCTACAACCGGACATTAACAAATTCCCATCTGCCCATAACCGCGGGCACGGCTTTCGAAAGTTCAATCCCTGCAGGGGAGTCCCAACTTAGCCCATGACAAGCTCTCGCGGTCAACAAAGGAATAGACCTCCTCCCAAGACGTTCCGATCAGACTCGTTATCTCGGTAACTCAAGACACTTCGACAGGTTAAAACAAGACTAGCAACACCGCCTGAATGTGCCGACAAATCCCGATAGGAGCTGCACATATCTCTTTCTCAGGGCACACTCAGATTGTCCTATGTACGGGTAGGCCAGCCCAGAGTAGCCCCTGGTGGCCACCGGTAGCTGACAGGTGGACCAACACTCAGAGGAGCACTGGCCCG
>NC_041388.1:158244613-158246945 GCF_002162155.2 Triticum dicoccoides
GGGGGGGGGTTAAAATAAGATGACCCTTGAGTCTGCAGAACCCAAGGGAAAGAAAATGCTAGGTGGCGAATGGTAAAACCAATGTTGGGCATTGCTGGAAAAGCTTTAATCAAGGCGAAATATCAAGGGGTTCCCATTATAACCCAACCGCGTAAGGAACGCAAAATCCGGGAACATAACACCGGTATGACGGAAACTAGGGCGACAAGACTGGAACAAAACACTAGGCGAGAGGCCGAGCCTTCCACCCTTTACCAAGTATATAGATGCATTAAGATAACATGGCAATATAATGATATCCCAACAAGTAAATAAAAGATGTTCCAATAAGGAACGGCCTCCAATCTTCACCTGCAACTAGCAACGCTATAAGAGGGGATGAGCAAAGCGGTAACATAGCCAATCAACGGTTTGCTAGGACAATGGTGGGTTAGAGGTTTGACATGGCAATTCAGGAGGCTTTCAAGCAAGTGGTAGGCATCGTAGCAATGGCATAGCAAAAGAGCGAGGAATCTAGCATAGCAAAGATAGTAGTGATTTCGAGGGTATGATCATCTTGCCTGCACAGTTGTCAGAGTTGACTGGATCCTCAAAAGCAAACTCAACGGGCTCCTCGTTAGCGAACTCGTCTCCTGGCTCTACCCAAAACAAGACAAACAAGCAACAAGGACATAATCAACCACGTGCAAACTCAAACAACACGATGCAAAGATGATATGCTATGCGGGATGCGATGCGGGATGCAAAATGCAAGATATGACAGGAAAAGCATGAACCTGGCCTCAACATGGAATTCCAAGGATGCAACTGGGAAGATGGGATGAAATCGCTTGAAAACGATATAAAGAACGCCGGAATCGGAGTTACGGTTTGGAAATGGCAAGCGACTCAAAAATGACAACGGTGTGCGATTTACAGCAAGTAGGCATCTAAATGCAATGAAATGAACATGCCACAGCATCCAAACATGGCAAAAAAATACATGGCAGGGAATCATTCAAGATGCTTAACAAAAGACTAGCACTGAGCCACAGCCAATTCATCCATTACGAGGTTCAATCAAGCATGGCAAAAACGCAAATGGCAAACAGATCTCAGTCTTAGTGAAATTAACACTTGTTTGGAATTTCAGATCATATAGCCCTCTTCGGGGCAACAAAACAACATGCTGTAAGACCTGAACATGACAAAGAAAGACATGGCATGGAGCTACTCAACAAGCTTAACAAAAGTCCCTTAGTGACCTTGAGCCAAAAGGGATCACAAAATATACTAACAAGCACACGAACATAGCAAAAATATAAACAGTTTTCAGACTTAGTGAAAACTGGGACTTGCTGAAACATAACTCACGAAGGCATGTTTAAAAGTCGATGCACTCACTACGGTGCAAGTCATGGCAAGACAAGCATACACTCATAAATAAGGCACAAAATACAAGCTAGACATGGCAAGAACAATGTCATAGCATGCACGGATCAACTACAATAACATCGGCAAAATCGCAAACAAGTTGACGATCTGTCCAGATTCACAACGAAGCAAAAGTAGAGCTCGATTGACTCAAGCTAGGGTGCTCCATAATTGCAAACAAAGGCATGGATGGATAGAGCATAACAAGATTAACAAAACTCCTTACTGATCATCCTCAAAAGAGGCACGGATCACTAGGAAACATCATGAACATATGGCATCATGAACTAAATAATCCCAGACAGTGAAAACTACTAAGTCCCAGAAAACAGATTTACCGGGTGCCTCACTTTGCAAGCTTGCACAAGTCACCACACACATCACAAAAATGCATGGGCTGCACCTCTAGAAAGAAGACAAAATCCTTAACAAAACATATGAAGGACTCATAGGCATATCATGCACACAACAATCATGGAAAAAATGACAAAAGTCTAAGATGAACTAGCAGATCTGACAATTAACTCACAAAGCCTCCTTCTAACAGCATTTCGGGCATCAAGATGAGCTCAAATGAAAATGATGCAATGGAATGAAATGATGTACTCTCTGAGATGAACATTTTGATATGCTATATGCCCGAATTAGAGCTACAGATGCAAATTTACGGGGCCGCGAACATGGGCATATGAACTAAAAATCCTGAGGACTTAGTGAAAAAAACTACCCCGGATTAGGGTTTACTGTAGCAGATCTGGATCGAGGCACGTTCTACGAGGTTGTCCGGATGCTCGCCGGAGCTTCTCACCGGAGGAGGAAAAGACGGCCGGGGTGGGGAAGAGGCGCGGCTGCCGGCGCCGTTGACCGCGGGCGGCGGCGAGGCGAGGTCCGGCGGCGGCCGGCGATGGCGGTGGCGAGG
>NC_041388.1:158247221-158284367 GCF_002162155.2 Triticum dicoccoides
CTTCGGTGGCAGAGCCTCGCCGGCGTCGGAGGAGGAGGTCGGGCGCGGGCGGCGGATGAGGGAGCCGGGCGGCGGCGTGGGCCTCGGGGGCCGTCCACGGGCCTCCCGGGCCTGGCGGCGGGGATGTGGGTGCACGCCCACGTGGCAGGCGGCGATTGGACATGGGAGCGGCGGCGGACACGTCCGGCCTGGGCGGACGTGTCCGGCCGGCACGGATCTGAGGATTAGGGTTAGGGACGAGGGGAGACCCGGGATTTGGAAAGGGGGGGGGGTGTTTAAATAGACATAGAGGGAGCTAGGAGAGTCCAAAAGAGGTGCAGTTTTCGGCCATGCGATCGTGATCGAACACTCTAGGACATGGAGCAGAGTTTGGTGGGTTTTGGGCCAAATTTAAGGGGTGTTGGGCTGCAACACACACGAGGCCTTTTCGGTCCCTCGGTTAACCGTTGGAGTATCAAACGAAGTTCAAATGGTACGAAACTTGACAGGCGGTCTACCGGTAGTAAACCAAGGCCGCTTGGCAAGTCTCGGTCCAATACAGAAATGTTTAATCCCCACACACGAAAGAAAGTTAGAAATGACCACCGGAGGAGAACGAAGCGCAGGAATGCAAAACGGACAACGGGGAAAATGCTCGAATGCATGAGATGAACACGTATGCAAATGCAATGCGCATGATGACATGATATGAGATGCATGACAACGACAACAACACACGGAGACAAAACCCGAACCCGAGGAAATAAATATAACTTAACGCCAGAAACGGCAAGAATTGGAGTATAAATAGGGAAAGTTACATCCGGGGTGTTACAACACTCCACCACTACGAAAGGATCTCGTCCCGAGATCTAGGACTGAAAGAACGCCGGGTACTCAGAACGGAGGTGATCCTCGCGTTCCCAGGTAGCTTCACGGTCGGAATGGTGTGACCACTTGACTTTGAGAAATTTGATTGACTTGTTGCGAGTCTTGCGCTCCGTCTCTTCAAGAATAGCAACTGGGTGCTCATGATAAGAGAGATCTTCTTGGAGCTCAATGTCCTCGAAGTTGACGGTGCGGTCAGGAGTCTTGAAGCACTTTCGAAGCTGAGAGACATGGAACACGTCATGAACATTTGCAAAGTTTGAAGGAAGCTCAAGTTGATAGGCGAGGTCGCCTCTCTTGCTGACAATCTTGAAAGGTCCCACGTATCTAGAGGCAAGCTTCCCTTTGATACCGAAGCGACGAGTACCTTTCATAGGAGAGACGCGGAGGTAAACATGATCTCCGATCTCGAAAGCCAAATCACGGTGCTTACTATCATAGTAGCTCTTCTGACGGGATTGGGCTGCTTTGAGGTTATCACGAATGACTTTGCACATTTCTTCTGCTTCTGTGATTAAGTCATTACCCAAAAGCTGACGTTCGCCGGTTTCAGACCAGTTGAGAGGGGTACGGCACTTCCTGCCATACAGAATTTCAAAAGGGGCCTTGCCCGAACTTGCTTGAAAACTGTTGTTGTAGGAGAATTCAGCATAAGGAAGACAATCCTCCCATTTCATGCCGAAGGAGATCACACAAGCCCTGAGCATATCTTCAAGAATCTAGTTGACATGCTCGACTTGACCGCTTGTTTGAGGATGGAAAGCAGTGCTGAAGCGGATGTTGGTGCCCATGGCCTTCTGAAAAGAATCCCAAAACTTGGAGGTAAAGATGCTGCCACGATCTGAAGAGATCACTTGAGGAATACCGCGCAGAGAGACAATGCGAGAGGTATAGAGTTCCGCCAATTGAGCTGCAATGATCGACTCTTTGATAGGCAGAAAATGAGCCACTTTGGTGAGTTTGTCGATGACAACAAATATAGCATCATTGCCACGCTTGGACTTTGGAAACCCAGTCACGAAGTCCATTTCAATGTGGTCAAACTTCCATTCTGGAATGGCAAGAGGTTGGAGGAGACCTGCTGGCCTTTGGTGTTCTGCCTTCACTCTTCTGCAGACATCACATTCATTCACGAATTGAGCGATCTCGCACTTCATTCGAGTCCACCAATAAGCTTGCTTAAGGTCCTGATACATCTTCGTGCTCCCAGGGTGGATGGAGAGGAGATAATTGTGAGCCTCGTTCATGATCACTTTACGGAGGTCACCTTTGGGCACAAAAATATGATCCTCGAAGAAGAGAGTGTCCTTGTCATCAAGGCGGTAGCACTTGTATTTGGACTGACTCTTGGCAATCCCAATCTTCACCTTTTTCACCATAGCATCAAGAAGTTGGGCTTGGCGAATCTGGTCTTCTAAGGTAGGAGAGACTAGAAGGTTGGTGAGGAAACCTTGAGGAACAACTTGCAGATTCAGTTTGCGGAAAGCTTCACAAAGCTCGGGTTGATAAGGCTTGAGAATCAGATTGTTGCAGTAAGCCTTCCTGCTCAAAGCGTCAGCAATCACATTGGCCTTGCCTGGAGTATACTCGATACTCGAATTATACTCTTGAATCATTTCGACCCATCAAGTTTGCCTAAGGTTGAGATTAGGCTGAGTGAAGATGTACTTGAGACTCTTGTGATCAGTGAAAATGTCCACTTTTCTTCCCAATAGAAGATGTCTCCAAGTCAAAAGAGCATGCACAACTGCCACCAACTCGAGATCATGAGTGGGGTAGTTCTTCTCATTAGGCTTCAACTGGCGAGATGTATAAGCAACAACTTTCTTCTCTTGCATCAATACTGCGCCAAGACCTTGGAGAGAGGCATCACAAAAGACCTCGTACGGCTTGGATTCATCAGGTGGAGTTAGAACTGGAGCAGTGATCAATTTCTCTTTCAAAGTGTTGAAAGCAATATCACACTCCGGAGACCAAACGTACTTGACGTGCTTCTGAAGAAGATTAGAGAGAGGCTTCGCGATCTTAGAAAAGTTTTCAATGAATCTTCGGCAATAGCTTGCGAGACCGAGAAAACTGCGGAGTTGCTTCACGTTCTGAGGAGGTTCCCAATTCACAATTGCAGACACCTTCTCAGGATTCACGGCAATGCCCTTGGCAGAGATGATATGACCAATATAAAGAACCTCATCGAGCCAAAATTCACACTTGGAGAACTTGGCGTAGAACTGATGTTCTCTGAGCTTATCAAGAACCAAATGCATGTGCTTGGCATGATCTTCCTTGTTCTTCGAGAAAACCAGAATGTCGTTGAGATAGACCAAAACGAAGTCATTGGTGTAGGCGTTGAAGATGAAATTCATCATACGAGAGAACGTTGGAGGAGTGTTGGCGAGGCCAAAAGACATGACAGTGTATTCATATGAACCAAAGCTTGTTCTGAATGCTGTCTTGGGAATATCTTCTTCACGAATGCGAATCTGGTGATAGCCCATACGGAGGTCAAGCTCGGAGAATACTTGAGCACCTTTGAGTTGTTCGAACAGCTCATTGATGTTGGGAAGTGGGTATTTGTTCTTGATGGTCTTCTTATTCACTGGACGGTAGTCAACACAAAGTCGGTCCGTTCCATCCTTCTTCTTCACAAAAAGAACACCACAACCCCACAGAGAAGAACTAGGCCGGATGAGACCCATTCTTTCTTGCTCATCGAGTTGCTTCTTCAGCTCCTTCAACTCTTCAGGTCCGAGCTTGTAAGGACATTTGCACACAGGTTCCGTGCCAGGCTCAAGATCAATAACAAATTCAACTGGCCGGTGCGGAGGCATTCCTGGAAGCTCTTCTAGAAAGACGTCTTGATATTCGCAAACGACTGGAATTTGAGAGATGGCATCCAATTCACCCTTCTCATTGAGAGAAAACAGACGGATGGTATTATCCCGAGCGGCAAAGACAATTACATCCTCAGACGAATGAGTCAATTGAATCTGCCTGGCTGCACAATCAAGCTGAGCCTTGTGCTTAGAAAGCCAATCCATTCTGAGAATAAGATCAATATCCGAGTCACCGAGAACCGTTGGAGAAGATAGAAACTTGTAGTCACCCAAAGTGATAGAAACATCCGGAACGATGGAGTTAGCCTGCATGCGCTTACCGGGAGAAACAACTGCTAAAGGACTAGGCAAAACTTGTGAAACCAATTCATGCCTATTTTTAAACGGTCTCGAGATGAAGCAATGCGATGCACCAGTGTCAAAAAGAACTTTTGCAGGAATATCATTAACAGGAAGGTTACCCATGATCACATCTGACGAGTCCTCTGCCTGAGCTGCATTCATCAAATTGACCTTGGCATGCTTGGGATTATGCTTGACCACAGCTGTACTTGCCGATCTGACAGGAGGAGGAGGAGGAAGACGCCTCTGGTTGAGACACTTGTTGGCATAGTGACCCTTCTGTTGGCACTTGTTGCACGTGACCTCTGAAAGCGGACGGTGATACGGAGCACTCGATCTTGGAGGTTGAGACGAAGTCTTGTTCTGAAAGCCAGGGTTGGGTGGGTGGGAAGAACCACTGCCACCTTTGCTCTTCTGCTGATACGGCTGACGGAACGGAGGAGGAGGAAGCCAAAACTTCTGTTGCTTGGCCACTTGAGTAGAGGAAGAAGGAGTAACATCTCTGACTCGCTTCTTGGAAGCATCACACCTCAACTGAGCAGCCTCTTGCTTCAGTGCCATGTTGTAGAACTCATCGTACCTCAAAGGCTCAAAGAGGACAAGAGCTAACTGAATATCTTCTCTGAGACCACCCCTGAACTGATATATCATGCTCTTCTCATCAGGGACGTCCTGCTTTGCAACGCGGGCGAGCTTCTGGAACAACTTGTTGTAGTCATAGACAGACAAAGAGCCTTGCTTCAGATTGCGGAATTCCTCACGCTTGCTTTCAACCATGCTCTGGGGAATATGATGAGCTCAGAAATCTCGACGGAAATCATCCCAAGTGATAACACGTCCACCTCTGGAATCCTTGTACTGCTGGAACCATTCTGCAGCTTGATCTTTGAGTTGGAAGGAAGCGAACTTGACAAAGTCCTCAGGCCTGACGTTACTGCACTCGAAATGCTTACACAGATCCACAAGCCAATCGTCAGCATCGGTTGCCTTAACACAATTGCTGAAAGTCTTTGGCCCGTTAGCAAGGAACTGGTTGAGTGTAGCAAAGTGACTCGGATTGCTGCCTTGATTCCCATGACTGCCTTGATTGCGCTCTTGAAGAATTTGCATGATCAGCTGTGTGTTTGCATTGGTTGCGGCCATCACAGCTTGCCATGCCTCTGGAGAAGGTGGAGGTGGTGGCGGATCAGGATTCGGAGTCGTGCGCATTGGAGGAGCCATCCTGAAGAGGTTGACCACCATTAGCACATTGATAGATAAATATTGAAGCTGAATCCAACGGAATGAAAATTGCAACATATAGTCTTCACATCCGAACAAAATGAACGAATGCATTCCTCTTGAAATGGTCACATATCCATAAATTGAGAAGCCACGTAGAATTAAGCTAGAGAATAAATCAACAAGGTATGGATAAAGAACGAATAATCGGTAGGAAATCCCAATCTCAAACCAATATTCGTGGAAGAAGAACTAGAGCTACTAGAATTCCCACCTACGAAACTCCCAAACTTTTCCGGTTATGCAATCAGGTGTTGGGGATACAGGGGAAGCATAATATCTCACCCAAACTAGCAAATCCTACATCCAGTTGTATCCATCCTTCAACACATAACCAAGAAACCTTCGGAAACCATCTACCTCAACCTTCGAAAAGCATCTGTTATACAAGTTATGGCGATACTCCCGAACTCCCGCCCCAGTACTGGGTGGCGTCGAGGTTATCTCACCAACGAACTGCATAAAAGAGATTTTCGATGTCGGCATACTAAACTCAGGTATTCCAGAACTGCAACGATAAAATCATGATGACAACACCTCAGAGCTCAACTCCCCGGGACACTTCCACTAATCCCCTGACAGGAGGCACCAAGACAATGTTCTCATCATAAAACCATCGGAACGATTCCAAGATACCCGCGTGATCCTAATTTTTTTTTTGTGAAATTTGAGAAGAGAAGAGTCAAAACTCTACGTCGGGATGCCTTACCAGAGCGATGAGGAGACTGGGAAGTAAAAAGAATTCCTAAGCTCTCCGATATATAATTCCTAAATGACTCAAAACATTTTTCTAGACACAACTCGGCCGCTAAAAACGATCAAGCAATGGGGCTCCTAAGGTCGGGGAAGGCTCTAATTACCAACTTGTAACACCCTCGATGCGACTATAGCTCCCACGTGTCGAGGCACGACTTAGAGACATAATCGCATTGAAGGCATATGTCGCAAGTTAGGCAATCTTCACAACATCCCATGTAATATAATAATAAAAGGGGAGATAACATAGTTGGCTTACACTCGCCACGTCAATCAAGAACATAAATAACATTACATCATCAAAACACTCATGGCCCGACTACGGCGCCAAAATAAAAGAGAACCCAACATGCGACACGGTCCCAATCACCCCCAACTGGGCACCACTATGATCATCGGGAAAGGAAACATAGTATCATTGAGAGTCTTCGTCGAACTCCCACTTGAGCTCATACGCGTCTCCTGGAGCGGAATCATCGGGTCCTGCATCTGATGTAATAGTATTCTGTGAGCCACGAGGACTCAGCAATCTCGCACCCTCACGATCAAGACTATTTGAGCTTATAGGTAAGGCAAGGTAAAATAAGAGTGGAGCTGCAGCAAGCGACTAGCAAGTATGGTGGCTAACTTATTCGCAAAGGAGAGCGAGAAGAGGAGGCAAAGCGCGAGCGAGAAACTAGAGAGCAACCTGCGCAAACATTACTCCAACACCGTGTCCACCTCCCGGACTCCGCCGAAAAGAGGCCATCACGGTAACACACTCAGTTGATTCATTTTAATTAATTAAGGTTCAAGTTATCTACAACCGGACATTAACAAATTCCCATCTGCCCATAACCGCGGGCACGACTTTCGAAAGTTCAATCCCTGCAGGGGAGTCCCAACTTAGCCCATGACAAGCTCTCACGGTCAACGAAGGAATATACCTCCTCCCAAGACGTTCCGATCAGACTCGGTATCTCGGTAACTCAAGACACTTCGACAGGTTAAAATAAGACCAGCAACACCGCCCGAATGTGCCGAAAATCCCGATAGGAGCTGAACATATCTCTTTCTCAGGGCACACTCATATTGTCCTAGGTACGGGTAGGCCAGCCCAAAGTAGCCCCTGGTGGCCACCGGTAGCTGACAGGTGGACCAACACTCAGAGGAGCACTGGCCCGGGGGGGTTAAAATAAGATGACCCTTGAGTCTGCAGAACCCAAGGGAAAGAAAAGGCTAGGTGGCGAATGGTAAAATCAATGTTGGGCATTGCTGGAAAAGCTTTAATCAAGGCGAAATATCAAGGGGTTCCCATTATAACCCAACCGCATAAGGAACGCAAAATCCGGGAACATAACACCGATATGACGGAAACTAGGGGGGCAAGAGTGGAACAAAACACTAGGCGAGAGGCCGAGCCTTCCACCCTTTACCAAGTATATAGATGCATTAAGATAACATGGCAATATAATGATATCCCAACAAGTAAATAAAAGATGTTCCAATAAGGAACGGCCTCCAATCTTCACCTGCAACTAGCAACACTATAAGAGGGGCTGAGCAAAGCGGTAACATAGCCAATCAACGGTTTGCTAGGACAATGGTGGGTTAGATGTTTGACATGGCAATTCAGGAGGCTTTCAAGCAAGTGGTAGGCATCGTAGCAATGGCATAGCAAAAGAGCGAGCAATCTAGCATAGCAAAGATAGTAGTGATTTCGAGGGTATGATCATCTTGCCTGCACAGTTGTCAGAGTTGACTGGATCCTCAAAAGCAAACTCAACGGGCTCCTCGTTAGCGAACTCGTCTCCCGGCTCTACCAAAAACAAGACAAACAAGCAACAAGGACACAATCAACCACGTGCAAACTCAAACAACACGATGCAAAGATGATATGCTATGCGGGATGCGATGCGGGATGCAAAATGCAAGATATGACAGGAAAAGCATGAACCTGGCCTCAACTTGGAATTCCAAGGATGCCACTGGGAAGATGGGATGAAATCGCTTGAAAACGATATAAAGAACGCTGGAATCGGAGTTACAGTTTGGAAATGGCAAGCGACTCAAAAATGACAATGGTCTGCAATTTACAGCAAGTTGGCATCTAAAAGCAATGAAATGAACATGCCACAACATCCAAACATGGCAACAAAATACATGGCAGGGAAGCATTCAAGATGCTTAACAAAAGACTAGCACTGAGCCACGGCCAATTCATCCATTACGACGTTCAATCAAGCATGGCAAAAACGCAAATGGCAAACAGATCTCAGACTTTGTGAAATTAACACTTGTCTGGAATTTCAGATCATATAGCCCTCTTCGGGGCAACAAAACAACATGCTGCAGGACCTGAACATGACAAAGAAAGACATGGCATGGAGCTACTCAACAAGCTTAACAAAAGTCCCTTAGTGACCTTGAGCCAAAAGGGATCACAAAATATACTAACAAGCACACGAACATAGCAAAAACATAAACAGTTTTCAGACTTAGTGAAAACTGGGACTTGCTGAAACATAACTCACGAAGGCATGTTTACGAGCTCGATGCACTCACTACGGTGCAAGTCATGGCAAGACAAGCATACACCCATAAAGAAGGAACAAAATACAAGCTATACATGGCAAGAAAAATGGCATAGCATGCACGGATCAACTACAATAACATCGGCAAAATCGCAAGCAAGTTGACGATCTGCCCAGATTCACAACGAAGCAAAAGTAGAGCTCGATTGACTCATGCTAGGGTCCTCCATAATTGCAAAAAAATGCATGGATGGATAGATCATAATAAGATTAACAAAACTCCTTTACTGATCATCCTCAAAAGAGGCACGGATCACTAGGAAACATCATGAACATATGGCATCATGAACTAAATAATCCCAGACTTAGTTAAAACTACGAAGTCCCTGAAAACAAATTTACCGGGTGCCTCACTTTGCAAGCTTACACAAGTCACCACACACATCAAAAAAATTCAGGGGTTGCACCTCTGGAAAGAAGACAAAATCCTTAAAAAAACATATGAAGGACTCATAGGCATATCATGCACACAACAATCATGGAAAAAATGACAAAAGTCTAAGATGAACTAGCAGATCTGACAATTAACTCACAAAGCCTCCTTCTAACAGAATTTCAGGCATCAAGATGAGCTAAAATGAAAATTATGCAATGGAAGGAAATGATGTACTCTCTAAGATGAATATTTTGATATACTATATGCCCGAATCAGTGCTACGGATGCAAAGTTACGGGGCCGCGAACATGGGCATATGAACTAAAAATCCTGAGGACTTAGTGAAAAAAACTACCCCGGATTAGGGTTTACTGTAGCAGATCTGGATCAGGGCACGTTCTACGAGGTTGACCGAATGCTCGCCGGAGCTTCTCGCCGGAGGAGGAAAAGACGGCCGGGGCGGGGAAGAGGCGCGGCTTCCGGCGCCGTTGACCGCGGGCGGCGGCGAGGCGAGGTCCGGCGGCGGCCTGCGATGGCGGTGGCGAGGCGCGGGCGGCGGGGCGCAGCGGGCTCGCGGCGGCCGGCGCGGAGGGGCTGCCGGAGCGGGGCGGCTCCGGTGGCAGAGCCTCGCCGGCGTCGGAGGAGGAGGTCGGGCGCGGGCGGCGGATGAGGGAGCCGGGCGGCGGCGTGGGCCTCCCGGGCCTGGCGGCGGGGATGTGGGTGCACGCCCACGTGGCAGGCGGCGATTGGACGTGGGGGCGGCGGCGGACGCGTCCGGCCGGGGCGGACGTGTCCGGCCGGCGCGGATCTGAGGATTAGGGTTTGGGACAAGGGCAGACCCGGGATTTGGAAAGGGGGGTGTTTAAATAGGCATAGAGGGAGCTAGGAGAGTCCAAAAGAGGTGCGGTTTTCGGCCACGCGATTGTGATCGAACGCTCTAGGACATGGAGCAGAGATTGGTGGGTTTTGGGCCAAATTGAAGGGGTGTTGGGCTGCAACACACACGAGGCCTTTTCGGTCCCTTGGTTAACCGTTGGAGTACCAAACGAAGTCCAAATGGTACGAAACTTGACAGGCGGTCTACCGGTAGTAAACCAAGGCCGCTTGGCAAGTCTCGGTCCAATCCGGAAATGTTTAATCCCCACACATGAAAGAAAGTTAGAAATGACCACCGGAGGAGAACAAAGCGCCGGAATGCAAAACGGACAACGGGGAAAATGCTCGAATGCATGAGATGAACACGTATGCAAATGCAATGCGCATGATGACATGATATGAGATGCATGACAACGACAACAACACACGGAGACAAAACCCGAACCCGAGGAAATAAATATAACTTAATGCCGGAAACGGCAAGAATTGGAGTACAAACAGGGAAAGTTACATCCGGGGTGTTACACTCTCTCTCTCACCGTTGGTCACTGATCCGGCCGCATCCCGTCCGTCGGGGGAAAGGGAGGAAGTGCATCGTTTCTCCATTCGACAGTGCCGAGGCAGCATGTCCCGATCTGCGGTACACGCCGTTCTCTCTGACCAAGCTCCGGTGCAGCAGGGCCTACGCCACTTGCTCACAGATTCCGCCCGCCGCCGCTCACCTAGTTACATCCCGACAACCTCCAGGTATCCCCTCCGGCCTTGCTCCACTGCCCGTCTTCCCACATTGCTGCATGTGGATCTTCCATACTAGTTCTTTGCCCAAAACGTAGCTTGTCCGGCGTACTTTCCATATTGCATTCTCGTCCTCACACCGTTTTAGACAAACACAACCGTGTTGTTATCTTCCCTTAGGACAAGGAATATGCTTCTTTTTTGTCATCGCATGTGTCATCAACTGTTATTGGCCAGTAATTGTTTCCTTTCTACCTCTTTTTTGCAAACAGGGCTATCCATTTCTGAAAGCACAAGTGCTCCCTGGGTGGTTTTGGTAATTAATGTCAACATATCTCTTGTTGGACTAAGACTTTTACCTAGTATGTTTCAGATAAGTTCAACAATGGAGTGGCATGGACTAGAGGATGTGGAACCCCTTCAAGATGCTAAGGACAAAGGATTGGCTCAAGCTTCAAGATCAAGACTCTACATTTTCTATTTTAGTGATCCAAGATCACATTCAGTCTATAGGAAAAGCCAATACTATCAAGAGGGGATGAGGTGTTGCTTAATGGCTTGCTTGCTCAAAGTGCTTAGTGATATGCTCCAAAACCCTCAACTACCTTCCCACATCCACATATGACCTAAACCAAAAGTCAAACTCGGCCCCACCGATTCTATCTATCCGGCGCCACCGAGTTTCAGATGTCATAGCCACTGCCACAAACCCTAGCAAATCGGTTTCACCGATAGGGATCTCGGTCTCACCAAGATGGGATTGTAATCTCTCTGTGTATGTCCATTACCAAGATCGGTCTCACCGAGTTTGAGCAATCGGTACTATCGAGATTACAATGCAAACTCTCTGGTTAGCTTATTACCAAAATCGGTCCCATCGAGTTTGTGTAATCGGTCTCACCGAGTTTGCCTGACCAACTCTCTGGTTAGCTTATTACCAAAATCCGTCCCACCGAGTTTGTGTAATCGGTCACACCAAGATTAAGTTATGCCCTAACCCTAACCATATCGGTCCTACCGAGTTGCATCTTAGTCCCATCGAAAATCCTAACGGTCACTAGGTTTGTTGAATCGGTCCGACCGAGTTTAACCATTCGGTCTCACCGAGTTTGGCAAATTGTGTGTAACGGTTAGATTCTATGTGGAGGCTATATATACCCCTCCACCCACTCTTCATTCGTGGAGAGAGCCATCAGAACATACCCACACTTCCAATACACATTTTCTGAGAGAACCACCTACACTTGTGTTGAGGTCAAGATATTCCATTCCAACCCTATGAATCTTGATCTCTAGCCTTTCCCAAGTTGCTTTCCACTCAAATCTTCTTTCCACCAAATCCAAATCCTGTGAGAGAGAGTTGAGTGTTGGGGAGAGTATCATTTGAAGCACAAGAGCAAGGAGTTCATCATCAACACACCATTTGTTACCTCTTGGAGAGTGGTGTCTCCTAGATTGGCTAGGTGTCACTTGGGAGCCTCCAACAAGATTGTGGAGTTGAACCAAGGAGTTTGTAAGGGCAAGGAGATCGCCTACTTCATGAAGATCTACCGCTAGTGAGGCAAGTCCTTCGTGGGCGACGGCCGTGATGGAATAGACAAGGTTGCTTCTTCGTGGACCCTTCGTGGGTGGAGCCCTCTGTGGACTCGCGCAACCGTTACCCTCCGTGGGTTGAAGTCTCCATCAACGTGGATGTACGATAGCACCACCTATCGGAACCATGACAAAAACATCTGTGTCTCCAATTGCGTTTGAATACTCCAAACCCTTCTCTTTACATTCTTGCAAGTTGCATGCTTTACTTTTCGCTGCTCATATACTCATTGCATGCTTGCTTGATATGTATTGTGTTTGTTAAACTTGTGCTTAAACTCCACTTAAACTTAAGAATATTAAAAACTGCAACTTTTGGCACTTAGTGTCTAATCACCCCCACTCTAGACACCTCTTCTCGATCCTTTCAATTGGTATCAGAGCTTTGGTCTCCATTACCTTGGTTTAAACACCATTGGAGAAAGATGGATGTGTGTACTTTGGGGAGTCTTAGACATGGAATGCCTATTCTTGATGGAGAGTATTTTCATGAGTGGAAAAATGAAATGCTTGAGATTTTCAATGAATATCATTTGAACAAGTACATTACTAGCCCTTGTGCACCTCATGTTGATCCTTTGCACCCTACCCTAGATGAAGATATTGACATGATTCGCAATCTTAGAACTGTTGAGCTCATCATTAGAGGCTTGCCTAGAAACTTGATTAGATGTTTGCCTACTCTCAAGTGTGCCTACACCATATGGAAATTTCTTGAGGAACTCTTTCCTAATTACTCCTTGAAAGATATAGATGAAATCCTCCATAAGTCTATTGCTTTGATTAAGATGAGTTCCAATGATCCCAAATTTGGTGACTGCTTATTTGAGCTTACTAATCTTACGAGTGACAAAGGAGATGTTGGAATCATTAGCAATATCATTTCCAGAGCTATTAGAATTCATAAAGATAACTATAGAAATGATCATTTATCTAATGAATTGCCCTCTCTACGAATTGATCAATCACAAGATGATGTTGAACATGAATACTCGGATGAGGATGATGATGATGATGATAGTGACTATGATCTCGATGATGCGATGAGACACTTTGGTCTTATGGCAAATCTTCGCGGCTACATGGCTGGAGGAAAGGAATGGGTCCTTGATAGTGGATGTACTGATCATATGACCGGAGATAAAGACATGTTCCGTGAGCTTGCTGAAAATGACGGCCCTCGAAAGTATGTCACTTTTGGTGATAATTCAAAGGGTAAGGTGGTTGGCCTTGGTAAGGTGGCCATCTCACATGATAGCTCCATACAAAATGTCATGCTTGTTGAATCTCTTGGCTACAACTTACTTTCAGTATCTAGACTTGCTGATTTCGGTTTCAATGTCCTATTTACTGAAGTAGACTACCAAGTGTTTCGTAGAGATAATCATAAAATGGTCTTTACCGGTATACGTAGAGGAGATCTTTACATTGTTGATTTCACTAAAAAGGCTCAACCTAAAACTTGCTTAATTGCCAAATCTTCTAAAGGCTGGTTGTGGCATGGAAGACTAGGTCATGTTGGTATGCGAAATCTTGATAAGCTTATTAAAGGTGATCATATACTTGGAATAAAAGATGTCATATTTGACAAGGATAGACTTTGTAGTGCTTGTCAAGTAGGGAAACAAGTTGGAGGAAGTCACCGCACGAAGAACATCATGACCACAAGAAGACCACTCGAGCTACTTCACATGGATCTCTTTGGTCCAAATGCCTACAAGAGTCTCGGTGGTAACTCATTTGGTCAAGTCATAGTTGATGATTTTTCAAGATTTACGTGGGTGTTCTTTCTTGATGACAAACCGCAGGTCCGAAAGATCTTCAAAAACTTCGCTAGGAAGGCCCAAAATCAGTTTGACGTGAAGATCAAGAAGGTTCGGAGCGACAACGGAACAGAGTTCAAGAACGCAAATGTGGACACCTTTCTTGACGAAGAAGGGATTTCACATGAGTTCTCGGCTACGTACACACCTCAACAAAATGGAGTTGTTGAAAGGAAGAACCGGACTCTTATCGAGATGGCAAGAACGATGCTTGATGAGTACAAAACACCAAAGCACTTTTGGGCGGAAGCGGTTGAGACAGCTTGTCATGCAACAAATCGCTTGTATCTTCACAAGCTACTCGGCAAGACGGCATACGAGCTCCTCACCGGTAACAAACCCCAAGTTGGATACTTTCGAGTATTCGGCTCAAAGTGCTACATTCTTGATAAGCATCATTGTTCTAAATTTGCTCCTAAATCTCATGAAGGTTTCCTACTTGGTTATGGCTCAAACTCTCACACTTATCGTGTCTACAACAATTTCACCCGAAAGGTTGAAGAGACGGTAGATGTGAAGTTTGATGAATCTAACGGCTCGCAAGTAGAGCAATTGCCAATTGATGTAGGAGACAAAGACCCTTCGGAAGCAATTCAAGACTTGTCCATTGGCAAGATTCGTCCAACGGAAGTGAAGGAGAGTACCTCGTCCGTCCAAGTGGAAGCTTCTACCTCACGACAAGGTGAACCAAGAGTTGATACAGAAGCATCCACAAGTGGGACACGCCAAGATGAAGAAAACGAGGAAGCGCACCAAGATGAACATCAACAACCTCTTTCTCCACCACGACAAGAGAATGACAACGTCAACAATGAAGAAGGCCAAGAAGAAGCACAAGATGAAGAATATGTTCCACCCCGACCCAAGAAAAAGCTTTCACGAGTTCGAGCAAGAATTGCTAAGGATCATCCCGTCGAGCAAATCTACAATGATATCCAGACCGAGAGAATCACTCGCTCTAAAACTCGTTTAGCTAACTTTTGTGAACATTACTCATTCATCTCTAGCATTGAACCTATGAAGGTTGAAGAAGCATTGGAGGATCCGGATTGGATAAATGCTATGCATGAAGAGCTACACAACTTTGAGAGAAATCAAGTGTGGACATTGGTCGAGAAGCCCGACAACAACCACAACATCATTGGTACCAAATGGGTGTTCCGCAACAAGCAAGATGAAGATGGACAAGTGGTTTGCAACAAAGCACGTCTCGTCGCCCAAGGCTACACACAAGTTGAAGGTATGGACTATGGTGAGACATATGCTCCCATTGCTAGACTTGAGTCCATTCACATCTTACTTGCTTATGCTAATCACCATAATATCACCTTGTATCAAATGGACATTAAAAGTGCTTTTCTAAATGACAAAATCAAGGAGGAAGTTTATGTTAAGCAACCTCCCGGCTTTGTCAATCCTAAGAAACCTAATCATGTTTACAAACTTCACAAAGCCTGTTATGGTCTTAAACAAGCTCCTAGAGCATGGTATAAATGCTTGACCAAGTTCCTTATTGAAAAAGGCTTTGAAATTGGTAAAATTGATTCTACTCTTTTTACTAAAAGGGTTAATGGAGAACTATTTGTGTGCCAAATTTATGTTGATGATATCATATTTGGTTCAACTAACCCTCATTTTAGTGAGAAGTTTGGAAAGCTAATGTCGGAGAAGTTTGAGATGTCTATGATGAGTGAACTCAAATTCTTTCTCAGTTTGCAAATCAAGCAAACTAAGGAAGGTACCTTTGTCTCTCAAACGAAGTACACCAAGGACTTATTCAAGAAGTTCAATATGCAAGAATGCAAAGGTATGACTACACCCATGCCTACTAGTGGACATCTTGATTTGACCAAAGTTGGTGAACCGGTTGATCAAAAGGTTTATCGCTCTATGATTGGTTCATTGTTATATCTATGTGCCTCTCGTCCCGATATTAGGCTAAGTGTGTGCATCTGTGCATGATATCAAGCTGCTCCTAAAGAGTGCCATCTTAAGGCTGTGAAAAGGATAGTGAGATACCTAATCCATACACCAAATTTTGGCATTTGGTATCCCAAGAGGTCCTCTTTTGATCTTGTTGGCTACTCCGATTCGGACTATGCCGGCGACAAGGTTGATAGAAAATCTACTTCGGGTACTTGTCAATTCCTTGGTAGATCTCTTGTGTCTTGGTCTTCCAAGAAACAAAACTCGGTATCCTTATCTACCACCGAAGTGGAATACATTGCCGCTGGTTCATGTTGCGCTCAATTACTTTGGATGACCCAAACTCTTAAAGATTATGGGATATATGTGAAACATGTTCCATTTCTATGTGACAATGAAAGTGCTATTAAGATTGCTCACAATCCCATGCAACATTCTCGAACTAAGCATACTGAAGTTCGTCATTATTTCATTCGAGATCATGTTGCCAAAGGGGACATTAACCTTAAGCATGTTCGCCCCGATAAGCAATTAGTGGATATATTCACTAAACCACTTGATGAGAAAGTGTTTTGCAGGTTGAGAGGTGAATTGAACATCATTGATGCTTCAAACTTGGAGTAGGAACTCCATTTGATACATGCGGGGCATGAGCCTATGACTAATCCTTGATATTTCTCTTATGATGCTATTCATATGTCTTGGATATATTTGTACCTTGCATGTTATCTAACCCATGTAGGTACTTGGTTGAATTTAAATCTATGAGATTGCAACTCACTCACATCTTGAGCAATCTCTACATCACCAAGTATCTACACAATGGTAGTTGAAGACAAGGAAGCACGAAACCATTCAAACATATCCTTTGACAAATTCTATGTTGAGTCTCATGATTGTCATTTTGGATACACAAGTGCTCTTCCTTGCAAAGCTAACCCATGTAGGTAGATGAACTCAAACTCCAAGTGATCCTCCCAACTCTTGATGAACTACATCAATCTTGAGCAACCCACACAAGTTCAACTACATGTGCAAGATCAACACCACCACCCAACGTATGTTATTCCATCTTAGGGAAGCTTTACTCCAAGACATGAGTCAAAGCAACTCGACAAGATGTGAGTACATCAAGATGCTTAAACGAAAAATGGTAACCCCATTTTGAGCTTAAACGATGAGTATGACCTATGATCAAGTGCTCTCACTTGACTCCTAAGTCAACATACTCTAACATAGGTGACTTTGTCACCGACCATTTCTAGATGAAGTTCTCTAGTGTTTCTCCGTGCTTTTGCATTTGCATATTTGTTTCCCCTTTTCACTTCATCTAGAACTTTTAGTTTCTTTTGTTTCCTTTTTGTTCTGCATTTTCTGCATCCAATTCATTGTAAATCTTTTAGTAAACTCCTTGCATATCCTTGTGAGATCTTACTTGTCTAGTGAGCTGAGGTGACAAGTGGTTTCACTCTAATGAACTCGCTCACATCGGTTTGTTCTCTTCGGCCCAACCGAAATCTTTCGGTGCAACCGAAGCACACAACTCGGAGTCACCAATTCCATCACAGGAAAACCAACATGCCACTTTTTCCCGATCTGTTTTCTCCAGCTCCACTCAATGATTCTTGTCCTCTACCAGCATCATATTAGACATGCTGCTTTGCTCTGTGACTCAAGGACCAACCCATTTGTATCACATGTCCAGAAGAGCCCTTCTTGGAAATTGATGTCAAAGGGGGAGAGAGAGATGACATCAAAGCTTAATCCTTCCTATAGGGTGAGCAAGAGAGAATACTCAGGGGGAGAGTGTTTCTCAACTAGGAGAAAGTAATATCATCAAAGACCCCAGATGCTTGGTGTTCAAGAGGAGAGATGTCACATGTCTTCAAGAGGGGAAAGACATGTTTGGTTTCTTGCTTTAGCTCAAGCTCTGTTGTTTCCTTTTTGTGGCTCTGATTTTCTGTTCCCTATCTTCTCCCAATATCTCATGCAGATTCAGGGGGAGCAAGACATCTAAGGGAAGGAAATCTCTGATTTTATTGCATATATTTACCTTTGGGGACATGTCTATATCCAATGTGGTACTTAGTACTCACTCTACATGTCATCCCAGTCTTGGTTCTCTTGTGGTTTCTCTTGCTTGCTCTGGTCAGTAGGTGTATCTGTGTTATTTAACCTTGTTTGCGCAGGTTCATCCCATCCTAAGCCAACTCAAGACCACAAGGTAAGTATATGCATCACAGTCATGTGAATGAGAAGTTCTTGCTTATGTAAATACTGTTTGCAAGAAGGACTCATGAGCATGAAGGTACATTTCTCACATTCACATCATTTGCTCTGATGCATATAGCCAAGATACATGTAACACATTGCTTACTTTGTCATGTTTACGCATTCACATGCTCCTATATTCAATATTCACATGATTGCATAAATGCAGGGGGAGCCTATGCATGTTACATGTCTTTCCAAAGCTTTACTTTCTATTCTCTATATCTTTATCTAAAGCTTTGATGTATGTTGTCATCAATTACCAAAAAGGGGGAGATTGAAAGCACAAGTGCTCCCTGGGTGGTTTTGGTAATTAATGTCAACATATCTCTTGTTGGACTAACACTTTTACCTAGTATGTTTCAGATATGTTCAACAATGGAGTGGAATGGACTAGAGGATGTGGAACCCCTTCAAGATGCTAAGGACAAAGGATTGGCTCAAGCTTCAAGATCAAGACTCTACATTTTCTATTTTAGTGATCCAAGATCACATTGAGTCTATAGGAAAAGCCAATACTATCAAGAGGGGGTGAGGTGTTGCTTAATGGCTTGCTTGCTCAAAGTGCTTAGTGATATGCTCCAAAACCCTCAACTACCTTCCCACATCCACATATGACCTAAACCAAAAGTCAAACTCGGCCCCACCGATTCTATCTATCCGGCGCCACCGAGTTTCAGATGTCATAGCCACTGCCACAAACCCTAGCAAATCAGTTTCACCGATAGGGATATGGTCTCACCGAGATGGGATTGTAATCTCTCTATGTATGTCCATTACAAAAATCGGTCTCACCGAGTTTGAGCAATCGGTACTACCGAGATTACAATGCAAACTCTCTGGTTAGCTTATTACCAAAATCGGTCCCACCGAGTTGTGTAATCGGTCTCACCGAGTTTGCCTGACCAACTCTCTAGTTAGCTTATTACCAAAATCGGTCCCACCGAGTTTGTGTAATCGGTCACAACGAGATTATGTTATGCCCTAACCCTAACCATATCGGTCCTACCGAGTTGCATCTCAGTCCCACGGAAAATCCTAACGGTCACTAGGTTTGCTGAATCGGTCCGACCGAGTTTAACCATTCGGTCCCACCGAGTTTTGCAAATTGTGTGTAACGGTTAGATTCTATGTGGAGGCTATATATACCCCTCCACCCACTCTTCATTCGTGGAGAGAGCCATCAGAACATACCCACACTTCCAATACACATTTTCTGAGAGAACCACCTACACTTGTGTTGAGGTCAAGATATTCCATTCCAACCATATGAATCTTGATCTCTAGCCTTTCCCAAGTTGCTTTCCACTCAAATCTTCTTTCCACCAAATCCAAATCCTGTGAGAGAGAGTTGAGTGTTGGGGAGACTATCATTTGAAGCACAAGAGCAAGGAGTTCATCATCAACACACCATTTGTTACCTCTTGGAGAGTGGTGTCTCCTAGATTGGCTAGGTGTCACTTGGGAGCCTCCAACAAGATTGTGGAGTTGAACCAAGGAGTTTGTAAGGGCAAGGAGATCGCCTACTTCATGAAGATCTACCGCTAGTGAGGCAAGTCCTTCGTGGGCGACGGCCGTGATGGAATAGACAAGGTTGCTTCTTCGTGGACCCTTCGTGGGTGGAGCCCTCTGTGGACTCGCGCAACCGTTACCCTCCGTGGGTTGAAGTCTCCATCAACGTGGATGTACGATAGCACCACCTATCGGAACCATGACAAAAACATCTGTGTCTCCAATTGCGTTTGAATACTCCAAACCCTTCTCTTTACATTCTTGCAAGTTGCATGCTTTACTTTTCGCTGCTCATATACTCATTGCATGCTTGCTTGATATGTATTATGTTCGTTAAACTTGTGCTTAAACTCCACTTCAACTTAAGAATATTAAAAACTGCAACTTTTGGCACTTAGTGGCTAATCACCCCCCTCTAGACACCTCTTCTCGATCCTTTCAATTTCACCTCGTTGCTATTGCGACCTTTTGGTGAACTGCACAAATCATTTTTTCTTAAGAGTGTTTTGTGCAATTGTACTAAAATGTCACACGGGCAACGTCTCTACATTTCAGTGTGACTGCACAAAGGGAGATTGGTTTTGCTCTATCCTCCTCATCCAACTCCGAGCCTAATCTTCTCCAACTAGTTAGTCTTAAGAGAGACTGCGTAGGTGACCGGCTTCTATTTGTGTGTTTATTGTTTCATCAGCAGTCCATTATTATCATAATCACACTTAATATCTTTGGTACAGGGATGCTCAGCTCTATTTTAGTTGAACTGCACAAAATGATTGGAATGTTGCATGCTCCAGACAGCTATTTTTCCCAACATGCCTTGTTTATTTAGACAGAGCTGGGGGGACGTTGCTGCCAATGAAAGCATGGATCAATTTTAATTTAACACCTTCTCACAACTCTGTCTTTAGTTGTGATGTAATTATTAGCTCTGATCTACTAATAATTGACATGCATTAGCAGGGAAGTTAGTTTTTTATTGTTTTTGAAAGAGCATCGATGGCAAGACACGCGAAACAAAAGCTGAAAGCTCAGACCATTGTACAATTTCATGTCGCTGGAAAATTATTTGTATAGTACGTCAATTATGTAAACAAATGATGGAAGCTTGATAGCATTGCCAAAAGCCTCTTCATCATCCGGGTCCATGTGCCATGCACAAAATTATACTCCTTCGTTCCTAAATATTTGTCTTTTTACAAATTTGAAACGAGCATATTTTAGAGTGTAGATTCACTCATTTTGCTTCGTATGTGTACTCCCTCCGTTCCTAAATATTATATTCATCTTTCTAGAGATTTCAACAAGTGACTACATATGGAGAAAAATGAGTGAATCTACACTCTAAAATATGTCTATATACATTCGTATGTGCCAGTCCATTTGAAATCTCTAAAAAGACAAATATTTGTTTAGTCACTCATTGAAATCTCTAGAAATACAAATACTCCTGAGTATATTTAAGAACTGAGGGGGTAGTGCACAACCGCATGGGAGACTCAGCCCGGTCGTTGCGCCGCACTAATAGTGAGTAATGAGCAGTTAAATCATAAGCCCCACCTTTTCCCACTGTAAGTTGCTCTGAATAAGAAACCATTAATACGCTCTTCTTTGAATCCGCTCATACTACTCCATCCATCATTGTTTATATAACACGCTTCAGAAAAAAGAAAAAAAATCTATGGGACCAAGGCGACTAGCGATCGGCCTGAAAAATAGCATTGGTAGTTATAGCACGGCGTCTATTACTAGAGGGAATAATGCATACACACATGCATGCAGTGCTTCCACCCCGGGTACACACATGCATGCACTTACTCCACTCCGTAGTAGTACAGTACATGGAGAGAAAATTGTGGACTTGACTGCGGTTACCACGCCCTAATTAATTGAGCATTAAACCAAATGCGTCTAAAGTCTCTCTGGTGGTGGAAATGCATTGAGAGAAATGCATCATAATGAAGCATGCCCTGTAAACTGTGACGGAGGGAGGAGTAGTATGAAGGTGCAAAACCAAGTACACATATGGCCAGTCGGTTAACGCACCTCCTCTTGGCATATCACTGACATGTGGGACAGGAGTGTGAGCAAACCGATCTCAATTGACGGCAAAGAGCCAACCCGCCGTTCCTTGAGAGAGACGAGGAGCGAGAACACACAGACGGGCTCGCACGGAGGCCAAGATATATTTGAGCATGGTTGGTTGATCGATATCATTCGTTACATGTTGGGCTGCCGTTTTCCGCCCTTCTCCGGAATAAACTTGTACTTTATTAGAGATAAAAAATAAGAGTACAGACGCTCCACCATGCGGTTCTAGTAGTAGTACTACTTGTACTACTGCGCTTGGCTCTTTGCCTCTTCATGAAGTCGAACAATGATGGTACTCCGCATGTTGGGTACTATAGTGTATGCCTCTGACAATCCGACACCGAATGGACTGATGCATGTCCACCGAGGGTAGGTTGCATTAGTCAAAAGGCGTAAGTGAGCTTCACCTTGTCCTGCAAGCTTTTCCTCGTTCCGCGAGTTGACGGGACACACCAAAAAGTAGTGCTAGTTCACACTCCCTCCTTTCCGGTTAATATGTCCTAATCTTTTTTGCGGGTAAATGAGAGAGCTTTATTCATATATAAGCATTCTTAGGACGATCAGCCAAGACACTGGTCACTAGGAAGCGAGGTACCCCGCAAAAAAAGAAGTACGAAGCAAGGTGTTTCATCAAGCCAGCTCTCGGCCACATTCAAAGTGCAGCAAGCACGGTTCGCACGAAGATGCGCCGCAAGGTTTGCTGACCTGTTTACATGCTGAATAACAAAAAAGAGGAAATATTACCGAGTGCTACTATTTGTAATAGGATATGAGCCAGAATTAAGCGAGAATTGTGGCGAGTGTTCCATGCAATCAACTTCCATTATCACATGCGAGAACCCTCGAAGAGAACCAAATGTGTTGAAGATTGCTTTATCACATTTTAAAATTATAATAAGAGTGCAGACGCTCCTCCATCCGGTTCCTAGTACTAGTATAGTACGTACCTTTATAGACTATAGTAGTAGTACTAGTAAACTTTGCGCTTGGCTGTTCGCCTATTCGGGAAGTCGAACAATAATACCACTAGTAGTATAGTGTATGCTTCTGGCAATCTGACACCGAATTAACTGTTGCACATCCACCGCCTGAGAGAGGGAGAGCTTGCATTAGTCAAAAGCTTCTCCTTGTCCCGCGAGCCACCGCACGCAAGCTTCTCCCGTCCTGCAACCTTCTCCTCGTTTGGCAAGTTGACGGGACACAGCAAAGTAATGCTAGTCCATACTGCCTCCTCTCCGGTTAATATGGATTAATTTCAAATGAGATAAATACACTGTCTGTCACTGTATATTTGTAAAAATACGATCAGTGGACTTCATAATACGCTCATTGTGCTTAATATATATATTTTCGGTGTTTATACGGTCACTAGCTCACCCTGACTGAGTATGTGTGTGCATGCACGTGTAGGTTGAGCACTTGAGCGTGACCGTGTGTGTTCCTCGTGTGCTCGGACATGCATGCATTAGGGCGTAGAACGCGCATTTTTGTGTCCATGTGTACGTGTGACTGTTGCATACACGTAGGGGGATTACGTGTAGGGGCCACTAAGGAGCAGTCAAATCACACAGTAAGTTAGTCGGAAGAAGCAACCATCATTTCACTCTTGAATGACACGTACGCAATATAAAATGGTTGATATGGAGAGAAAAAGAAAACCACTATATATACACTAGCAGGAGCCTAAGCTACAAGCCTGCTTGCTTAGGTTGCTCTCTTCACAAGCATAGAATGACGGGCCTGATCCCGTAGCTAGGGGAAGGGAACAATGTTTTGCGTAGATGTGGTCGACATCAGCGAGGGAGAAAACCCATAGTCGGTGCGTCCCAATCGGGGGTCACCGTGGTATGGGCTGATGCCGCGTCCCAGCCGCCCTTCTAGCTACAGCCCGATGTCCCAGGTAGTCCATCTTCCTTTTGGAGCCGGCTTGCTCCACTGCCGTAGCTCCATCTCCATGTCGATCTTTCTCTACTTCTACCGGCTTCTACTTGTGATGAGTTTATGTCTCATGAACTAGTGCGAGTACTATTATTCTAATCACACTTCTTCAATATCTTTGCCATCAGGGATGCTCAGGTCGATTTTAGTGGAACTGCACAAAATCATCGTATGATCTGAGGGTGCCAGCCGTCTTTCCTTCAATAGGTTCTACCTGGCCAGGAAATTAAATCATGTTTAGGGTTTAGGGTTTAAGTCATAGTGACCCCATCAGTAGTTTTTCTTTCGTACATGCTCTCACAACTTTTTTCTTTAGTTGTGAAGCAAATATTGGCTATGATCTGTGAATCATAGAGATGCATCAACATGTGTGTTAGTTTTCCTTTGTATTTGATGGAATGTTGTAACGGGGCAACCTTGGAATAGGAATGAAAATGGAGTGGAAAGTTTCTGTTTTTCCGGAGAAAAATGGAAACGGAGAGAAACCAATGTTTCGTTTCGTTGGATCGCGCCATCGAGCAAAACCAACTTTTAAATCACGTCTGTCGTGTTCGTGTCTCACCCTCCTCCACAGATCGACTCCACACAGTCGCTCGGCATGCCACTCACCGCAAACCGAGTATACGATAACTTTCTCGCCTGCTTGTTGATGGATCGCGCCATGGAGTACTAGCACTACTGGAAGAGATTGACAAGTTGGGGGATGACAGCTAGCTGTAGCACGGACTCCCAAGAACTTTTTACATGCATGTTGTAGCCGGCTATTGCGACCTTTGAACGCGGAGCAGCCGTGTGCACCCGGAAGCGACGTGGGCGACACTCTCTCGGCCGACGTGCTGCTTCAATGCCAGCGCCAGTGAGAGGTCGCGTCCGCTCTGGCCGGGCATGAATGTGACACTGACCATTTCGGGCGAGAAGCACGCGTGGGTGATGAAGAGGGTTCGGGTTGGTCAGGACCAGCCGTGGCAGCGGTCCGGACGTGTGCAAACAAGAGATGTTGTACGTTAATATTGCTGCATATATAATTAACAATGTAAATAATGTGCCAGTTGGACAAATATGATTGGAGATGGAGATGGAAATGGAATTTTATGTAAACACGGATATGCATGTCTCTGTCTATGTGTGTGTGCGTGACGACTCTCGCGACCTGGAAGCGGGGGCGTGTTTTTGATCGAGTTTTCTTTCTTGGTACGTTAGAAAATCAGTTTGTACATTAAATAAAGAGTTTCGTTTCGTACTTACACAATTTAAAACGATTGTTACGGAGAGAATAAGAAAACCACTCCACTATATATATTAGTCGTATACACGAGAGTACTATATGGACGCAGCTTCATTGACTTAGTGCACCTGCCTTTGGATTCATGATAGGTGGGCCCAAAATGTGGCTGGCTCACCTGTCATACAACCAAAAGCAGGTGCAGTGAAGGCATCGGAGCGCAATCCGTACAACAGTAGTATATATATATAAGCGGGAGCCTCATCGCTTGTTTGCTAGGGTTTGCACTCTCCACATGCTCGCCGCACTACATATATGTTACACGCTGGAGGCTCAGCATTCATTTGCTATGGTTTTGTATATTCACAGTCTCTCACCCTCTCTTCACTAGATCTAAACAAGACTGCATTGGCCTCTTGTCTCTCTCTCCCCCCTCACAACTGGTGAAGGAGGCGTCCGTATCCCGTCGCACCGGGAAGGGGAGGAGGTGCAGCGTTCACTCTATCGCCTTCGACGAGGCAGGCAATCCACTGTCGGCTGTGTTGTTCTCTTTCGCCCAGCGCCTGTGCAGGAGGGCCACCGACCCCTTCTTCCTCGCTGTCGTACGTAGTGTGGGCAGATTCGGCCTCCCGCCGCACGCCTTGCCACATCCCAACGATCCTAAGGTATAAGTTTCTTTGAAACCATCATTGCTCTAGCTGCATGTGGATCTTTTTTAATCTGTAGTCGAATCTAGGTCTTGGTTCAAAGAGGAAAGAAGGGTGCGGTGGGCTGGAGCAAGAATCTAGGACGTGGTTCAATGAGGAAAGGAGGGGTGGAAAGTAGTATAGACTGGCTATCCAGCCGCTTTGTAGGTCGAAAAGGGAAAAAGGGGGTAACCCAGTACACACATCTGTAAGGAACCGATCTCTTTGTTGAAAAGGGAAAGAAACTGGGGGTCGGGTAGTTTGTGCAGGACTATATTTGCTGCCCTCACATAGGAAGAAGGTTCAAAGAGAACAAATATGGGACCAACGCATATATGCTGCTTGTCTGCATACTCTGCATCACCCATTTATATGTGTGGACGCACATGGTGCTGGCATGTCCCATACAACTATTTTGCTGTTGTTAATCTAAGAATGCCGCCGGAAAATTGAAGCAATGCCACTGTTAAAAGTAAATTACATTTTTAATGAATGTTGTTTTAAGAGAATGTCTCTGTTAATATGAATCAATGCAACCGTTTTAGAAATGCTACTGTCCTACTTTGTTTCTATCCAAGATAAGTTAGATGCTTCTTTCTGTCACCGTTTGTTTCATCCTCCTTTATCGGCAAGTAATTGTTTCCTTTTTTGCCTCTGTTAGAATAGGGGTATCGATTCAACTTGTTTCTATTGCGACATTTTGCTTCGCTACTCGAAACACTTATGTTTTAAGAGTGTTTTGTGCAGTTCAACTTGAATGTCACACCAGTGACTTTGCTTAATTTTGGTGGAACTACACAAAAGGAGATCGAGATTTGTTTCCTATCTTCATGGCGAGTTGTTTCAAATCTTGGTCTCAACCACATGATGTGCAGTGTGCTTTGAGATGTTGTGCTACTTGTTTTGGTACTGTTTTAAATAAACATTGAATTGAAGCTATTGTATTGCTGTCTTTTCCCATTAAGTAGTGAACAAAAATGGGACCAACCCAGACGTGATGCTTGTTGCTTTGTTACAACAAATTCAGAATCACCCCCTTTATAAGCCAGTAATTGATGCCACTCTCAGAATTAACTACTGAATCTTATTTCAAAACTGCAACACTTGTTAGGGATTGAGGGGATTACCATTTTTGTGGCCACATGTTTCATCCTCCCTTATTAAACAGGGATATCTATTCAACTTGTTGCTACTGCGACATTTTGCTTAGCTACGCGAAACACTTTGCTTGATTTCAGTGCAACTGCACAAAACAAGATTGGATTTCCTATTCGTGTTGGCAGATTCGTATTTTATCTTGCCCGTCTCATGAAAGGTCAGTACAGGCCTTCATCCACATGATTGTGTCGTGTGCTTTGAGATGTTGTGCTACTTGTATTGGTATTGTTTTAAATAAATGTTGAATTGAAGCTATTGTATTGCCGTCTTTTCCCATTAAGTAGTGAACAAAAATGGGACCAACCCAGACATGATGCTTGTTTCTTTGTTTCAACAAACTCTGCATCACCCCTTTATAAGTAGATGGAAGCACATACTGTTGTTGCGCCCACTCTCCCCTGGAACTGTTTATGCTTTTCGTTAATCTAATGCCGCTGGTAAAATTAAGCAATGCCACTCTCAGAATTAATTAACTACTGAATCTTTGTTCAAAACTACAACACTTGTTAGGAATGGTACTATCTTGCTTTGTAGTTATTTCTACATGTTTAACCAAGGTATTGTTAAGATAATGTCTCTGTTAAAATGAATCAGTTGCATTGTTTTAGGAATGGTACTTTTCTGCTTTGTCATTCTTTATACATGTTGAAACAAGGCATTGTTAAGATAATGTCTCAGTCAATATGAATGAATCACACTGATGGAGAATTGCTACTCTCATGCTTTGTTTCCCATTAAGATAGAGTAGATTAGTAGATGCTTTTCTTCTGGGAGTACAAGTCATCGACCGTTATTTCTCAGTAATTGTTTCCCTTATAACTATTGTTGCTTACAGGGATATCAAAATTAAAGCTCGGTTTTATTCCGACTTCGATTTTAGTTGAACTGCACAAAAGGAGCCAATGTGTAAGGCAAACTGCTGCATTACTGGGTCCAGTTGGTCGTAACACTTTGCAGGAAGAAGCAGTCACTGTTTGCACTACATTACAGAAGGAATGACCGAGAAGCTTTACAGAGTATTATTAGACACCGGTGACATGACTAGTCTGCAGAGACCATTGGCAATTTAACAACACGTGGAGTGCCCTGGGCAAAAAGTGCCCAAACAAGTACAAGAAGCTACGACAGGACTCCACGATCATAGGCATTACATATTTTGAATGGGAAAAGCTTGTCAAAGTTTAATCATTGATGTTAGCAAGAAGACGTTAGTTTAATATATTGGAATTGGAAAACCTTGTCAAAATTTGCTCATTGATGTTAGCCAGAAGACATGCATTTGATATTTTTGAGTGGGGCGCCCTTGCTGTGAGCAGCGTTGAGTGTTTTTTAATATTCATGTGTTCAGTTTAGAAGTAAATAGTTATTCTGCTGAGATATTCCTGTGTTAAGAGTTTGTTCTGAATATTGTCTATGTAATGCCAGGCCTTGTGTTTGATTATAAAGTTGAGCTTGGAATGTTGTGGCATGCGGCATCACGAGCTGTTCACCGTGCCTCCTGAGAATAATGCTTCGTATTGTTTTGCATGTCGATCTAATGCCAGTGATTTGCTTGTTAAGAAGATCATCCTCTTCTATTGTTTTCGTGCTTAAGAAGTTCATCGTCGGATGTTTCATTCATAGCCTATACGACAAGTCGGGTAGGTTAGACGTGAAACCATATGATCTTCCGACCAACTCATGATATTAGGCCGTGATTGGATCGTCGTTTTCCAACCAAAACCGCTTGTAAAAATGACGCTTGTAAATTAAAGCAGATGGTCTTGGGCGAAGGCGCTTGGTTGGTCGATTTCGACTAGTAAAATATCGTAAGTACTTCACACACGATAAAAACGCTGAACGACACTCGGACGATTGCTAATCCAGCTGTTAGCTGCTGTTTCAGCCTTGCCCATGGATGGCATGATACGCACGTCATGCATGTATCATCTGGTAATGTCGTCCATATAGTAGTGCTCATAAAATATACACTGGTCTCTCAAATTACACGCGTAACCCGTCGGTTTTACTTACAGACCTCGGGCCCTCGGTTTCATTACGCCTGTATTTTACGCGTTGTTTCCGATGACGAGTAAATTACACTTGTATGTTAATACAGGTTTGAAATAAACCAGAGCTCCCAAGCGCGGCCTTACCATTTCATGCCGTCTCAGTTTCTCGAAGGTGCTCATAGGTGTCCGATGATCCTGGCTTCCTGAATGAGCATCGGATGCTGTATCAGACCATCTGTAGGGCCCGCGAGGCTCTCTCCATTGTCCTTCGAGTTGTTGCACTCGCCGTCGCGCCGAGCATTGTTAACATCATCAACGAACATGAGGATTCAGGAGATGACTTTATTTTGACTGGATGACACTAGGGACCCACTAGGGCCATAGCCGTACGTACCAAGTGCCTCCTTATTATGTACAACTATTTTTTTGCTTTCTCCTAGTTTCCTGACATCACGGTCCCACACCATTATCAACCTATGTAGTCAATATAAACGAGAGAATTGCACAAGGTGCGGCTGACAGCTGGGACCAAGCAGCTCGAGCAGTATTTGTGTTTTTGAGGCGTGAGCACTGCAGAATTTTTCTTGGCGATGATTTCATTGTTGTTCAGAGGAGAGCAAGGTATTAACTGGGCGGGCTGTGGCCCATCTAGCCCAGGCCAGATACTAATTTTTTGAAGATGAAAATGGGTAGCCCAGCTATACGTCTTTTTGAGGAATACCCAGGCAAGGTCAACTTGTTATTCTCCGCCCCGCTCGGCTGCAAATATTTCCTAGGAGGGATGCATTAGGCTTAACAGGAAAATGGGCTTAAAAAATAATAAATGGGATGTAATTATTAATATTGGGCAGTAACTATAAAAAATGCACCAAACATGAAATTAGTTTGTAAAATATTATTTATGGATTTTGAAAATCTTAAATTTTCATTGTTGCGCGCGCAATGTTTTTTTTGGATTTTTACGTAATACAAATTTATATTTAATCTGACTAGAAATTTCGGGATAAAAATATTTCAGATCCCATCAAAATGTGGGAAATTTTTATTGAATTCTGTCTTCAACGGTTGGTTGAAATTATTAATAGTTGGCCTAGCTAGAAAATGGGTTGTACTTTTAACAAACTATAAATGGGCTGTTGTAAATTCCATTAGAATTCAAAAATGGGCTGTACATTCTTACAAAACGCAAATGGGCTATTAGTTCTCTGCCACACACTTGTGGGCCTACTAAGTGACGCATCCCCTAAAAAAATAAGTTGACGCGTATGCAAGGCTTTGTCAACTTATTATAGTCAACACGCGATTCTAGCAGCAGTGGCCATTGGATGTCTATCCAACGGATGTCGTGCTTCTTCTTCAATCTCGGATATTCTTAGCTTCGGCCGCCCAAAAATGATTCCTCCCCCTGACATCTGGGGCGCACCGTTTCGGAGGCTGACCTGTGGGCCTACTAAGTTGGAGCGTACCAAGGGCTTTGTTAACTTAGTCAATATAAACGATTCTAGCTTCAGTGACCGTACGATGTCCATCCAACGGCCGTAGTGCTTCTTCAACCTCTGGTCTTCTTGGTCCAGCCACCCAAAGCAGCGCCAGTCGTGCCGCCTGCTCCTGCCTCCTGTGGCCGGCTGTGCTACCGTGGAGGCCTCACCGCCCCCATACTACTCCCACCGCTGGCCAGGCCATCCCTCCACTCACCCACACCCCCTGTTATTCTGCGGCAACGGAAGCCTCACACCGCAGCCGAACCAGTGAACCCTCGTACTCCTCTCTGCGCGGGCTTCCACTGCCGCGTCTTCCCCGACTCCGCGTCGTCCCCTACCTAGGCCTCGCCGTCGTCCACCGCCCTGGTGCTCTCGGCGCGGCGTGGTCAACGTGGTCAACGACCGACTTCCATCGGAAGAGTACTGTACATGGAGAGGCTGACAGCTGGGTCCACGGCGGCCTCAAGGAAGTGCCTCCTTATTACGCGCAAAATAGTTATTCCTCCACCTGACAGCAGGGACCCACCGGACGGGCCACCTTATTTCGTGAAAAAATGTTTCCCCCCTGACTGCCGGGACCCACCGGACAGGCCACCATATTTCACGAAAAAAACGTTCCCCCCGCTGTCAGCTTGGACCCACCGGAAGTGCCTCCTTATTACCCACAAAAAATGAATACTCCCCCTGCTAACTGGGACCCACCTTGGTGGGAGGCTGACTTGTGGGCCTAATAAGTTGACGGGGACGGAGGGCTTTGTCAACTTAGTCAATATGAACGATTCTAGCTCCTGTGACCATACGATGTCCATCCAACGGCCATAGTGCTTCTTCAACCTCTGGTCTTCTAGCTCCAGCCGCCCAAAGCAGCACCGGTCATGCCGCCTGCTCCTGCCTCCCATGGGCGGCTGTGCTGCCGCGGAGGCCTCACCGCTGGCCATGCCCTGCGACGATGGCAGCCCCACACTGCAGCCGAACGAGTGAACCCTCATACTCCTCTTCACGTGGGCATCCACTGCCACGTCTTCACCGGCTCCGCGTCGTCCCCTTCCTCGCCGTCATCCACCGCCTTGGTGCTCTCGGCGCAGCGTGGTTAACGTGGTCAAGGAACAATTTCCATCGGACGTGGACTGTACGTGGAGAGGCTGACAGCTGGGTCCATGACGGCAGCAAGGAAGTGCCTCCTTATTAAGCGCAAAATAATTATTCCTCCACCGACAGCAGGGACCCACCGGACGGGCCACCGTATTTCGCAAAAAAAACGTTTCCCCCCTGACTGCTAGGACCCACCAGCTACACCTTCGCATGCAAGGAAGTGCGTCAGGGCAAAAAAAATGATTCGCCCCCTTGACTGCTGGGACCCACCAGCTACATCTTCGCACACAAGGAAGTGCGTATGGGCAAAAAAACCAAAACGATTCGCCCCCCTGACTGCTGGGACCGACCAGCTACATCTTCGCAGGCAAGGAAGTGCCTGACAGTTGGGACCCACCTGGTCAAAGTGTATGTAGCATTGTCATTCTGGTCACGAACGTGTACGTACATATATACTGGTCGATGTAGAGGCACGTACGTGTCGTAGTAGAGGCGCGCATGTAGCATGTACACGTACGTACATTGGCCAGGGTGCAAGAAAGAAAATATGGCCACGTACGTACATACGGGCAGGGTCTCAAATGGCTACTCGCGCATACGTACGACGAGGGCTCGAGTACATGGCTGGGTCGGAACGGAGAAACAATGTCGTCGTCGTGTTCATGGGGAGGCAACGGAATGCGTCGTGTTCATGGGGAGGGGTGTGGCGTACCGCAAAACGGAGGAAACGGACCTCCTATGGTCGAAACGGGGGTCCTGTTGATCGGGAGGAGTGTGGCGTACCGCAAAACGGAGGAAACGGACCTCCTACGGTCAAAACGGGGGTCCTGTTGATCGGCAGGGGTGTGGCGTACCGCAAAACGGAGGAAACGGACCTCCTACGGTCGAAACAGGACCGTTGATCGGGAGGGGTGTGGCGTACCGCAAAACGGATGAAACGAACCTCCTACGGTCGAAACGGGGGTCCGGTTGATCGAGAGGGGTGTGGCGTACCGCAAAACGGACGAAACGGACCTCCTACAGTCGAAACGGGGGTCCTGTTCACTGGGAGGGGTGTGGCGTGATACGTCTCCAACGTATCTATAATTTTTGATTGCTCCATGCTATATTATCTACTGTTTTGAATGTTTATTGGCTTTATTATACACTTTTATATCATTTTTGGGACTAACCTATTAACCGGAGGCCCAGCCCAGATTTGATGTTTTATGCCTACTTCGGTGTTTTCAAGAAAAGGAATATCAGACGAAGTCGAAACGGAACGAAATCAACTGGAGAAGTTATTTTTGGAAGGAAACACATTGATGGACTTGGACCCCACGTCAGAAGATACGGGAGCTGCCCACGAGGGTGGGGGGTGCGCCCACCCCCCTAGGGCGTGCCCCCTGCCTCGTGGGGCCCCCGTGGCTCCCCTGACGTGCTTCTTCTGCCTATATAAGTCCATATACCCTAAAACTTCCAGAACAGAGATTAGATCGGGAGTTCCGCCCCCAGAAGCCTCCGTAGCCACCAAAAGTCAATCGGGACCCTGTTCCGGCACCCTGCCGGAGGGAGGATCCCTCACCGGTGGCCATCTTCATCATCTTGGCGCTCTCCATGACGAGGAAGGAGTAGTTCTCCCTCGGGGCTAAGGGTATGTACCAATAGCTATGTGTTTGATCTCTCTCTCTCTCTCGTGTTCTTGAGATGATACGATCTTGATGTACCGCGAGCTTTGCTATTATAGTTGGATCCTATGTTTCTCCTCCCCCTCTTCTCTCTTGTAATGAATTGAGTTTCCCCTTTGGATTTATCTTATCGGATTGAGTCTTTAAAGACTTGAGAACACTTGATGTATGTCTTGGTGATCAACTTGCGGGTTTCGTGACATTGGGAACCTATGCATAGGGGTTGGCACACGTTCTCGTCGTGATTCTCCGGTAGAAACTTTGGGGCACTCTTTGAGGTTCTATGTGTTGGTTGAATAGATAAATCTGAGATTGTGTGATGCATATCGCATAATCATACCCACGGATACTTGAGGTGACATTGGAGTATCTAGGTGACATTAGGGTTTTTGGTTGATTTGTATCTTAAGGTGTTATTCTAGTATGAACTCTAGGGCTGTTTGTGACACTTATAGGATTAGCCCAACGGATTGATTGGAAAGAATAACTTTGAGGTGGTTTCGTACCCTACAATAATCTCTTCATTCGTTCTCCGCTATTAGTGACTTTGGAGTGACTCTTTGTTGCATGTTGAGGGATAGTTATGTGATCCAATTATGTTAGTATTGTTGAGAGAACTTACACTAGCGAAAGTATGAACCCTAGGCCTTGTTTCCTAGCATTGCAATACTGTTTGTGCTCACTTTTATCATTAGTTACCTTGCTGTTTTTATTATTTCAGATTACAAATACCTTTATCTACTATCCATATACCACTTGTTTCACCATCTCTTCGCCGAACTAGTGCACCTATACAATTTACCATTGTATTGGGTGTGTTGGGGACACAAGAGACTCTTTGTTATTTGGTTGCAGGGTTGCTTGAGAGAGACGATCTTCATCCTACGCCTCCTACGGATTGATAAACCTTAGGTCATCCACTTGAGGGAAATTTGCTACTGTCCTACAAACCTCTGCACTTGGAGGCCCAACAACGTCTACAAGAAGAAGGTTGTGTAGTAGACATCATGGCGTACCGCAAAACGGGACTCCACGGGATATTGTTCATCTCCACCGTTGACCTCCTCTAGCCTCCACGGGCTACTGTCGACCTCCTCCAGCCTCCACGGGCTCCTGTTCATCCAGCCTCCACCGCGCGCCCCTCCACCGTCTACTGTTCAACCACCCCTCCACCGTCTACTGTTCATCCAGCCCTCCACACCATGGGGTCCTGTTCAACCACCCCTCCACGGGCACCCCTCCACCATCTAATGTTCATCCAGCCCTCCATCACACCACGGGGTCCTGTTCATCCAGAGGCAACGCCACTGCTCACTGTTCATCCACCCCCCACAACACTCACTATTCATCCAATCGACCGGCTTGAGTTAGCAGCAGTAGCGAAGGAATCGCTCGGTCGGGTTTAGTTAACAGCCATCGATGGATCGCTCGGGTTCAGTAATGCGTAGCCTGCAGTGCAATCGCTCGGGTTCAGTTAGAGACCAACGCCTCGCTCGGGTTCAGTTAGAGCCAACGCCTCGCACACACGCGCGCACGTGTCTAAGATAAACGCGCATCGCTCGGCCCCCGACCTCCCACCGTAACTGGGAACTCCCTGAAATTTTCCTCGCCCTCGCTTCTACCATTGTTTTTTCCGTCATGGACGGTCCAAAGAATGTCATGCAGCTGCGTCTCCGGCCCGCCCAGGACGAAAAGCCCATTTTCTGTCATGATTTTTTGTCATACAAGTAGGAGTCCACCACATCTATGATGATACCGGGTTTGTCACAATTATCGTCATAGAAGTGTCATATGTATGACAAAAAAATTCGTTCGGCCCAAAATGTCACGGATGTGTCTTTTTTTGTAGTGCATAGGTTTAACTAAAGAAATGTCAGTGCATGTCACCGAAAATTATTCCATTGGAAACTATGTTCAAATACGAATAAAACAATATAATTTTTTGTGACATGCATTAACATTTAGTTAGTGAAATTTATGGTCAAAATTTGACACAAATTACTAAGGGGACCAGTAAACCAGGAGGGAGGTAGTAGTACGAGTAGCACAATATACGGTATAGAGGCTAGTACAAATTTAGAAATGGGGCAAGAAGTTACAAGGCTGTGCGACAGACTTTCTAGGCTACATGAGTAATACAAAATATAATTCCCATTGGACAACACTTTCACCAACAAGTACACACTTGAAGCCTAATTGATATATATATAGGGTATAACACCAACACTTAAATATTTATTTGCATATTCTCCATTGGAAACTAGGTATGTACAAAAAAATCACATTGAGGTATGCATATTTATATTTATATTTTTATATTGGGTTTTACACCAACACGTACATATTTATTTTCATATTTGCATCGAGGAATACTTATGTGTATATTTCATTGGTATAACATCAACACATACTTATTAAAATGTATGATATTTATGTGTATATTTTTATTGGTTATAACATAAACGCATACAAATTTACGTAGGTATAATACCCACTAACTGGTATCTCAGTCTAATAACATATACACGTAGGTATCTCGGGTACATGTATATATATACACACCCAAATATAAGTGTTCAGACTATTTTTGTTTTGGAAAACAATCATTGACTATTTAGGATACTAGTACATGCAAACAAAACATGAAAAGTCATTATTTTATCAATTGTACACCATGCAGTAATGAATAGGACTTGCCATAACGGGCCAAGGTGCCTGGGCACCTAGGTGTCATATATACAGCCCGTCTATTATGATAATATTATCAGAATAGTTATTCTGATAACACTTTCGCACTGCATGCTCAACACGAGGGCACTGCACTTCCTTTAGCAAGAGCACTGCATTACAGAGACTAGTGAACTTCGCGTCGGTAAAAACTACGCATAGTGTTTTTTCGGTACTATTTTCGCTCTAATTTTTTAATCGTTTATCGGAATGAGGCGTGTAATATACCGTTGGAAAGCTACGGATTAGGCGCAACTTCGCCATGTTGTACACTTTTCGAGATTCCCCGCGGTTTAAGAGCAGTTTCAAAAATGGTGCGGCCCACAAAGAGTGGTAGCGAGCGTTTTTTCGCATTTTTTCTAAACCACTCGTCAGAATGAGGCAAATGATAGATCCTTGGATAGATATCGTCGAGGCACATCTTTTACATATCTATTATTTTCTCTAATTCGTTACGGTTTAAGAGCAGTTTCAAATTTACTAAATCACGGAATTTTGTTTTTCAAATTTTCGGTAATGTTTTTGCTGTAGTTTTCTAACCGTTTGTCGACACGAGGCATGTAATAGACCGTTGAAAATCTATGGACAAGGCGCAACTTTCATGTGTTGAAATGTTTTTGAGATTCCTTATGGTTTTAAGTTAATTTTGAAAATCGTGCGGCGGACGACAAGTGGCAGCGGTCGTTTTTCATGAAATTTTTACAAGCCGCTGGTCGGAATGATTCAAACGATATGCCGTTGGAAAGATATCGATGAGGTGCAACATTTTCATGTAGAACACTCTCTCTAATTCTTTACGGTTTAAGAGGAATTTCGAATTTATCGAAATGCGGACACTCTGTTTTTCGTGACACCCAAATCGACATGGGTACTTCATCCGACTGAAAACCGCACTACATAGGACAGAAAAACCGCACTGCATCAGAGGGTAAGAGAAGTGCATGGTTTCTTTTATTCAAACATATTTTTTTGCAAGGATGAGAAAGTAGAGTGCACTTCTCATCGGGTGCGTGTGTGTGGGGGGGACAGAATAACCGCACTGCGCACGTCAATCGAGCGCACTGCCGCGTTAGTGCGAGGCCGAGCCAGGGGGGAGAGGAACCCCCCACCCCCATCCCGGCGAGGACCAGCCAGGAACAAGCCGTAGCAGGCGACGACGCGGCTTGCCGTGGCGTCGCATGCAGAGGCGAGTCCGTAACATGACTTGCCCCATTATCTATCTTTAGGGGTGTGTGGGTGCGTGTGGGGTGGGGACAGAATAACCGCACCGCACCAAAGGGCATAGTTGTACTGACACATCTTCCTTGTATGGACTTGCCCCCATTATCTAT
>NC_041388.1:158285928-158317562 GCF_002162155.2 Triticum dicoccoides
AGGGGGTAGGGGGGTCGGGACACCCCTCCCCCATCCCGGCGAGGCCGAGCCAGGAATGAGCCACTGCGTCGTCCCATGCGGAGGCGAGTCCGTAACATGACTTGCCCCCACTATCTATCTTAGGGGTGTGTGGGTGCGTCTAGGGTGGGGGGGACAGAATAACTAAACTGCGCCAGTCAAACAAGCACACTGCCGCGTTAGCGCAAGCCCGAGCCGGGGGGGTTGGGACCCCCTCCCCCATCCCGGCGAGGCAGAGCCAGGAACGAGCCGTAGTAGGCGACGACGCGGCATGCCGCGACGTCGCATGCGGAGGCGAGTCCGTAACATGACTTGCCCCCGCACCGCACCAAGGGGTATAGTTGTACTGACACATCTTCCTTGTATGGACTTTCCCCCGCACCGCACCGCACCGAGGTGCATAGTTGTACTGACACATCTCCGTAACATGACTTGCCCCCGCATCGAGGGGCATAGTAGTACATGATTTGCCCCCGTTATCTTATCTTTATTTTTAGGGGAAAACCAGCACCATTATGAATTATTGTTTCATTTGTACTTTTTGATAATTTTTATTGTACTAATGTGAGTTATTATTTGTACTTTAGCTGTTTGTTTTCTCCCTCTGTATTAATTTTTTATTGTATTTATTTTTTTATTGTATTTAACTTTTAATGTTATCTTTGGTAACTGCCCAGAGATAGTGGGCTTTGCCACGGTTCTGGGCTTTAGCCGTCGGTTTTCTCCCACTCACCTTTCAACCTTCGCTCTCCCCCGTTCCGCTCCGCTCCCCTCTCCAAATTGATTCCTTCTTTGTTCCCCTCTTCTCGCTGAGAAGTTTCTTCTCCTGTTTCGCCGCGGGAGCGTCGGCCGACGGGTTGAACCCCAGGGGTGGAGGTCTGGGTGCTCTGTTTGCTCCTTTTGGTCTGCAATTGACTTCCCTTGCGTCCTCTTATGTATAGATTTTCCCTCTATTTCTAAGCTCTTGCTCTCTTGCTGACTCAGGCTGGATTCGCAAGGGTTCCTTTGCTCTTGAACAAGCGGTTGCCGACAGTGATACTCGATTCCGTGGCGGATTTTGTGTTTTCTTGTAAGAGTTTTGCTTTGTATGGCGTGCTTTGTTTCTGAAATAGGTCACAACCCTAATTTTTGTTCATGTGTCTTGCAGATCTGGTTCGGCAGATTTTAGGTCTGTAGATCTCAATGGGTACATCATCCAGTCCGGACAAGTTGAATGCAGGTGATTTTCCCTGTAATTTGGATGATGTTTTAACAGATCTGGTTTTTTGGTTGTATAGGTGTTGTCGTATCGACTTTATAAGTTGTATGTATTTTGATAGCTGTTAATTTTGCCCTGGATTGTGTTGTGTGTATGGTTTTGGCGGTTGATGTGACCTACAGACAATTTGTAGTACTGATCACCATCTGTATTTTGAACTGATGTCCTGGCATTTGAATAGGTTGTAGTAGTCCGTGAAGAACTGGTATCATTCTGAAGTTTGTTGTGCTAGTGGTGGGTTCATATTGTTTTATTGGGTTTACTTGAAGTGTTCATATAGTTGAACTGATTGCTTGTTCATGTACTTTTTTGCTAATTATGATGTTGTTGCAGATGTTGGAGTGCAGGTGCCTCCTGATTCTGAAAAATCAGAACGCTTTCAAGATCTTGTGAATGTTATTTTTGAGACACCAAATCCGCTAGAAGAACTTGCGGATGTTGCTGGTGTTTCCCTTATATTTGCTCTTTTTTATCAGCCTTGAATACATAAATATGCTTAGCTACATCAGTTGTTCCTTTTGTTTCGTGTCTGATGCTATGCGCTTTATTTATCTTTTCTCTGCAATGTTAATTGTGTTTTGATTTTATATGTGCGTGCTTATGTTTGGTGGTTTATGCAGTTAATGACAACCATGGTGCTCCCGAGGACATTGTTGATGTTGTCAAAGATATTAACGATGGAATGTATTCTCTTAACGTTGATGATGTTGATGGAAGCTTGCAGTTGTTTGTTACTCAGTCACAGAGTGTTGATGGCGCTGAGCCTGTTACTCAGGCTGAGGATGTTCCTATGCAGTTACAGCTCGAGGATGAAAGGATAGGAAAGAAGAAGTGTGATTTTGAAAGGAGAAAGGAGTTGGAACAACGTCAAAAGGCTGCCTGTGTTCAACAAAGTGATCGGGATCTTGCTCAAGCTCCAGAAGGCGTAGGTGATGAAGGTGGTGGCGCGGCCTTTTTAACTGTTGATGCTGGATCTCATGGAAGTGACATGCCTATGAAGACAAACCTGATGCAAACTCGTTTGACGCAAGTGTTTACTCGTGATGCAGTTAAGGAGGAGAAAGTTGTTTTGAAGAGGAAGATGTTAGATCGAAATCCTAATGGCACACAGAGGCATAGCCCATGTGTGAAAGCCGGTTCCCAACCTGGTAATAGCAAAACTGATGGGGATAGTTGTTGGGGAACGTTGCAGAATTTTAAAATTTTCTATGCATCACCAAGATCAATCTATGGAGTCATCTAGAAACGAGGGAAAGGGGAGTGCATCTACATACCCTTGTAGATCGCGAGCGGAAGCATTCAAGAGAACGGGGTTGATGGAGTCGTACTCGTCGTGATCCAAATCACCGATGACCTAGCGCTGAACAGACGGCACCTCCATGTTCAACACACGTACGGTTGGGAAGACGTCTCCTCCTTCTTGATCCAGCAAGGGGAAGGAGAGCTTGATGAAGATCCAGCAGCATGACGACGTGGTGGTGGAAGCAGCGGTGATCTCGACAGGGCTTCGCCAAGCTCCAACGAGAGAGAGAGAGGTGTTACGAGGGGAGAGGGAGGCGCCAGGGACTTGGTGCGGCTTCCCTCCCTCCCCCCCACTTATATAGGGTCCCTAGGGGGGTGCCAGCCCTAGGAGATGGGATCTCCAAGGGGGGGTCGGCGGCCAAAGGGGGCTTGCCCCCCAAGCCAAGTGGGGCGAACCCAACCCCTAGGGTTTCCAACCCTAGGCGCGGGGGGAGGCCCATGGGGGGTGCACCAGCACACCAGGGGCTGGTTCCCCTCCCACTTCAGCCCATGGGGCCCTCCGGGATAGGTGGCCCCACCCGGTGGACCCCCGGGACCCTTCCGGTGGTCCCGGTACAATACCGATTACCCCCGAAACATTCCCGATGGCCGAAACCAGACTTCCTATATAAATCCTCACCTCCGGACCATTCCGGAACTCCTTGTGACGTCCGGGATCTCATCCAGGACTCCGAACAACTTTCGGGTTACCGCATACTAATATCTCTACAACCCTAGCGTCACCGAACCTTAAGTGTGTAGACCCTACAAGTTCGGGAGACACGCAGACATGACCGAGACGACTCTCCAGTCAATAACCAACAGCGGGATCTGGATATCCATGTTGGCTCCCACATGCTCCTCGATGATCTCATCGGATGAACCACGATATCGAGGATTCAATCAATCCTGTATTCAATTCCCTTTGTCAATCGGTATGTTACTTGCCCGAGATTCGATCGTCGGTATCCCAATACCTCGTTCAATCTCGTTACCGGCAAGTCACTTTACTCATACCGTAAAGCATGATCCCGTGACCAAACACTTGGTCACTTTGAGCTCATTATGATGATGCATTACCGAGTGGGCCCAGAGATACCTCTCCGTCATACGGAGTGACAAATCCTAGTCTTGATCCGTGTCAACCCAACAGATACTTTCGGGAATACCTGTAGTATACCTTTATAGTCACCCAGTTACGTTGTGACGTTTGGTACACCCAAAGCACTCCTACGGCATCCGGGAGTTACACGATCTCATGGTCTAAGGAAATGATACTTGACATTGTAAAAGCTCTAGCAAACGAACTACACGATCTTGTGCTATGCTTAGGATTGGGTCTTGTCCATCACATCATTCTCCTAATGATGTGATCCCGTTATCAATGACATCTAATGTCCATAGTCAGGAAACCATGACTATATATTGATCAACGAGCCAGTCAACTAGAGGCTCACTAGGGACATGTTGTGGTCTATGTATTCACACATGTATTACGATTTCCGGATAACACAATTATAGCATGAACAATAGACAATTACCATGAACAAGGAAATATAATAATAACCATATTATTATTGCCTCTAGGGCATATTTCCCACAGTCTCCCACTTGCACTAGAGTCAATAATCTAGTTACAGTGTGATGAATCGAACACCCATAGAGTTCTGGTGTTGATCATGTTTTGCTCGCGGAAGAGGTTTAATCAACGGATCTGCGACATTCAGATCCGTATGTACTTTGCAAATATCTATGTCTCCGTCTTGAACATTTTCATGAATGGAGTTGAAGCGACGCTTGATGTGCCTGGTCTTCTTGTGAAACCTGGGCTCCTTGGCAAGGGCAATAGCTCCAGTGTTGTCACAGAAGAGAGTGATTGGCCCCGACGCATTGGGTATGACTCCTAGGTCGGTGATGAACTCCTTCATCCAGATTGCTTCATGCGCTGCCTCCGAGGCTGCCATGTACTCCGCTTCACATGTAGATCCCGCCACGACGCTTTGCTTGCAACTGCACCAGCTTACTGCCCCACCATTCAAAATATACACGTATCCGGTTTGTGACTTAGAGTCATCCAGATCTGTGTCGAAGCTAGCGTCGACGTAACCCTTTACGATGAGCTCCTCGTCACCTCCATATACGAGAAACATATCCTTAGTCCTTTTCAGGTACTTCAGGATGTTCTTGACCGTTGTCCAGTGTTCCATGCGGGGATTACTTTGGTACCTTCCTACCAAACTCACGTCAAGGTTTACATCAGGTCTGGTACACAGGATGGCATACATGATAGACCCTATGGCTGAGGCATAGGGGACGACACTCATCTTTTCTCTATCTTCTGCCGTGGTCAGACATTGAGCTGAGCAAAATTTCACACCTTGCAACACAGGCAAGAACCCCTTCTTGGACTGATCCATATTGAACTTCTTCAATATCTTATCAAGGTATGTGCTTTGTGAAAGACCTATGAGGTGTCTCGATCTATCTCTATATATCTTGATGCCTAATATGTAAGCAGCTTCTCCAAGGTCCTTCATTGAAAAACACTTATTCAAGTAGGCCTTAATACTATCCAAAAGTTCTATATCATTTCCCATCAAAAGTATGTCATCCACATATAATATGAGAAATGCTACAGAGCTCCCACTCACTTTCTTGTAAAAGAAGGCTTCTCCATAAGTCTGCATAAACCCAAACGCTTTAATCATTTCATTAAAGAGAATGTTCCAACTCTGAGATGCTTGCACCAGCCCATAGATGGAGCGCTGGAGCTTGCATACCTTGATAGCATTCTTAGGATTGACAAAACCTTCCGGTTGCATCATATACAATTCTTCCTTAAGAAAGCCGTTAAGGAATGCCGTTTTGATGTCCATTTGCCATATCTCATAATCATAGTATGCGGCAATTGCTAACATGATTTGGACAGAGTTTAGCTTCGCTACGGGTGAGAAGGTCTCATCATAGTCAACCCCTTGAACTTGTCGATAACCCTTAGTAACAAGTCGAGCCTTATAGATGGTAACATTACCATCCACGTCCGTCTTCTTGAAGATCCATTTATTCTCCATCGCTCGCCGATCATTGGGCAAGTCTGTCAAAGTCCATACTTTGTTTTCATTCATGGATCCTATGTCGGATTGCATGGCTTCAAGCCATTTGTTGGAATCTGGGCCCACCATTGCTTTTTCATAGTTCGAGGTTCACCGTTGTCTAACAACATGATTTCCATGACAGGGTTGCCATGCCATTCTGGTGTGGAACATGTCCTTGTGGACCTTCGAAGTTCAGTAGTAACTTTATCCGAAGTACCTTGATCATTATCATTAACATCCTCTCTAGTCGGTGCAGGCACCACAGGAACATCTTCCTGAGCTGCGCTACTTTCCAGTTCAAGAGGCAGTATTTCATCGAGTTCTACTTTCCTCCCACTTACTTATCTCGAGAGAAACTCTTTCTCCAGAAAGGACCTATTGTTGGCAACAAAGATCTTGCCTTCGGATCTGAGGTAGAAGGTATACCTAATGGTTTCCATAGGGTATCCTATGAAGACGCACTTTTCCGACTTGGGTTCGAGCTGTTCAGGTTGAAGTTTCTTGACATAAGCATCGCATCCCCAAACTTTTAGAAACGACATCTTAGGTTTCTTTCCCAACCATAATTCATACGGTGTCGTCTCAACAGATTTAGACGGTGCCCTATTTAAAGTGAATGTAGCTATCTCTAGAGCGTATCCCCAAAATGATAGCGGTAAATCAGTGAGTGACATCATAGATCGCACCATATCCAATAGAGTGCGATTACGACGTTCAGACACACCGTTACGTTGAGGTGTTTCCAGGCGGCATGAGTTGTGAAACGATTCCACATTTCCTTAAGTGCGTACCAAAACCGTGACTTAAATATTCTCCCCCACGATCTGATCGTAAGAATTTTATCTTTCGGTCATGTTGATTCTCTACCTCATTCTGAAATTCATTTAAGTCTTCAAAGGTCATAGACTTGTGTTTCATCAAATAGACATACCCATATCTACTTAAGTCATCAGTGAGAGTGAGAACATAACGATAGCCACCGCGAGCCTCAACGCTCATTGGACCGCACACATCAGTATGTATAATTTCCAATAAGTTGGTTGCTCGCTCCATTGTTCCAGAGAACGGAGTCTTGGTCATTTTACCTATGAGGCATGGTTCGCACGTGTCAAATGATTCTAAATCAAGAGACTCTAAAAGTCCATCTGTATGGAGCTTCTTCATGCGTTTGACACCGATGTGACCAAGGCGGCAGTGCCACAGGTATGTAGGACTATCATTATCAACCTTACATCTTTTGGTATTCACACTATGAATATGTGTAACATCACGTTCGAGATTCATTAAGAATAAACCATTGACCAGCGGGGCATGACCATAAAACATATCTCTCATATAAATAGAACAACCATTATTCTCGGATTTAAATGAGTAGCCATCTCGTATTAAACGAGATCCAGATACAATGTTCATGCTCAAAGCTAGCACTAAATAACAATTATTGAGGTTTAAAACTAATCCCGTAGGTAAATGTAGAGGTAGCGTGCCGACGGCGATCACATCGACCTTGGAACCATTCCCGACGCGCATCGTCACCTCGTCCTTCGCCAGTCTCCGCTTATTCCGCAGCTCCTGTTTTGAGTTACAAATGTGAGCAACCGCACCGGTATCAAATACCCAGGAGCTACTACGAGTACTGGTAAGGTACACATCAATTACATGTATATCACATATACCTTTAGTGTTGCCGGCCTTCTTGTCCGCTAAGTATTTGGGGTAGTTCCGCTTCCAGTGTCCCTTTCCCTTGCAATAAAAGCACTCAGTCTCAGGTTTGGGTCCATTCTTTGACTTCTTCCTGGCAACTGGTTTATCGGGCGCGGCAACTCCCTTGCCGTCCTTCTTGAAGTTCTTCTTACCCTTGCCTTTCTTGAAACTAGTGGTTTTATTGACCATCAACACTTGATGTTCCTTTTTGATTTCTACCTCCGCTAATTTCAGCATTGAAAATACTTCAGGAATAGTTTTCACCATCCCCTGCATATTGTAGTTCATCACAAAGCTCTTGTAGCTAGGTGGGAGCGACTGAAGGATTCTGTCAATGACTGCCTCGTCCGGGAGGTTAATGTCTAGCTGGGACAGGCGGTTGTGCAACCCAGACATTTTGAGTATGTGCTCACCGATAGAACTATTTTCCTCCATCTTACAACTATAGAACTTGTCGGAGACTTCATATCTCTTGACCCAGGCATGAGCTCGGAAAACCATTTTTAGCTCTTCGAACATCTCATATGCTCCGTGTTGCTCAAAACGCTTTTGGAGCCCCGATTCTAAGTTGTAAAGCATGCCGCACTGAACGAGGGAGTAATCGTCAGTACGTGACTGCCAAGCGTTCATAACGTCTTGGTTCTCTGGGATGGGAGCATCACCTAGCGGTGCTTCTAGGACATATGCTTTCCTGGTAGCTATGAGGATGATCCTCAGGTTCCGGACCCAGTCCATATAGTTGCTGCCATCATCTTTCAGCTTGGTTTTCTCTAGGAACGCGTTGAAGTTGAGGTTGACATGAGCGTTGGCCATTTGATCTACAAGATATTTTGCAAAGGTTTTTAGACTAAGTTCAAGATAATTAAGTTCATCTAATCAAATTATTTAATGAACTCCCACTCAGACAGACATCCCTCTAGTCATCTAAGTGATACATGATCCGACTCAACTCGACCGTGTCCGATCATCACGTGAGACGGACTAGTCATCATCGGTGAACATCTCCATGTTGATCGTATCTTCCATACGACTCATGTTCGACCTTTCGGTCTCTTGTGTTCCGAGGCCATGTCTGTACATGCTAGGCTCATCAAGTCAACCTAAGTGTTTTGCATGTGTAAATCTGGCTTACACCCGTTGTATGTGAACATTAGAATCTATCACGCCCGATCATCACGTGGTGCTTCGAGACAACGAACTTTCGCAACAGCGCACAGTTAGGGGGAACACTTTCTTGAAATTATTGCGAGGGATCATCTTATTTACTACCGTCGTTCTAAGCAAATAAGAAGCAAAAACATGATAAACATCACATGCAATCAAATAGTGACATGATATGGCCAATATCATTTGCTCCTTTTGATCTCCATCTTCGGGGCGCCATGATCATCATTGTCACCGGCATGACACCATGATCTCCATCATCATGATCTCCATCATCGTGTCTTCTTGAAGTTGTCTCATCATCTATTACTTCTACTACTATGGCTAACGGTTTAGCAATAAAGTAAAGTAATTACATGACGTTTAAGTTGACACACAGGTCATAAATAAATTAAGACAACTCCTATGGCTCCTGCCGGTTGTCATACTCATCGACATGCAAGTCGTGATTCCTACTACAAGAACATGATCAATCTCATACATCACATATATCATTCATCACATCCTTTTGGCCATATCACATCACATGGCACATGCTGTAAAAACAAGTTAGACGTCCTCTAATTGTTGTTGCAAGTTTTTTACGTGGCTGCTATAGGTTTCTAGCAAGAACATTTCTTACCTACGCCAAAACCACAACGTGATATGCCAATTTCTATTTACCCTTCATAAGGACCCTTTTCATCGAATCTGATCCGACTAAAGTGGGAGAGACAGACACACGCTAGCCACCTTATGCAACTAGTGCATGTCAGTCGGTGGAACCAGTCTCACGTAAGCGTACGTGTAAGGTCGGTCCGAGCCGCTTAACCCCACGATGCCGCCGAATCAAGATAAGACTAGTAATAGCAAGAAAATTGACAAAATCAACACCCACAACAACCTGTGTTCTACTCGTGCATAGAAACTACGCATAGACCTGGCTCATGATGCCACTGTTGGGGAACGTTGGAGAATTTTAAAATTTTCTATGCATCACCAAGATCAATCTATGGAGTCATCTAGCAACGAGGTAAAGGGGAGTGCATCTACATACCCTTGTAGATCGCGAGTGGAAGCGTTCAAGAGAACGGGGTTGATGGAGTCATACTCGTCGTGATCCAAATCACCGATGACCTAGCGCCGAACGGACGACACCTCCGCATTCAACACATGTACGGTTGGGAAGACGTCTCCTCCTTCTTGATCCAGCAAGGGGAAGGAGAGGTTGATGAAGATCCAGCAGCACGACGGCGTGGTGGTGGAAGCAGCGGTGATCTCGGCAGGCTTCGCCAAGCTCCAATGAGAGAGAGAGAGAGGTGTTACAAGGGGAGAGGGAGGCGCCAGGGACTTGGTGCGGCTGCCCTCCCTCCCCCCACTATATATAGGGTCCCTAGGGGGGCGCCGGCCCTAGGAGATGGGATCTCCAAGGGGGGGCCAAAGGGGGCTTGCCCCCCAAGCCAAGTGGGGAGCCCCCCACCCCTAGGGTTTCCAACCCTAGGCGCAAGGGGAGGCCCATGGGGGGTGCACCAGCCCACCAGGGGCTGGTTCCCCTCCCACTTCAGCCCATGGGGCCCTCTGGGATAGGTGGCCCCACCCGGTGGACCCCCGAGACCCTTCCGGTGGTCCCGGTAAGATACCGATTACCCCCGAAACTTTCCCGATGGCCGAAACCGGACTTCCTATATAAATCTTCACCTCCGGACCATTCCGGAACTCCTCGTGACATCCGGGATCTCATCCGGGACTCCGAACAACTTTCGGGTTACCGCATACTAATATGTCTACAACCCTAGCGTCACCGAACCTTAAGTGTGTAGACCCTACGGGTTCGGGAGACATGCAGACATGACCGAGATGACTCTCCAGTCAATAACCAACAGCGGGATCTGGATATCCATGTTGGCTCCCACATGCTCCTCGATGATCTCATCGGATGAGCCACGATGTCGAGGATTCAATCAATCCTGTATTCAATTCCCTTTGTCAATCAGTATGTTACTTGCCCGAGATTCGATCGTCGGTATCCCAATACCTCGTTCAATCTCGTTACCGGCAAGTCACTTTACTCGTACCGTAATGCATGATCCTGTGACCAAACACTTGGTCACTTTGAGCTCATTATGATGATGCATTATCGAGTGGGCCCAAAGATACCTCTCCGTCATACGGAGTGACAAATCCCAGTCTTGATCCGTGTCAACCCAACAGATACTTTCGGGGATACCTGTAGTATACTTTTATAGTCACCCAGTTACGTTGTGATGTTTGGTACACCCAAAGCACTCCTACGGCATCCGGGAGTTACACGATCTCATGGTCTAAGGAAATGATACTTGACATTGGAAAAGCTCTAGCAAACGAACTACACGATCTTGTGCTATGCTTAGGATTGGGTCTTGTCCATCACATCATTCTCCTTATGATGTGATCCCATTATCAATGACATCTAATGTCCATAGTCAGGAAACCATGACTATCTATTGATCAACGAGCGCCAGTCAACTAGAGGCTCACTAGGGACATGTTGAGGTCTACGTATTCACACATGTATTATGATTTCCGGATAACACAATTATAGCATGAACAATAGACAATTACCATGAACAAGGAAATATAATAATAACCATATTATTATTGCCTCTAGGGCATATTTCCAAAAATAGTGTTGCTGTGAAGATTGGTCCAAGCAAACTTGGTGGCTCCCCCGTCCGTCGTAGTCCATGGGTTTTGACAAATAAGAAGCCTTCTTCACCTCATCTTCCAGAGCGCTCATTGTTGAAAGAAAATAATAAGCGTAAAGTTCATCCTGCGAAGGTGAACAAAGGTGTGAAGAAGCGTGCTCGTGTCGAAGATGAAGATGTTGTATCTGAAGAAGATGATATCGAAGTTGATTCTGAAGATGAATTTGTAGTGGTACGTGTTTTGTACTGTATGTGACTAACTACTTGTACTTGCAATGATTTAATTGTGTCTGGGCTGCTATGCTGGCCAGGCAAGGCTGGTCATTGTTTGCATCAATCGAGGGTGGTATTGATGTTGTTTCAAGGGTTGAACTTATGCAATCTTTTCTTTTTTCTACTTGCTTTCATATGCGTGTTTTGTTTTCTATATTCATTTATTTAGTGTGTGTCTTCTTTATTTTCAATTATGACCAGTTAGCATTATGAGTCCGGTCAAGCCGGTGGGAGGCAATGCCGGAAAAGTTGCCTTGGATGAAGGTGACCAACGGAAATTGAACTTGACTGTGCAATGTTCGTTGGGGGAGGTTGAAGCTTGTGCTAAATTGCTTGAGAGTCGGCATGTGGCTAGGGTTTGTGTAGCTGGTTTTGGTTCTATCTTCAATTGGAGGGTGAAGTCTAACATTTCCCGCCCTCTGATAGGAGTTTTGTACCTGACGATAGATCCTGATACGAAGACTCTTGACATGGGTGAGGCTAATAAGAAGCTTCGCATCACTAGCGATGGTATACAACAATTATTTGGGTTCCCTCATGGTGGTCGTTCTCCGCCAAGGCCGTCAGAGGATGGATATGACGATGCTCTGATGAAGTTAAGATCGGAGCTTGACATTAGCAGGAACAAAGATATCAAGACAAAGGATTTGAGGAATAAGCTCAAGGTGCTCGTCAAGGATCCTAGCAAAGATGACCTTGCTCTAAAAGTGTTCTTCATTATTGTGTTTATGAAGGTTGTGTTGCCTGGTGCCGCCCCGCGTGTTTCCAGAGAGGCAGCAATGTTTGAGGGTCTCGTCTTTGAGGACATGGCTAATATGGATTATTGTCAGCTGATGGTTGATGAGCTTAGAAGGGCTGTTGCCAGGTACCAAGATGGAGTTACCCTTGGGAAGGCAATCACAAGATGTGCTATAGGGCCTGTACTAATGTACCTTGACTGCCTTATCCGTGGCAAGACTGTGGAGCCTGACATGCGAGTCCCCCGCATATGTTTCATGGATCCTGTCAAGCTTTCTGATCTGGTTGATGCAGATTTGATAAAAAAAGGCAATGCAGATCCAAAGACATGGGTGTTTGGGAAGCTTCCGGTGAGTTTTATTTCTTTCGTGTCTTGCAGACCTTTTTTTATTTAGGTATTAGCTATTTTTGCTGGAGTGAACATGTGTCCCGCAGATTTACCTATTTAGATTTTGTCATTTCTTATGCTTTGTGAGGTTTAGGTACGATTTTAGTACTGTTGCTTCATGTGTGGTTGAACTAAATATCTTTGTTCAACTGTCCTGTCGGTAAATACTAACACATTGACACTGACAGTTAAAGATTTATAGTGTTGTTGATTTAAATCTGTTAGTACCATGTTTTATTTTTCCCTGTGTGTTGCATTGATTAATTAACTCTTTTTCCCTCTTGTTTGTAGTGGAAAACTCAAGAGGAGGTTGTTTTTTTCGAGTGTATAAACGGCCAGTCCTGGAGATGCCGTCATCTCAGGTTCCTGAGTTTTCATCTCTGCATGATGAGTTGAGAGATGGCCGTGGTGTTGAGGGTGCTGGTTATGTTCCCCCTAGCCCTAGTAATGCTAGTACTTCACAGAGGTAGGGTTTTGGTATTGATGTTGTTGTTTCTGCGTTGGAGCGCACTAAGCATATTTTAAGTAATGTGTGTTCTGAGATGCAAAAGGTCCCAACAACAGTTGAGCGTCTGAGCTGTATCAATGGTATCCTTCCTGAAGGTCATCAATTTAACGCTGAGGAAGCAGTGGACTATATTGAGATGGAGAGAATTTTTGTTGGTGATATGCATGACGGTGCTGCTGATCTAGTTCAGAGCTCGGTTCGTCTGTTGAACAACATGAAGCGTTTCAAAACTATGTAGCACTCTCGCTGCAAGCCATATGAAGAAATTGCAGATGTTGTTATCAGGTAGATTGAGCAGGATGAGGCTGCTGCCACTGACAGCAGGGCTGGTGATGGTACCGAGGCTAATGTTTCTGATCACGAAACAAATGATGTTGGCTTGGAGCGCCCTGTTGTTGATGTGAGTCAGTCCTCAGTGTTTGCAATTTTTACTATGTTGTTCTGCTGTCAGTATTGTAGTTGAACTTTCTCATCTTCATCTGTTTATTAATTTTTCTTCCATGCAGATTGAGTAGGATGAGGCTGCTGCCACCGACAGCAGGGATGATGATGGTACTGAGGCTAATGTTTCTAATCACCATCCGAACGATGTTGGCTTGGAGCACCCTGTTGTTGATGTGAGTCAGTCCTTGGTGTTTGTATGTTTTTACTATGTTGTTCTGCTGTCAGTATTGTAGTTGAACTTCCTCATCTTCATCTATTTATTAATTTTTCTTTTCATGCAGGAGACCAGTCATAATGTTGAGGCTGCTGTTGACGGCGGAGTTAATGATCTATCTACTAATAAGTGCAAGGTTGTTTTAATTTTTATTGTGTTTATACATATTTCTTGAATTTTCATGCGAACCAATGTGCCTTGCTTGTTCATTCTTCTATCCCACACCGTTAAGAGTTTGCAGGTGATACCTACCTTTTTTGTTACCGTGGTTTAATTCCTTGTGTTTATTTTTGCTAATAATAGCATTGTTTTTTTGCTTCATTACATATGAATCAGGGTCCTGTTGTTAGCGACGAGCCTTGTTCGCCCGTTGGTGATGTTCCTTTGAATGTTAGCAGGAGCAAGATCAATGATGTTGTTGTGAATGCTTCTAAGGTTTGTTTTTCCGTGCACCTCAGCTTATTTTTTATTGTTAGTTTTGCTCATATTATTCACTTTTTCTGAATTTTTATTTCTTCAGATGACTGATGTTGAGCGTGAGGCTGTCGTTAGTGGTGGAGATGATGCTTGTGGTGTTCCATTGAGTAGTGGGCGCGATGTTGGTACCAAAGTTGTTGATGAAGTTGTTGGTGCTGCCAGCATACTTGATGCCAGATCGTCTGGTGTTGGTATTGCTGGGAATGAAAATGTTTCTGATTGTGAAGATTTGCCGCTGGAGAATTTCCCTCCTGGAGGTCTTGATTACAGTGATGTATTGGAAGATGCCTCTAGCGTGGAGGAGGTGCCATCCGAGGATGATGATTTACTTCTGTCCATTTCTTCTGGCCCCTTGACACAGGAGGTGCTCGTGTCGTCCCAGGATTTTCTTTCTACAGACCCTGAAAGCGCAGCGATATTGGTGTCCTCTCAAGATCTCCCATCGTCAAACCCTGAAACTGGAGGCATATTGGTCTCATCACAGGAACTACCGTCGTCATCAAACGCTGATAGTGCAGGTAAGGACTTGTAAATGAGGCGTACTTATCAATTTTGGCATTTTGGACATGTTCACTTGTAGTGCTTGAACTTATTATTTTCCTTCTTTTTCTGCAAGCAGAAAGTGGTAATGTTGTTAAGGTTGATATGTTTTTCTTCGCTGTTACGAGGTTGCGCACGAACCGTATGAAATGGTCAGTCTGGGACTTTGCCCGTACCATTTTTGTCTCTTTTTCTTTCTCTCATATGATTATTGTGGTTATTGGAGTAGTTTTAATTCATCTAATCTTTTGTGGTTTCATAGTCACAAGCCGATGTTTCAAAATGAAGAATGTGATGCCAGTGTTGGTTCTATTGCTAAAGCGTTTGTCCCCACTGGCATGCTCAACTCAGACAGTGCTGATGTTGTTTTATATTCTCTACGTCAGAAGTACCGAGACACTGACAAGTTGATAGTTCCCAGATGGTTGACGGTCACTATTTTGCTTTATAGATAGGATGATAACTTGTTTTGCCAAATTTCTAACTATTGTTGTTCTTTTTGTACAACATACCAAGATCCGTGATGGAAATATTGATTCCAATGTGCTAAATTGGTTCACGAGATCAGGGGCTGATGGTTTTGACCAAGTAGGTGAAACTTGAACTTTTTGTACTCACAAACTAGAACTGTCATGTTTTCTTGCAAGTTTGGTAGGTGGGGGAGTGAACTTGAGTAGCCTACTTTTACGCCTGAACTTATGAATGATGTGTGCTTCTTTTTTGAAAGTTGAACTTATTGTCGCAAGGAAATTGAACTAATATGTTTGTTGCAATATAAACTTGAGTAGCATTTATTTTTTGTAGTGTTTTGCTTACTCAATTAGAACTTATGATTATCTAATTTTTTTTTGTACTTCTGAATTTCAATTTCCTTCTTTTATTTTATTGTTTGGAGGCTGAATTTTTTGTTTCATTATGATTTCTTAAATTCATTTTTCCTCTGTGATTTTTTTGTCAGCTTCTTTTCCCTACTTTTGACCCGCCGTCATTTGCGGCTCCCATGAAGCCTAGCGACGTATCTGGGCATTGGTGCTTGATTGTTCTGAATTTGAGGTTCATCGTTTTGAGTGTCTTGATTCACTGCGCGATGAAACTTGGAGTGATGCAGTTAGATTCTTAAGGACTATGACAGATAACATCAAGAAGCTTTGGAAGGAGTCCAGCGTAGACAGGGCCAAACCGTTCTGGCTGGTGCATATTGATGGTTTCTCTTGCAAGTTTGTGTGGGTGCCGCATCAGAAAAACACATGAGTATCCGTTTTTAATGATTTTTTGTTAGTTGTTTTTGTTGCTGGGAGGGTGGTGTTCCTGTATTTTCGGATTCGTGATGTACCCTTTTGTATTTTTCTTTTGTTAACAGGCATGATTGTGGATTCTTTATGCTACAAAGCTGCAAGACCTATCATTTCCGGGAGGATGGAGTGATTGAAATGTTGGATTATAGCAATGAAGACATTCTTGACATTAGGAAGACTTTCCTGTATACCTGTGCAACTAGTGATCTGTTTGATGTTGACTTTCGTGGTTTGTTTGGCATCGAACCCTATACGTAATGCAAGTCCTTTTGTAATTTTTTGCACCTTGTACTTCTTGATTGGTACTGTCATGAATTATGTATTTGAACTTTACCCTTGATGCGGTCTTTTATTTTTTTATTTTTTTGCAAGTGAGTGGCTGGATCTTGATGAGCATGACTACATGATCTTTGGCAGCCAGTTCTCGGAGCTCGAGCGTGTATCTATTGATCTTAGCCAGGGGCGTTCTCCAGAAAAGATAAGTTCTGGTGTTATTAAGGGGCGGCTGGGAGCTCTGAAAGGTTCTATGGCTTCTTGTGCAGAGAGCCCCTCTACACCCAAGAATCCCATTGTGGAATTGATAGACAGCGATGATGATGCGTTTGACAAGATTGCTGGCATGGGAAGAGTCACCAGGAGCACTGCTGCTGCCAAGGGTTTATCCCCACTTGCTGGAATAGTGGCCTGTAGAGCTGGTGGTGCTAGGAAGGATCCTGCTTTGGATTCTGGCAATGTTACAAGCACGAAGCATGCACCCAGAGCTCCTATAAAGTTTTGCTCCCTTGTGCAGCAACTTCACCCTCATAAATTCTCTCACCTGGAGAAGGCTCGCAAGTTGTATAATCTGTTGCTTAGCGATGAAGCATGTGAGAAGTATGCCGAGTGAGTATCTCTCAATATGTTTCCTCTTCGTTTTCCTTTGTTGTTTGTAACTGCTAGATAAATGTGACCTGAACTGTTACTTTTTATAAAACTTGAACTACTATGAATGCCTTGTCTTGCTTCCCTTGCTTATTGTTCTTGTCCGTGCTGCAGGAATACATTCTCAATGATACCTCAGCCCGATGATAGCGTAACCAGCTTCACTGGGAAACGCATCTGGGAAGTTTTTGCACCTGGGCAAATGATGGAGGGTGATGTAATGGACTTCATCATTGATGATTGGAAAAAAGATCCCGATAGAAATGTTGATTTTGCGTCTGGGAAAAGGGTATTGCTGAGTCCATATTTCATCACGGTAACCAATCAGGTCGTTTGTTTCTCTTAAACAAGACCGCCTATTTGCTTTACAAGTTTTGATAATACTTTGCTTTGTTTATCCTTTTCCCCTGTCTATTTCTTTTTTGCTTTTTTGCAGGTTGTGCTTGACTGTACGTTTTACGGTGATGAAAATAAATAGTTTAATGTGAAGAGTGCAGCGAGAGATTTCAAGAGCTATGTTAAAGATAATGAAGACTTGCTCAATGCCGACCTTGTGAGATCTACTAGCTGATTTTTGGTTTTATTTGTTTGTTGTCATGCTGGTTTTTATTTTGAATATTTAACATCTCTTTTTTGGTCATCTGTTTTTAGATCATGATGCCTCTATTCAAGTCTATGGTTTTACCAAAGGATAAGAAAGTGAACCACTTTTCCTTATATGTCATGAATTGGTACCGAAGTAGCATCGACATCCTTGACTCTTTACCTTATCCGAAGAACCATCGTCCTTCAAAGAACACCTATCATAAAGACTGTGAGAAGATTGTGAGTGACTTTTATTATCCGTACTGGATTAATTTTTCCACATCTTTGTTTTTGCTTTTTCTTAGACCTGAAAATGTGTGGTTTCTTTTCTTTTTTTTACAGATCTCCAGGATGGTCCAAGTAATGAAGGCTGTGTATGGTGATGCTCAGTACAATGCGAGCAAGCAGCCCAAATGGGAGCTTTTTGCAAAGAAACCAACATTTCTGAAGGTTCCACTTCAAGGGGCGAATGAATGTGGCCATTATACTCTGAAGTATGCAGGATCCTATGATGGTGAAAAGATCGTTGGGAACATTCGAGATAATGATGTGGGTTCTAGTTGAGCTTTTCACTTTTCTGTGTTTGGCTGATTGTGTATTCTTCTTTTTATTGTGCCATGATTTTTGATAATTTATTTCATTGTTTTGCAGCCTCATATTGTTGATTGGAAGGCTGAGGATCTGTATAGAGTTGTGTTCAACCGGAATAACCAACTTCTGGTGATGGAGCTTCCCAAGGAGTTTCAGCCTTCGGCTCCTGGTGCATAGAAGAAATGGTCATCATTCGCGTAGTGAAATGGATAGTTGTGTGATATATCTCTTGAAAGCATTGTAGGCTTTGATTGTAGTGTTTGCATGTCTTTGATTTTTGATAGTTCTGTGATATATCACTTGTGTATGTTTCATTATGAATTTGTTCTGGTTAAGTTCTATTTTTTGTACTGAAGTCTTGTAAACTAGTTGAACTAAAAACACGCTTTCAAGTTCATTACGAGTTGTTGCTGGAAAAGTGAGATTTATCATTTATTTTCATCTGTCCCAACCTAGCTTGGACCTTTATAGTTTCTGTACCCTCGTTTCTTGTACTTCTAGTATAGTTATGTTAGTACTAAATTATAATGTCGTTCAGCGTAAGACTTTTAAAATTTGGTGTCACGATGGCACTTGTGGATCTAGCGTGAGTGGAGTGACGCTTCCTTGTTATGTAGAACTTATTTCATATAATGTATTAAAACTGAAGTTTTTTTTGGGATTGAAATTTTTTATGACCAAGTTGTTACGTGATCTCTAGCTAGATTTTATTTAAGTATAAGAAATTTATCAAAATTTGAGAGCCAAATTTTTGTTTGAACTTCTTGAGTTTTAGTAGTTGAACTTCATAGTAAAAGTTAAAGCACTGGTTTAAATTAGCTACATTTAGCAGATAGACGTATAAAGTTCATAATGACTTCACTAGTCAATGTGGGCTGATGCTTCTGTTGTTTGTTTTTTGTCAATTTTTGTCGTTGGTTTAACTGTAATCTATTTGGTTGAGTCTTGTCCTTCTTTCTCAAGGCATTAATTGGTATCATCATAGCACTTACCGAATAAACTAAGTTGTACTAAGATTTCAATTGTGCTGGTACTTTGATCATTTTATTTTCTTGTGTTGTTTCAAGCTAGTGCCTCACTGGTCAATGTGCGCTGATGCTTCTGTTGTCTTTCTTGTGATTTTTCTCCTTGGTCGAACTGATATCTTTTTGGTTTAGTTTTGGCCTTCTTTTTTCTAGGCTGTGGTTCTTCTCAAGGCAATGTTTTGGTATGATCATAGTACTTGCCTTATAGACTGTGAACTGAAGCTTCCTGTTCCTTTTTATATTTTGTAGAATGAATTTACCATTTGTTCAAGTGTACCAGAACTCTCAGTCCTAGCATGCTAGTGACTAGGAAATACGTACTGATTGTTCTTTGCTTTTCCTATTGCAGTACTCAGTAAATTTCTAACTACTATTAGCACGATGTTGTTAGTAGTGAATGTTGTCCTCGGAGGAAACTTAGTCTTTTTAGTGTTCTTCTGAAACTAAAAACTAATTTCTTAGTGTGATAGTACTACCATAAATGTCTAAGCTTTACTGAGCGTCCAATTCTACTATTTGCTGTTGTCCTTAGTTAGTCCGCCACTGTTTTTGTTTTGTTGTGAAAATATCCATGTGTGATTTTTGTTTCTGCATGACTAGTGCTGCGTGGCAGCCATCAAGTTTCAACTTCAACCCACTTCAACTTCAAATGATTTATGAACAAAATAGGAAGCTAGCAAACTTGTTGAACGACATAAGCAAACGATGTACATGATAGACATAAGCAAATTTGTTCAAACCATGACACACATAACATAAGGTAGCTGTTTCAACATAACGAAAGCAAACTACAAATCTGAAACAACAATATTAAGGACAGGCAGAAGTGCGAGCAACACGAATGCAGACTTTCATGCATCTTCATCCCGCGAAGTTGCAGTGGTAGTAGGGGTCAGCCTCCTGCTCTTTTGAAATATCCCAACCTGTCACGATGTTGTCGATTGTCTTCCATGACTTGTACGTGGTGTACGCATCTATTCCTGCGTACGTGATGAGGTTGTCTAGCAGTGGGCTGGTCCCCCACAGTTTGTGTTCTCCCTTGTCCATCTTCTTCTTCATGCCTTTGTAGGATGGGTGGATGACGCCGCCTCCAACATCGGCCAAGGAGTCGAAGTATTGCTGGTGTGTGGATCTTTCCACTTGCGCTACATGTTGATGAAGTTGTTGGGGTTGATCTCCAGACCAGACTTTTCCAGCATCCGCTTGTCACCTCCAATGTTGAAACCGACAAATGTGTACAATTTCTCCTCCTGCAGGAACTGTTTGAGGCGCTTGGGCCTGCAAGGGGGAGACACATATTGAAGGTTAGTGTTCTTTTTTGAAGATTTAATTCTTCTGCTTTTTGGTTTTGAAAGTGATAATCCATGAGGTAGATGCTTATATAGTATAAGTCATGGATGAATGTAGTCCAGAAACTGGTACACAATGTCCTAAAATTAAATTCAAATACACCATGTTATTTTTCTTTTGTGCTATCTTCAGTGCTTCACCAAATGCTTCACCAAATTCAAGAATCATTTTACTAGATTCAATGATATATGTGCTGGTTGATTCAAGTTTAGTTTTCTTTTTTGTTGAATAAGAGACCTATACCAGTGCTTGATACATCTTTGTGCATCAATTCTATATCAAGTTCAGAAATTAATTTGAGAAACATGTGCATCAAGATATGGACCTATACCACTTCACCAAACATCTTTTAATACATCAATTGTATAAACTATAATAGTGCATCAAGATCAGAATCTATGCTAGCACATCAAGTTCAGAAATTAATTTGGTGCATAAAGTTCAGAATTCTATAAACATTTTTTCAGATGCTAATCTGGTGAAACAATCCACTTCACAGTTTCAGAAATGCATGTAAGTTGAGAAACATGCACTCATGCATCCACTTCACAAACTATAGTAGTTCATCTAGTTGGGAAACTAGTTTAATGAAGTTTTTAGTGAGTAGTACTAGTACAACAGATGAATGAACAGTAGTATGGGTTACCATTTTGTGGCTGCTGCGATGTGGTACACCAAGCAGAGTTCCTCAACGCACAACTGCAGGACTCCCGCCATCTGTGGAGGTTCATCGTCGCTGGTGAACTCCACATCAACTCCGATGAAGCTCGGATACAAGCCGCCGCCCTTCATCCTAAGCCTGCTCATCACCTCGCCGGCCTTGTCTGGTTCGCCAGTGCAGGCGATCTCCAGCGTCTGTTTGCCGTGAAGCTCAACCCCTGTGAGGGTTCTCGTGTACTCACGCTTCTCACCGGGGACGTGAACGTCGACGAGGTTGCTGCTCTTGTCCGACGGCTTGCCATGATGACGCTTGGCGAACGGTTCCTCTGCCATCGCCTTCCTCTGGCGACTGTGGGCTTGGGAGAGAGAGTTTGTGGTTTGTGTGCAGTGGAGATTGAAGCGGCAACGGTGGTTTCTGGAAATGAGGCAGAGATGGAAGACAATGGGTTATTTTGCAGTGTGTCGACAAGGATGTGTGGGAGGCGGTTCATCGGGGGCGTGGGTGTGGTGGTCATGGGATTCCCCGTTTGCAGTCCCTTGTGGCAACCGCTCAGTGGGTGGCGCGGGTGGTGGCCTGGAAGAAGCAACCATCCAAGTCAAATAGTTTTACTGCTACACTGACTAGTCTTGTCAAGCTGTACTTATGACCTGCTAAATCCCACTTGCGCGTCTCAGGGGTGGTGATGATGGCATTTTGGACTGTTTAGGTGACATATGTTTTTGTGATGTTTTTCCGTGTGGATGTTAAGTATTGTTTTTCCACTAAAGTCTTATAGACTAGTTTATCTCAAAACATTTTTCAGTGCCCTGGGAGTTGTTGCTCAAAACTGGTACTTATTTTATTTTCACCTGTACTTACCTAAGTTAGGCCTTTATAATTTTTGTATTCTCATTTTAGTGCACTTATGGTTTAGTGTTGTGTGAACTGAAATGTAATTTCATACAGCGTGCGGTTTTGAAATTTGGTGTCACAGTTTGTGTGAGTGGCCTAAATGATCCTGCTTTTTTAGTACTGATGTCATATGTATGTTTGAACTGAGTTTTTTTTTATTTTTTGGGTGGTTTGGGGGATTGAGATTATTTTACGACCAGATCGTTCATTGAGGTGTGTACTGATTTTATATAAATTAGAAATTTAGCAGAATTGACAAATAAATTCTATTTGAACTTCTTGCATTTTAGCAGTTGAAGTAGTCAGAATTTATATAAATAAGAAATTTAGCATAATTGACAAAGAATATATACTTGAACTTCTTTTACTTTAGTAGTTGAACTTGTCAACAATTATATAAATAAGAATTTAGCATAATTGACAAACATTGTATGTTTTGAACTTTTTGCATTTTAGTAGTTGAACTTGTTAGATTTTATGTAAATAAGAAATTTAGCATAATTGACAAACATTATATGTTTGAACTTTTTGCATTTTAGTAGTTGAACTTGAAAGTAATATTTAATTCGATTTTTTAAATTATGTACATTTAACAGATATGCTATTAAGTTCTCTTCTTTTTAGAGGTTCATTGTTTTTGTATCATATTTTCTCCTTTTTTATCATCCGTGATGCAGAGCTAAAATTATTTTTATTTTTATTTTTTCGTATTTAAAGTTATTGCCTACGAACTAGTATTTGAATTTATATATTTTTAGTTTAGAACATTTTTCTTGAAATTTATATTTCTTTGCCTCGCCCTCTGGTTTGTTTAATTGGGCTTATTGGTGGTGTTTTTGTAAATGATGCATGCTATTGGGCCCGTTTTCCGGCCCAGATAGCTCGTACGCGCGGCTGTGCAGTGCGGCGTGCTCATGCACTCTGGGTTTAGTCCCACCTTGCTAGTCGAGGGGCCTCCGGACCTGTTTATAAGCGCAGTCGAGGCTCACTGGTCGAACTCCTCTGAATACTTACCTGAGCGCTTATACACGACGCTCGCTCTCTCTCTTGACCTGTGGGCCCTGATCGGTGGGCCTTGCGTTGTGCAGATTACTAGGGATTAGCCTATGGGCTCGAGTTCAAGTATCTAGCAGCGTTAGGGCCTGCGCCCGAACTTGGGCGGTCAGTTTTTTTGGTTTTTGTTTGTTTGAATCTAGTACTTGACTCCAACAGTAACTTGGAGTGAAACTTTTTGTTCTAGTTCTTGTCAGTTTTGTGTAAGTGTAATTTTAAGATGTACTTGCGCGTAGACTAAGTTGTACTGATAGTACATTCATAGTAGCGCTTACGGACTGATGCTTCTATGTACTTTTTATTGTAGTAAGTATGTACTATCCGATCAAGTGTACTAGTACTGTGATTCTTAATCTACAAGCGACCAACATAAGTGTGTGCTGATGCTTCTTAACTTTTTCTGTTTGTAGTACTTGTTAATTTTCTAGCAGCTACATATGAATGAGAACACTACATGAAGTACTAAGAATTTTTGCTTCAACTTTTGAAGCGTTGTTAGGCAACTCAAATTGTGCTGATTGTTCTCAACGTTATGTTTTCTATACAATACTGAATCGAAACTAGACATGGAACAACGTTGTGTGATTAGTTGCATCATAACTAGTACTTTAGAGCAGCCACAAAGTTCCATTCAGAAGCTACTTTTGAATTTGAAATGATGGATTAACAACATACGAAGCTATCAAACTTATATAATGAGATAAGCAAAACATTGTACTTGATGACATAAGTAAACTTGTTCAACCATGACAAGCATGACATAATCATACTGGTTCAACCCAACAAGAGCAAACTACTAATTTGAAACAACAAGATAAAAGGAAAGCACAAGCGGAAGTAAAACGAAGGCAAGCTCTGATGTATCTTCATCCCTAAAAGGGGCAATAGGGGTGGTCCTAGAATTTCATAGCCTCCCGCTCTTTTGTAAATTCCGAACCATCTGCAATGTAGTCGATCATGCTCCATGCCTTGTACGTGGCGTATGCATCTACTCCTGCGTACTCGATGAGGTTGTCTTGCAGTGGGCTGGTCCCCCATAGTTTGTAGTCTTCCTGCATGTTGATGTTCTTCTTCATGCCTTTGTAGAATGGGTGGATGACGCTGGCTGCAACATCAGTCAAGGATTCATACTCTTTTCCGGTGTATGGAACTCTCCACTTGCGCTGAATGTCAATGAACTTGTTGGGGTTGATCTCCAAACCGGACAACTTCAGCTTCTCTTTGTCGCTTTCAATGCTGAAACCGGCAACTGTGAACAACGTCTTATGCTGCAGCAACTCGTTCAGGCACTTGGGCCTGCAAGGGGAGAGACATTTTTGAAAATTAGCATTACTTTGATGTTTGAATTATTCATTTTTGTTTTATTTTACAAGCGATGAATCCATGAAGTAGATTTTTATGTAGCATAAATAATGGATGAATGTACTTCAAAAACTAGTAAACAAAGTTCTAAAATTAAATTAAGTACATCATGTTTTTCTTCTTTTTGGATTATACATGGTTTTAGCCAACGTTGTATGTGCTGCTTTGGTACTAGTTTAGTTTACTTTTGTTGAATAGGATAAGACATAAACAGTGCTTCACCAAGTCCTTAGTTTATTTTCTATTGAAAATAACATTATATCAAATCCAGAAAATACTTCACTACATCAAGTTCAGAAACATCTTTTTAATACATCGAGTACATAAACTACACTATTGGATCAAGTCCAGAAACTACACTAGTCGATCAACTTCAGAAATTAATCTTCCACAATATTTTCCAAATAGTAATCCGGTGCATGAGGTTCAAAAATACATTTATAGTGTATCTGCTTGAGAAAATGCAGCAGTGCATCCACTTTTCACAAACCACACTAGTACATCTAGTTGGGAAACAAGTTTGATGAAATTTTCAGGATACCGTACTAAAAAAATAGATGAACCAAACAGGGCAAATGAGTAGGGTGGCTCACCATTTTGTGGCCACTGCGATGTGGTACACCAAGCATAGCTCATCACTGCACAACTGCAGGACTGCTGCCATCTGGGGAGGTTCATCTACTCTGGTGTAGTGCATACCAACGCCGATGATCTTATGAATCTTGCCGCCAGCCTTCCTCCAGAGCCTGGAGATCATCTCGTCGACCTTGTCTTGTTCGCTGGTGAAGTGGATCTCCAGCATCTCCTTGCCGTGGAGCTCAACCCCTGTGAGTGATGTGGTGTACTCGCGCTTCTCGCCGGGGACGTGAACGTCGACGAGGTCGCTGCTCTTGTCCGACGGCTCGCCTTGATGATGTTTGGCGGATGGTTCCTCCGCCATCGCCCACCTCCGGCGGCTGTGGGCTTGTGAGAGAGAAGTTTGTGGTTTGTGTGCAGTGGAATTGCAAGCGGCAATGGTGGTTTGTGGGAATGAGGGAGACATGGAAGATAATGGGTTTTTTTGTAGTGCGTCGACGTGGATTTGTGAGAGGCGGTTCGTCGGGGGCGTGGGTGTAGTGGGTGTAGTGGCGTGGGGTCGCCGTTTGTAGTCCCTTGTGGCAACTGCTCAGTGGGTGGCGCGGGTGGTGGCCTGGGAGAACTAACCATCCAAGTCAAATGTTTTTTACTGCTGCACTGACTAGTTTTGTCAAGCTGTACTTATGACCTGCTAAATCCCACTTGCACGTCTCAGGGGTGGTGATGGTGGCATTTTACTGTCGCACTGATTTGTCTTGTCAAGTTGTACTTATCGGCTACTTATCCCACTTGCACGTGTCAGGGTTGGTGATGATGGAGGTCTGTACTCCTCTACTGTGGTACTTGGACTAGTGGTTGAAGTGTAGTTGAACTTACCAAATACCAGTGAGACTATGTGTGATGCTAATGTTTTTTAAAACATTTTTTGTATTTTTGAAAGGATTGTTTATATCAAGATAATATCTGAGTATTTTTTACAGATAAATTAGATTTTCATCAGTACAAAATGTATTATATTCACATTTTGCTTGAGGTAATTATTTTTATGTACTGATGGTCTTTCTGAATTGGGACTGGCGGAAGCAGACATAGCTTTGTTTTTTCAAAACGATGTTTTTTGGAGGTGTTCATAGGTGTGTTTGTTTTACTCTGCCTTTGTACCGACGACTGAGAATTATCAATACTGATGTACTATAAGAGTTTAAATTTTCCTTAACATATTTTTGCTGAGTTACTGGTCGACAGTAGTGTTTTCGGCAGTACAAATGTATTTGTGACTGCATTCAAAAGGATTATCAAATGGTTTACATAATAATGTCACTGCTCCAGCGGGCACAAATCACGAATTATATCTTAACTATAGTACTGATCGAGAAATCGACGATAAAGCAAAATAAGTTTTGGTAACTATAGTGTTTCTGAAATGTTTCCTCATTGTGTGCCGAGGCAACTGAGACTACAACGTTATTTTTTAGTTGACGCAACGGTATAACCACTATGTGTTGTTCACTCTTGAGCTTCTCCTAACTGGCCCCGAATGTTGTGCCTTGCCGACGCCCTTTCCTGGTTGAGCCTTGGCAGCTTCATCGTCAGTTTCAGTTTCCTCGTCCCCGACACTGTCATCTTCATTGTCTCCGTCTGATTGGTCGTCATTCTAATCAAACTCTTCTTCTTCATCGTCTTCATTTAATTTTTTGGAACTCTGCACCTTGCCCTGTTTCTATTCAGCGCCACTGACCTCCTTGCCCACTTTGCACATGCGGGCATTATGCCCGTCAGTTCCCCCACACTTGCGGCAAGTGTAGCTATTACGTGTGTTGTCTCCATTGGTATAAACCTGGGTGGCTCCAATCTACCTGTGCAGCGTTTGCTTGTTGACAGTGGCATCTGTGTGGAGTGGGCATGTGCAGTAGTTATGGTTGCTCACGACATTGTAGAATCCACATGCCCTTATCCCGAGAGGTTTGCCGTCCGGGCCAAATTCCACGCGCTTGATGGGGCGTGGCAGCTTTGTGGTTGCTGCTTTCGCTGGTTGCCTCTTACTCTTCCCCCCCTTTGTGTTTGAGAATATGGGTGGTTTAATCACCCTTTCCTGCTGCTGCCAGTAGGATGTCCTGTTGTCATGTTGTTCGGCTACAGCACCATCAAACTCATGATCTTGTATGTGAGCATGTTGCTGCTCTTGAGTGTGCACATGGGCAAGCTCTGGTTGCTGCTGCTCCTCTTCGTCGTTGTCGAACGGGTCAACAACTCCCAGATGGTTCATCTCGGATAACATTGTAGCAATATCCCGCTCAATGGCTTCATTGCCTGTGACACCTCCATTTTCAGTAGAGTGCATGGCATCGAGTTCTTGTTCAAGCTTGTCCAAGACGACCCGTGACCTCGCCATTTGCTCTTGGCTTCTGAGGCTTTTTCTGTGCACCCTCATGTTCAGCGTCAGCAGTGAGCTTTCAATGCAGTATTGGGATGCCTTGTTTGACGCTACTGTCCTCAAGTCATTTATGTTGAATGTTGGCTGGATGTTCGGGCGTTTGGTGTATCTCCTGAGGATGTATTTCTCTAGAACGCTGGCAGCCTTAATTGTCTGCATCATGCACAGACATGCACGCAGAAAAGACCTATATTTTTTTGGAAGAGGTGCATGTTTTATGTCATTTCATTCAAATAAAAACTTTGCAAAAAAAGTAGTACAATATGTAACATCTTTTTTAGTCCTCACCTATGTGGTCCCATAGCCTGCGCTCGCACTCATATGTTTCTCCCACGGGGTCTGCAACCACCTGGAACATATGCTGAGCCCACGCAGACAGTTTTTGTGGGTGGTTGTAGCACACGAGGTACTTTGTGGGCTCTTCTGTCTCTGTCGCCATGAAGAGTGTGCTTAGTTTTTGCCTTTTTCTGATCTCGATGTACACAGCTCGTGAGTAAACCTTTGCCATCTAGGTGTCAAACCCATAGAAGGTCAGAGTGTTTTGTTCCTTCTGCACACGCAAGAATGATGACCAAATTGTTAGTTTTCTCGCAGCAAAAACTTGTCTAACTAATAAAGTTTTACTTTAGTAAGCATGTTATTTTTTGTCTTACGACAGGTGATAGAGCTATACCCAGTTACCCATTGTCTCCTGATTCTCCGCCTGCCTCCTGGTTTTGACGCAAGAGTTTACCTGACTGACAAACTGGTGTAGGTTTTGTCTCTCACTTATGAAGTTCTTCTTGAGCACATAGTTCATGCTCTCACTTCGCTGTGTGGATGTCATTTTGGCGCAGAAAATTTCTTTGAAGTAGGCTGATATCCATCTCTCACGCTCATTCCACATGCCCACCATCGTGGCATCATCGTGGAGGTTGTACTTATCCATCGGTCTTTTCCAGGCAGCCTCAAACTCAGTTGGCATGAGGGGCTAGTTGAGGATTGATGTGAATTCATCCTTAAAGTCTTCGTGCAGGTTGTACAGGTATGCGAGGTGTTCCATGTACTTCTTCATAATGTGCCAGCGACACAGCTTGTGTACTGTGTTCTTGAAGGCATCTGGGATCGTTGAAGCCATTGCCGGGCACTAGTCTGGTAATGAGAAAAGAGACGTGGAGTGGTCAGCAGATGGTGGTGCATATATACAAATAGAACTGACACAACATTTTTACTGTGTTATTTTCCTTTTCATTTTTTTGGGGAGGGGGTGGTTAGGGGTGGTTTTGGCGGTTGTACCTGTGAGGATGCATGTAGGAGCCTTCCCTCTCATGCACCTTAAAAATGTCTTGAACAACCATCTGAATGAATCTGCATCCTCATCTCTTATCAGGTCGAAACCAAAGAATGTAGTATGTAAGTGGTTGTTAGTACCGACAAACACCCCAAGTGGCATATGGTACTTGTTGGTCTTATATGTGGTGTCAAATGTTACGCAGTCACCAAAGTCCTGAAAGGCCCCTCGGTAGCTTGCATTCGCCCAGGATATGTTATTAACTCTGTCGGACTCATTGAGTTGCATGTCATAGAAGAATTCCCTGTTTATAGCTTTAGGACATCGTCCACATCATCCATCCTTGAATTCTTTGCTTTCCTGCATATTAAAAGTTCATTCAAAAATGCATGTTGAACTGGTGTCAGGTCATGCGTTGCGTAATATGTTTGTACTGACAGAGAAAAAAAGACGGAGGCGGTTTATGGGAGGAGAACAAGTTTGTACTTACAGGTTAATCAGGTCTTTGGAATTCATTTCGAGGAAGTACCTACCAGGGTCATCACCGCCCTGTATGCTCATGATTTGCGTGTGATCAATGCCTTTGAACTGCAGGTACTTAACGTACTCCAAGATTGTTTTGTCAAAGTTTTTGTGGGAGTGCAAGAATACAAGCATTTGCAGAGTGAGTTGTAGCCTGTGGTTGTGTTCCCAGACCATCTCTTTTATGACAAATGTTCCATCCTTTTCCTTCTTCAGCCTCATTTTAGCCCCGCAGTTAGTCCTGGCTGTCATTTTGTGCCGCTGTCTATTTGCTTCAGACACTTTGATTCATAGACTCCATTGCACATGCAATAAAGGTAGGCTCTGGTCTTAAACTTGGGGCCTTTCCTGACAGCAAAACATGCGTGCTTCGCATAGACGTTGTAGAAGTTCTTTGTTTCTTCGAAAGTTTCAAAGCGCATCTCTAGTCTTGGCAGAACATAATTAAGCTTCAATGTTAGGTGGCTGCATGCAATAGTGAGCAAACAAAAATGCAGTTATGAAAATGTTAGATGGGGTGGTCACAGTACCATGGTATGGGACTGTGCTTGTATGTTTTTTCTATATCGATACTTACATGTGTATAGCTTTGCATTGCCTCCTGTGTTTGCCGTTCACCCTGGTGTATGGGCGCGGGTGGTGTCACCCTTGTCACATGCAGCAATGCATCTCTTGGAGGGAGCAATGTTGATGAAGATCTCTGTCTCTCATTGTATGGCCGTCTCCCCTCAGATTCGTTATGAGGTTGCTCCTGTCTATATGGCTCATATCTTGTACTTTGGAACCGCTTTTGCAGCACATATGGTTGATGCCGACAGAGCGACTGGTGGAAGACTTGTTGCAACCCATCCACGGCTTCCTATCCTTGGCTTTCTGCATGCGCTAGGGAAGGAAAACATTTGTTGTTGTGGATATTGTTGGCCTTGTTGCAACCCAGTAGTGACAAAGCTTGTATTCCCAGATATTTGTGTTTGCTGCATAGAAGAACATGTCCATGCTTCTGATGATTCCAGTGTATCTTGAAATCTGCCTGTATTGTTGAAGTATCTAGGGGGTATTTTTGGTGTTACCCAACCAGGTGGTGCCCCATATCTTCTTGGCTCATCAAACTCTCACTACGTGTGCCACCTTGCATGCTTCTGCAATGACATTCAACAGTTTTGGGATTAATCTTTTCTACATTTTTCTCGTATACATGCTATGGGTAACATGTCATGCACTGAAGGCAATGTATAAGTTGAACTTGCATCGCTGGCCGTTATTTAAACTTTGTTCTCTATTTTGTATCTGGTTTCGTTTTCAGTTGAACTGATGAACGTACATGTTCAACACTGATGTACCGATGTACTGTTTTTAGCACTGTTTGTAAACTGAACATTGAACTTCAGAGATGTATGGATATATATAAAACTGATGCATGCCTTCTCTTTTGTTCATCTATAACTTATGCAACTACACTAGAAGTACTCCTAGTTTATATATCATTGAACTTACTGTGTAACAAGTGTATATTTTTTCAATAACATTCTTTCACTAGTTCGAACTGATGCAACTACACGACATGTACTATTAGAAATAACACCATACAACTTGCAGTGGTAGTTGAACCTTATATAAAGCCTAGTAGCTACTTGGACTGATGCATAAGTTTATGTTTTTTGGCTTTGAACTGAAGCTAGCATATTAGAGGTACTGACAGTAACCTCGACATCCAAATTGTGCATCGAGTGGCAGGGGTGTAATGAACTGATCAGGTTCTTCTTCATAGCAGGACTGATGTATTGACACAAATGTGGAAAGCAGACATTACCTCAAGTGTACTGACTTCTTCTTCTTCCTCTCATGGGCGGCGTACTGGCATGTTCTTGGGAGGCGGCGCCATTGATGCAGCTCCTTCTTGTGGTGGACGTCTGGCGTAGAGGTCCGGGGAGGCAGCACCTTGCGGGGATCACTGCCTCGGAGAAGGAGCCCCGGCGACGGAGGGAGGCAGGAGGCGGGGATGACGGCCCCGTTGTTGGATTCGGCGACGGGGGGAGGCGGGATTCGGGGATGACGGCCCCGTCGATGGATCCGGCGAAGGAGGGAGGCAGGAGACGGGGATCACGGCCCCGTTGATGGATCTGGCAACGGAGGGAGGCAGGAGGCGGGGATCACGGCCCCGTCGATGGATCCGGCGACGGAAGGAGGCAGGAGACGGCGGCGGATCCGTCGCCGGCCAGTTACGGCGCCGCGGGCTCCCTCGCTCCGGCTGGCGTCGTCGCTCCCTCGCCCACGACGGCTGCCTCCGGTGGAAGAAGGCGGGTTGGGTTTGGGCTGGGTCGGGGGGATTCTAC
>NC_041388.1:158317726-158469177 GCF_002162155.2 Triticum dicoccoides
GGCTAACAGAATAGTCTAGCCATATATATATATATAGCCCGTCTATTCTGATAATATTATCAGAATAGTTATTCTGATAACACTTCCGCACTGCATGCTCAACGCGAGGGCACTACACTTTCTTTAGCAAGAGCACTGCATTACAGAGACTAGTGAACTTCGCGTCGGAAAAAACTGCGCGTAGTGTTTTTTCGGTACTGTTTTCGCTCTAATTTTTTAACCGTTTTTCGGAATGAGGCGTGTAATATACCGTTGGAAAGCTACGGGTTAGGCGCAACTTCGCCATGTTGAACACTTTTCGAGATTCCCAGCGGTTTAAGAGCAGTTTCAGAAATGATGCGGCTCACAAAGAGTGGCTGCGATCGTTTTTTCACGTTTTTTTCTAAACCGCTCGTCGGAATGAGGCAAATGATAAACCGTTGGATAGATATCATCGAGGCGCATCTTTTTCATAACTATTGTTTTCTATAATTCGTTACGGTTTAAGAGCAGTTTCAAATTTACTAAATCACGGAATTCTGTTTTTCAAAATTGTAAAATTTTCGGTATTGTTTTCCCTCCAGTTTTTTCACCGTTTGTCGAAACAAGGCGTGTAATATACCATTGAAAATCTATGGACGAGGCGCAACTTTCATATGTTGAAATGTTTTTGAGATTCCTCGCGGATTTAAGTTAATTTTAAAAATCATACGATGGACGACGAGTGACAGTGGCCATTTTTCACGAAATTTTTACAAATCGGTTGTCGAAATGATTCAAATGATATGGCATTGGAAAGATATCGACGAGACGCAACTTTTTCATGTAGAACACTCTCTCTAATTCCTTACGGTTTAAGAGCAGTTTTAAATTTACCGAAATGCGGCCACTCTGTTTTTTCGCGACACCTTAATCGACATGGGTACTTCATCCGACTGAAAACCGCACTGCATCGGACGAAAAACCGCACTGCATCGGACGAAAAACCGCACTGCATCAGACGTGTTAGAGAACTGCATGGTTTATTTTATTCAAACGTAATTTTTTTCAAGGACAAGAAAGTAGAGTGCACTTCACATCGGGTGTAAATGAACCACAACACTATCAAGAAGTGAACCACATTAATTTTCTTCGCTTCCGTAACAATTTTTTTGCACTTCCGAGATGAACAACATCATACGGCCGACCGCACTGCTTCATACTGAAAACCGCACTGCATCGGACGTGCAAGCGACTTGCATAACTTTTTTTGTTGGACGTAAATTTTCCATGACGAGGAAGTAGAGCACGCTTCACGTCGAGGTGTAAGTGAACCGCAACACTATCGAAAGTGAACCTCGACACTACGAAAAGTAAACCGCATAAGATTTTATTGCTTTTTTCATACTTATTATTTTTCATGCGCACAGACTAGGCAGGTGGACCGTATGGGGCTGACCGATTGAACTACATCTAATAAGAAGTGAGCTTCTTTTTGAGATCTTTTTCGTTTATGTTTACTGAGTGAACCACATATAGGTTTTTATAGCAAACTGCGTGAGACATCAAAGTGAGCTTCAAAATATACATAGCCATTTATTATTTTCACACAGCCACACTCACACATCCACAATCACATTAGTCAACCACATTAGGTTTTATTTTTCAAAGTGTGCACTGCTGTTGCACGCCGTTTGAACCTCTCTTTTTTCATATCCCTTTGAAAAATACCAAAAGGAAAAGTGGACCATTAAACACGATGAGATCAATTGCATTTCTGTTTTTTCTTCATTGTTTTTGGTTGTTGTCCTTTTACTATGTACTGTTCTTTTACATTTTTTTGTTTAGTTTTCGTGTGGAAGGAAAAGCATGTACCACATGGGCGATACAAGCGAATTACATTTCTTTTTTGATTTTTTGTGCATCAGACACAAGAGATGAACTGCATCGAAGGGAAAAAAGATATAGTCGTGTCAGTCGTCGGAGTATTGCCTTTTTTGTCTTCAAAGCCGAACCGATGATTTCTTTTTTGTCAAAAAAATTGCACTGTTTTTCTCAGCATTTTTTCCCAAGGAATATAAAGAGAACCTCTTGAACGCAAGAAAGTGAACCTCTCGACACATGTTAGCACACAGCCAGCTCGCATCATACACAAGTGTTTTCTCAAACAATAAAACCGAACTTCAGAAAAACAATGATATCCTTTTTTTCTCCTTCACACATGTTTCCACATTGCACGTCCATGCGAGCTCCACTGCAAAATATAAAGCAAAATAAAATTATGGCACAAATTTTTTGGGGAGGAATGGGATGGTCAACCGTTGTCGAGGGGGTACCTCCCGAGCTGCAGGCAGCGCCAACCGAGCCGCACTGGGCACGAAGCCGGTACAGGAAGGAGCTGCATGAGGCGCCGCCCGAGCACCACCGCTAGCCATGCGCCGTGCAGTCCACTTGCCCACCCAAGGAGGTCCAGCACAAAGTTGACCTGCTCGCTGAGATCGCGTGGGGTGGCCATGGATGAAGCACATCGGGGGGTGCGGCGCACTGCTCGCGGGATCTAGCAGAACTGCATAAGCAAAATCGAGAATAAAACGAAAAAACTCTTCTAAACCGCACCCGCACGACGAGGTGCACTGCACGCCGCGGATCAGAGACCACCGTGCGGACTGCAGCGAGCAAGGAGTGTACTGCAGCCACGCCGGCGATAGGGGAAGGGAGTTGCTCGATGGGGCCGCCCTGCCAGAGAGGGAGGGGAAGACCTTGCCCCCCGGCGGCGTTGACATGGTGGAAGGTGGCGGGGCTGGTGGATCCAGCGGACGAAGGGCCAGGAAGATCGGTGATGCAGGGCCGCTATGGATCCAAGGGCGCCGGCGCGGGACAGGCGGAGGTCGGTGATGCAGGGCCGCTGCGGATCCAGGGGTGGGAAGGATGGATCCAGCCATGGCAGCTAGCAGGAGGTCACCAGGGATCCAGGGAGTCGGGAGCGGAGCCATGGCGTGGGGTGGACGGCGGGTGCGCGATGGTGCTCGCCAGGACCGGCGGCGCCTTGGTCCCTGACCGACGATGGTTTGGGGCAGAGGGGCAAGCGACCGTCAGGGATCCAGGAAGGGGTTGTGGCCTGTTCTGGTGCGAGAGGAAGGTGGCTAGGGGACGACTGGTCTGGATGCAGCCAGATCCATCGAAATGTAGCCGCCGGGGAGTGGGGGTGGGGGCGGGCTGGATGGAACCGGAGCGGCAGAGGGAGGTGGGAGAAGGTGGGTCGGGGTGGGGGGCTGTTGTCGGCAGAAGGAGGCAGGTGGGGCGAGGCGAGGGCTTTTTTTTGTTTCTTGTTTTGAGGCAGGTCGGGTCAGATGGGGTGTTATCAGAATAAGCAGTGTTATCAGAATAAGAATCTTAGAGGGTGTTATCATAATAGACCCATCCTATATATATATATGGCTTCTGCACAACATCTTCATCATCATTATCAGTACTTCCTACATAGGTGAGTTAGGATGCACTTGATCCCAGAAAGGTATCTATCCTTCTAACCGTAGGAGTGCTTCAAACTAAGAACAATACATAATATCCAACAAAAGAGGATCATGCTACAGCAGCAGAACACATGGCTCAGTCTAGATATCAGTACGAATCAAGTTGTCCATATTTGCTGTTGGCATGAACCACATCGCTGCATGTCGGGTTTGTAAAAGCCATCCATCGCATGGAAGCTTGATGCCTTTCACACACTGAAGATTATCTGGCAACAAGCTGTGTTGACGAATCTCTGGATATGGTGATTCATGAAACCCATGGTATGATGTGTAAACACAGTTCCCCCTGGCGAATGGAAGTTGCATAGCACGGTAATCATCACCGATGATATGATCGATGATTGGTTGGATGATCGGATAATTGAGCCCGAGGAACATGGAGTGGTTGCCGAGGCTGTAAACCGGCCTCCAGTTGAATACGCCTGGCCCAACGTAGCTGGGATCTTTCTCAAACACGAAGTAGCCACAGCCATCAATGTCACGAACGCCCCAGGCATTGTACTACATGTGGTTTGATGAAATGGTTTGGTCAATTTGGTACGTGCAAATGAGCATCAAATGACCGCCGTCAGCTGAACGAGCGATAAACCACCACGCATCGGCTGGTATGATTCCAGGTCCTGGAATCGTGAAGGCTAGTGCATTTGTGTATGCTGCAACAATTTAAATTGGAGACCAAAAGAACAAAAGTAAACAATCATGTTCAGAATATGTGTGGAATTAAGATTATTATAACAGTGACACATATCATAGACAGAGAATTGCAATGCCGTGGTCATAATCATAGCCCAAGTTAAAAAAATAAGCCAATGGCTTTCATATTCTAGCAATATATCATGGTTCAAACATCATGTAACAATGAGAGGAAAACAGATATGACAGGGCCTACTCATATTCTACCATAGCACAGTTATCATATCAACTCTAAGCAATAACATGCGTTGTTATAAAAATCCTGGAAATGATAGTAACATATAGCAATCATGAGGTTATACTCATAATATCTATTCCGACAATCATTAGATGCGAATTGTTCTCATATCAACTCTAAGAATAACATGTGTGGTCATAAAAATCTAGGAAATGAGAGGAACATATAGCTATGATGTGGTTATAGACATACTATATATTCTAGATTTGTAACAATGAACAGACAGTCATATTCTTAAGGTAAAGAGGAGATGAGATAGAACAATTACACGACGATAGATTCCACCAGTATAGGCAGCCAGTCTGTGCGTCGACCGCATAAACGATGCCATCATACACTATAGCATCAGACAAAAATGTTGGGTGAAGAGGATCGACGATGAGCAATAACCATGTATAGCGACCGGATTCCAGATAGACTAATCCCATGTTGAACACGGCAATGAGCTTGTAATCAATGCAGTCTTGTGATGGTGTGGGAACTTCGCAGATTACAACCTTTAGCAAACAGAGGTCGAGCCAAAAGCTCGACGCGTCTTGTGCGTAGTAGGTAGGAGTGTCCGGCGGGCCACGAGGATCGATGGCGGCGGTATCCAACGATGGAAGGGTGATCTCTCGCTGGGTGTAGATATCCACGAGACGCCACATACTACCAGATTGGTGGATGAGGACGATCCAGTTGGCCTTCATGCCCGCCCAGTAGTGGTCGCGCATGAAGGACAGGTGGATGGGTAGTGGTAGCATGTCGAGGGGCACCACGGCAACCTCCGTAGGATTGTCAAGTCGTTGTCTGGGCCACCTGTGAGGATCGGGCATCAGCAAGCAGGGTGTATTGAAAAGAGCCGGCCGGTTGCAGACGAGTACACGTTACAAAGACAACGAGCATGCGGCTAGACGGACGGTGCTGAGCAGGTCCATACAATTACAGATCTGCTGCAAGAGAACACCAGGAAGGGAATTCCAGTCGCGGCTCTGTGTGTTAGTCGGGTCTGCCATAGGGTTTTTTAGGGCGCTGAGTGAGTGGGGTTTTCAGTTCCTGCAAGCCAGCGGGGAAGTGGATTCGGGTGGGCGAGCGAAGAAAATGACGTGTATGGCCGAGCAGTGAGTGGGGGGATATGGTACGCGCGAGCTACCAAGGAAGATGGCGCGGGTGTCGGATTTCGGGTTCCGGCAAAAACCTTGAGGTTTGAACTCTGGGGTGCACACGAAGATCTCTCCACCTCTCTAACTCGCACACATCATGATCTCACGGCCTGGCTCGACGAACCCGAAGAACAAGAGACACAAGATTTTATACTGGTTTGGGCCATCGATGTGGTGTAATACCCTACTCCAGTGTGGTGTGGAGGATTTCCTCTTGGGCTGAGGATGAACAGTTACAAGGGAAGAACAACCTGCTGAGGAGAGGTGCTCTTGTGCTTGGTGAGTGTGGTGGCTTGGTGGCATGGATCCGGTCCAAGATGAGGTTATATGAGACCAGATGGTCTCTCCCCTCCTACGGTGGTGGCTAGTCCTATATATGGAGGCCTGGGTCCTCTTCCTAAATTTTAGACGGGAAGGGATCCCACAACGAACAATTTGAAGGGGGACAACTAGTACAAGCTATCCTGACAAAAGTAGTCTTCGCCTGCCAAAGGCTCTGGTGGTGACGCCGTCTTGGGCTCCACGGTGACCTCCGTCCGGCTGTCCTGCTGGTCTTTGTCTTGTTGCACCGATATGGAAACCTTTGCCTGATGCCTCGGGGCTCCTCGCCTACGCTTGCCTCTTTAGCACCAAAGAGGAAACGAGGACACTGCGCACTGGCACCCGCTTGGCGCCTGCCCGGCTCCAGTCGACATGGCTTGCGTCACACAAACCTCGTGAGGTGTCCCTTGCCTTGATCTCTCCGCTCCTCGCGAGCCAGCCTGGTGAGGCCGCCCCTGAGGAGGTCTCACGTCGTCCGCCTCGCGAGGCTTGGCCCCTCGCGAGGATTTTGAGTGTTTGCTTGTGAAGATGCGCCGTACAGGGCCACTTGTGGAGCCACGCTGTGGGCCGCAAGCAGGCAAGTCTAGGGACCCCCATTCCCAGAACGCCGACAGTAGCCCCTGGGCCCAAGCCGCGCTCGGACTTGGCTTCGAGGCGAAGCCAAAGGGCAAGTGCAGAGCGCCGCGGGCCCTAATAGCCCGCGGCCCCACTTGACGCGTGGCGACTGATTGGACGTGGGCGTCTCCGCTTCCCCACGCCACCTCGACAACTGCCCGACTTGACGAGTCCTTGCTGCATGCAGAAAAAGATCACTATTACCTTAGATCGTGGAGGCCGGCAGTTGGCCTCCCCTTGGCTATAAATGGGAAGATGGGGGCGGAGCCCCTGTCACCCATCTCTTCCTTTGCTTCTCACGCTCCTTCTTCTTCCTCGCTCCACTGCCGGCAGTGACACCCATGGTGCCTGCGAAGAGGCTCTCGGCTACGGAGAAGGGGAAGGCTCGCCAGGAGGGGCCCAGCTCACCGCCTCCCAAGAGGGGGTGCGGCCGTCCCCGCAAGCACACCGTGACCCTCGCCGCGGCCCTTCATGGCTGCGGTGGCGCCTCTTTGCGTGGTGGTGGTCACCCGAGTCATGGGAGCCCCGTCGATGAAGGGAGGCGCACCATGGTCGTGCGGCCACCCAGGCCGCACTTCCACTCTGCGGAAGTGATGCGGGAGTTCGTCGTGTGGTCTGAGAACCCGGCCGACACTCGGCTTCAGCTCCCGCGCTTCTTTGGCGGCGAGCTGCTAGCCATTGGTCCAGGCAGTCTCTGGCTGCAAGCAGATGGCTGCTGTAGCAAGGCTTCGTGGGTCGCGGTCGAGGTCTCCGCCGCAGGCAACGCAACCCTGACCCACGGCTGGTAGACGTTTGCCCGTGCGTGCGGCCTGGGCCTGCGGTGCTCCCTCCACTTCAAGTACGTTGGCAACGTGACCCTCTATGTGAGGGTGTTTGGGGAAGATGGCCGCCACGTCGGGTGTTGCCCCGAGGACAACGACGGTGGTGAGGTGCTCGGCCTCGGCGATGGTCGCGATGAGAGTGAAGGCGGGCTCGCCCTCGGTGTCGGCCATGGCTTGTCCAGCTACGGAGACTCTTATTTCGGCGACAGCTCTAGCAGCGGTGGCTATGACCAGCCGCCACGTCATTGCGCCCACTTTGAAGGTGGCAGTGGGTCGTCTCGTCGCCGTGCTTTAGTGAAGTGCGAGGAGGGGTCTGGCTGAGCTCAGAAGAGCGCCACGGGCCCGTCCTCGCGACCTGCCGCGTGAGCACGTTCCGCTTTTGTTTCGTTCTTCCTTTCCTTCCTGCATTAAGAGAGAGACAAGTATGGGGCCCCGCTGGGGCTTGCAACTACTATGATTTCTAAGTGGATGTGCTATGTTTATCATTCTTGTGTCATGTTGCAGCGTCAACGTTTCATGTAGGCGCGTAGGAATAACTTAGCTTGATGCGCCTGAAGTAGTTTCTGCTTCCCGAGGCACGCATTCCCTAGTGCCTTGCGAGGCCTCCTGTGCTCGGAAGGCGTTTGGGAACTGCAAAAAATTGTTAGGAAATTCTTATCCTTCCGAATCCTGGTCGCAGGCGCTGCCGGCTATGACCCAGTGCTTCGCATCGCGGTACCCGGGGGCACGGATTGAGAGGGGTGCGCCAGCTTGCGAACTCGAGCGAGGGTGCCTTGCGAAAAATAGGAAAACGAAAACGCTCACGAGGGCGCCTGTCCAGCCCCCTCGCGAGGCATGCGAGGGAGAGTACGGGTCAAAAACAAGGAACCGAGGGTAGAAAAGGAGGCAACAAGGACAATGGAACCACGCCAGGAAGAAACACCAGAAAGCAAATTCTCACTAAAAAGGGGCAAACCAACTGCGGAAAGCAAATGAAAAGCCGCGTCTGGCACCCAATCTAGTCTTCTTGTCTTCTCACCAGCGCGGAGCTAAGTGCTACCACTAGACGTGGGAGGGAGCCCTCGAGGCCTGAGGGCGGCACTCCTGAGACTCCGGGGCATGTATAGCCCCACTCATTATTACGTGAGAGTGTCACAAGCGGAGATCTTCATAGGGCACTGGGCCTTGCTTCACAGGCACCAGGCCTTGCTTCATGGGTAGAACATCCAGAGGTGCTGGATGTTCCAGGCGTTCTGGATGGGGATCCCGTCCTGCGTCTCTAGGTGTGCGGCGCCAGGCCTGGAGACATGGGCGGCCCGAAAGGTCCCTCCCACATGGGTGAGAGCTTGTGCAGCCCTTCCCTGGAGAGCACCCGCCTCAGGACAAGATCACCCACCTCGAGCGTCCTGGAGCGGACGCTGCGACAGTGGTACCGCCGCAGCGCCTGCTGTTACCTCGCAGCTCGGAGCTAGGCTTCACGGCAGCGTTCCTTCCCTAGCACGAGGTCCATCCCTAGCATGGCGTCCTGATGCGTTTCATCAAACGCCAGGACCCGCGCGGAGCGATGCCTGATCTCGTGTGGGAGAACCGCTTCTGCTCCGTAGACGAGGAAGAACGGGGTCTCGCCTGTTGGCCTGGTGACGGTGGTGCGGATGGACCACAACACAGACTAGAGCTTGTCGTGCCAGCCCCTGCCGCAGGCCTCGAGCTTCTTCTTGAAGGTCCTAGTCTTGAGACCTCTCAGGACTTCCGCGTTGGTGCGTTCGGCCTGGCTGTTGCTCCTGGGGTGCGCCACGGAGGTGTAGCAGATCTGCGTTCCAAGGTTAGCACAATATGTTTTGAAGAGACTGCTAGTGAACTGTGAGCCATTGTCGATGATGATACGATTAGGGACCCCAAATCGGCTTACGAGTCCCTTGACGAACTTGACTGCTGACCCGGCTGGGATGGTGCGGATGTCTTTCACTTCCGCCCACTTGGTAAATTTGTCGATGGCGACGTAGAGGTAGCGCTAACCTCCAGGCGCTCGAGGTAGTGGGCCCAGGATATCCAGCCCCCAGACCGCGAACGGCCATGAGAGCGGAATAGTTTGGAGGCCCTGAGCCGGCTGGTGGATCTGGTTGGCATGGAATTGGTAGGCCTCGCAGGATTTCACCAGCTTAGCCACGTCGTTGAGTGCCGTGGGCCAGTAGAACCCGCTGCGGAAAGCCTTGCCGACTAGGGTGCGCGACGACGAGTGGTGCCCGCAGTCTCCGCCATGTATGTCAACCAGCAACTAATTCCCCTATTCATTGGAAATGCATCGTAGAGAAACATCATTTGGCCGCTTCCTGTATAGCTCACCGTCCTGAATGCAGTACGCTGTAGCCTGCCGGGCTACATGCTCCGCGTCTTCTTCCTTCTCCGACAATGTGCCTTGCGTTAGGTACGCCCTGAACTCCTCGATCTAGCACCCCTCCTGAGGCTCGAGCGCTAAGAGGAGGCGCGCTCCTGAGGTTGGGCCGCAGGCGGGGGCTCCCGAGGCTGGTGGCTGGGGAAGTTCCTCTTGAGGTGGCACCGGCTCCGCAGGCGGAGGTGATGTCGAAGGCTTGAAGAGCCGCTCTTCGAAGACGCCAGGCTCTTGAGGTAGCAGCTTGGATGTTCTTTTGGCGATGTCGTCGGCCTCCTTGTTGGTGCCACGGGGCACATGCTGTAGCTCCAGGCCCAGGAACTGCTTCTCCATTTTGCGTACCTCCGCGAGGTATGCCTCCATATGCTCATCCTTTGGCTCGTACACCTTGTTGGAGAAGTTGACAAGGAGCTGCGAGTCTCCCTTGATGGTGAGGCATTTAACCCCCAGGGCCACCATAGCCTTGAGGTCGATGATGAGACCCTCGTACTCTGCGATGTTGTTGGAGACCTTCTCGCCCCGCTGGAAGCAGAGCTGCACAGTGTAGTAGAGTTTGCCTTAGTGGGCGAGATGAGCACCACTCCAGCCCCCGCGCCCTGGCATGCGAACGCGCCATCGAAGTACATGACCCAGCCATCCGGTGCTTCACTCCCTGGCTAGAGGGTTCGGTTCTTTCCTGCTTCGAGCTCCGGGGTGTCGGTCCATTCTGCCACAAAGTCGGCGAGTGCAACCCCCTTGATGACCCTGGTTGTGCTGAACTCCAGGTCAAACGCTTGCAGCTTGATGTTCCATTCGGTGACCCTTCCTGCAGCATTGGGGCTTCTGAGCACTCTCTCCAACGGGTAAGCTGAGACAACCTTGATGGGCTGACCCTGGAAGTAGTGGCGCAGCTTGCACGAGGCCACCAGGAGCGCGAGAAAGAGCTTCTGAGGCATGGGGTATCGTGCTCTCGCATATTGTAGCACTGTGATGACGACGTATACTGGGTGCTCGATGAGGGCAGGAGAGCTGACGAAGTTTTTGGCTCCTGGGGGCTGAGGTGTTTCCTGTGGATCCCGTGCTTCAGGGGCTTGATGATTAGTCAGGGCAGCCGCTGTCTCAGGAGCATCGCCTTGGTGTTGCGCTGCCTCATCCGGCTTGGCGGCTGCATTTGGTGGGCCCTTGATCCGAGGCTCCTCTCCGAGGGCCACCAGCGCCGTGCTTGCGGAGTGGGGTGTGGCAGACAGGTAGAGTACCAAGGGCTCGAGAGGATGAGGCGCCACCATCACCGGCGGGCTGGTCAAGTTTCTCTTGAGGTCTTGAAATGCCAGGTCGGCTTTGGGGGCACACTCGAATGGACCCTTCTTCTTCATCAACTTGAAGAACGGCAAGGCGTGCTCCCCCAACTTGGAGATGAAGTGCCCCAGCGAAGTCACGCAGCCTGCAAGCTTCTGCATCTCCTCGAGGTTTTGTGGTGGGATCATGTCTTCAATTGCTTTGACCTTCTCTGGGTTGGCCTCGATCCCCCTGTGGGACATGAGGAAGCCCAACAGCTTGCCGGAAGGAACACAAAACACACACTTCCCCGGGTTGAGCCGCAAGTCCACCTAGCGAGGCTCACGAAGGTTTCCTCCAGGTCCTGAATCAAAGTTCTTGCCTCCCAAGACTTTAACACAATGTCATCGACGTAGGCCTCAACGTTTCTCTCGAGCTGGCGCCCCAAGGCATTGTGCATCAGTCGCTGAAAGGTCTCTCCTGCATTGCGCAGTACGAATGGCATGCAAGTGTAGCAGTATACCCCGCATGGTGTCAAGAAAGTTGTTTTCTCCACATCTTCCACTGCCATCTTGATCTAGTGGTAGCCTGAGAACGCATCCAGGAAACATAGCAGATCACACGCGGCGGTGGAGTCAACAATCTGGTGGATGCGCGGCAGCGAGAATGCGTCTTGAGGCCAAGCCTTGTTGAGGTTGGTGAGGTCGACACACATGCACTCCTTCCCTCCTTTCTTTAGCACGATGACCGGGTTTGCTAGCCACTCTGGGTATCGGACCTCGCGAATGACACCCGCTGCCTCCAGCTTGCGGGTTTCCTAAACAATGAAGGACTGCTTCTCCGTGGACTGCCGCCTCGCCCTCTGCTTCACAGGGCGCACGTTGGGGTACCCTCAGATGATGCTCCATCGCGCTTCTCGGGACCCCAACCAGCTGCTTGGGTGTAACACCCACGATGCGGCTATATCTCCCACGTGTCGAGGCACGACTTAGAGGCATAACCGCATGGTGGTTTAGTCGCAAGTGGGGTAATCTTCACACAATCCCATGTACTGAATAAGAAAGGGATAACGAGTTGGCTTACAATCGCCACTTCACACAATACATAAATAAATCATACATCATCCAAATACACTCAAAGACCAACTACGGTCACATCCAAAAGAAAAGGAAGATAAACCCCAAATGCTAGATCCCCGATCGTCCCAACTGGGCTCCACTACTGATCATCAGGAAACGAAACATAGTAACGACCCAAATCCTCGTCGAACTCCCACTTGAGTTCGGTAGCATCACCTGCACTGGTATCATCGGCACCTTCAACTTTTTGGAAGTATCCATGAGTCACGAGGACTCAGCAATCTCACACCCACGAGATCAAGACTATTTAAGCTTATGGGTAGGATAAGGTAATGAGGTGGAGCTGCAGCAAGCACTACGCATATATGGTGGCTAACATACGCAAATAAGAGCGAGAAGAGAAGCAATGCAACGGTCGATAAGCTAGAAGTGATCAAGAAGTGGTCCTGAAACTACTTACGTTCAAGCATAACACAAAACCGTGTTCACTTCCCGGACTCCGCCGAAAAGAGACCATCACGGCTACACACGTGGTTGATGCATTTTAATTAAGTCAAGTGTCAAGTTCTCTACAACCGGATATTAACAAATTCCCATCTTCCACATAACCGCGGGCACAACTCTTGAAAGTTTATACCCTGCAGGGGTGTCCCAACTTAGCCCATCACAAGCTCTCACGGACAACGAAGGATATTCCTTCTCTCAGAAAGACCCGATCAGTCTCGGAATCCAGAGTACAAGACATTTCGACAATGGTAAAACAAGACCAGCAAAGCCGCCCGATGTGCCGACAAATCCTGATAGGAGTCGCACGTATCTCGTTCTCAGGGCACACCGGATGGGCCAGACGTCAGCTTGGCATAGACCATGGTTGCCCAGGGGGCGCTGGACATCGCCCAACTTGGACCAACACTCAGAGGAGCACTGGCCCGGGGGTTTAAAATAAAGATGACCCTTGAGTCCGCGGAACCCAAGGGAAAAAGGCTTAGGTGGAAAATGTTAAAACCAAGGTTGGGCCTTGCTGGAGGAGTTTTATTCAAGGCGAACTGTCAAGGGGGTCCCATAACCCCAACCGCGTAAGGAACACAAAATCAAGGAACATAACACCGGTATGATGGAAACTAGGGCGGCAAGAGTGGAACAAAACACCAAGCATAAGGCTGAGCCTTCCACCCTTTAGCAAGTATATATATGAATTAAATAAGAGATAATATGATATCCCAACATATCCATGTTCCAACATGGAACAAACTTCAACTTCACCTGCAACTAACAACGCTATAAGAGGGGCTGAGCAAAAGCGGTAACATAGCCAAACAACGGTTTGCTCTAGGAAGGTGGGTTAGAGGCTTGACATGGCAATATGGGAGGCATGCTAAACAAGTGGTAGGTAGCGCGACATAGCGATAAAGCGAATAACTAGCAATCAAATATAGAAGTGATTTTGAGGGTATGGTCATCTTGCCTGCAATGTTCTCAGAGTTGTCGAAAGCTTGATCCTCGTTAGCATACTCAACAGGTTCCTTGTTCACGTACTCATCTCCCAGCTCTACCCAAAGCAAGAACACAATCAATGGAACAACCATCAATCACGGTGCAATGCACAAACAACATGATGCAGTACATGGCATGATATGCATGATATGATATGCAATGCATATACATGCTCCGGAAGGGAAAGAATGATCAAGGCATGAACTTGGCAAACCAAGTATGCCGCTGGAAAGATGAGATGATTTCGGTTGAAATCGATATAAAGATCACCAGAAACGGATGCACGGTTTGCAAATGACAAGCAACACAAGAATGACGCAAATCTGCAATTAACAACATGATAGCACTTAGAATGCAACAAGAAACTAAGCTACTGCACTCCAACATATCAAAAAAGCATATGGCAGTGATGTACAAGAGATGCTTGACAAAACACGAACACAGAGCTATGGCTAAATCACTCAAGAACAGGTTCAAACAAGCATGGTAAAAGTGCAAAAGATATCAGCTTCACAGACTTGGTGAAAATACTAACATGTCAAAAACAACATCAGGAAGCAATGTTTAGAGCAAGCAAACAACATGCTGCAGGAACATATCATGGTAAACAAAGGCATGGCGTGCTTCTACTAAATGCATAGAACAAAACTCCCCTACTGAACATGAGCCAAAAAGGCACAGAAGATATGATGGCACCCATGTAAACATAGCAAGTTTTATTAACAGTTTCAGACTTAGTGAAAATCAGGACATGGCAGAAAACAGATTCATGATAGCAACTTTGAAAGCTCATGCTACTCACCACAAAGCATTACATGACAACATAAGCACATCCACAGTACGCAGACATGTTCATGAAGCTAAGGATGGCAAGAGAAAGTTCATAGGATGCATGGATCACTAGAAAAACACATGGCAATATGGATTAACATGTTAACAATCTGCGAGGAACATTTTATAGCAAAAGTAGATAAGAAAATGACATGCTAGAGCACTCCATAATTGCAACTAGAGGCATGAATGGATAGAGCATAACCACACGTTCAAAACATCCTTACTTAAGTATCTCAAAATAAGCATGGATCTCATGTTAGCATCAAGTTTACATGGTATCAAAATAACAGCAGGAAAAGGACTTAGCAAAATCCTAAGTCCCTGAAAACAGTAACATCATGGAGCCTAGTTTGCATGCTTGTGCTAGTCACCACATAGCTCACAAAAATACAAGACTTCCAGCTCTGCAAATATGGCATGATGGAGCTCAAAACATATGTAGACCTCATGCTCATAGGATACACACATCAAATGCAACAAAAATGACAAATTACCATGTTCTGCTAAGCACCAGCAGTTAACATTTTGTAGCACTCTTGCGACGATGAAAAAGGCATCATAATGCATAGTAACATTCATGCAAGTGCTACTAACATAAAGAGCTTAACGAGAAGAACATTTCGACATATCATATGCACGTTTTGGAGCCACGTGCACCAAGATGTAGCATGGTGAAGGAGGCATAAAAATATCAGGGGGCTTAGATGGGCTAGTGGGCTATTTTGAAGGGGTGCTAGGCTGCAAAGAGGAGGGTTTCACAGTTTCACGGTTAACCGTTGGGGCATCAAACGACCTCCAAATGGAACGGAATTTGACAGGTGGCCTATTGGTGATGTACCAAGGCCACTTGATAAATCTCGACCCATTCCGAGAACATTTTTCTCCCGCTCACAAAACAAGACAAGAGGGGGGGGGGCGCCGGGTGCGTGCGAGAGTGTCGGATTGCGAAAGGACAACAGGGAAAATGACCGGATGCATGAGACGAACACGAATGCAAATGAGATGCACATGATGACATGAGATGAAATGCATGACATGAACAAAATGCAAAACAAAGACAAAACCCAACCACAGAGGGAATATCATATCACATGGCCGAAAATGGCAAGAGTCAGAGTTACAAATATGGAAAGTTACATCCGGGGTGTTACAACACTCCACCACTACAAGAGAATCTCGTCCCGAGATCTAGGATGGCACCAGAGAGAAACGGAAGAGGAAGATAAAAGGTAAAACTAAGTTGCTTCTTCGACGAATGAGTGAAACCAAGGAACCATCAGAGGTTAAACAATTTTTAGAAAAGAATACAACAGAGATGAACGAAGTTGAAAACATTCCATTAGATAAGAAGAATATGGGGTACGACGAGACCTAAGTGGTTAATTGACAAGATAGATATTGAAACCACTGCAGTTAAAACAAGATAGAGAAGGAATAAGAATGATATAATTTGGGCAGCACTCCGACTATAAATGGAAGGAATTGAACATGATCTTGACAAGATGAGAGGATACTTGAAAAGAGGACACGCCACTCCTCTTAAATGGATAAGCATGAAAATAACATGATCCTCACCATTCGAGATGATGAGAGAAAAGAGCAACATCACAATGCCTCCGGAAGAAAGAATAGAAGGTCGATCGTCGAAACAATAGAACAGAGGAAAAAATGACAACCTCTGCCACAATTGAGCTTGGAAGGCACCCTTCCAAGAAGGTTATACCGTAGTTGTTGGAAAACCAGCAACAAAAGGGTATGCTCCTCGTGGGCTTATGGAGACATCTCAAAAACATGAGGTGAAATTCTACCACTAACAAAAAACAATAGATTGGATTGATATGAACAAGGAGACGAGAAACTTATTTCATCGGGAGGATAAATGAAGAACTTGGGTCATTTATAAGCACCATAAATAGCAACAATCCTTAGGGAAAGCTTTAGGTGAAATAAATCCCAAGATAATTCCAATGAAGAGATTGATGGGTTGCAAAGGATCTCCTGAACGAATTGAAAATGATGGGTTTAAAATATGTCATTCCGGACAATTGTGAATCGCGAAACATGAAGGGAAAATTATCAAGAATGACATAACACCACCTCAAAAGATAAGGTAGGAAGAATTGTACTTCGGATGCAAGATGAAGAATACTTGAACTCCTTGAAACAAAACACGTGTCGAGCACCCTGTTTATTTTAGAGTAAAGCTTGGTGGATCTTAACTTCGAGAGAAATCTTGAAAAACAATTGAAGAATGAAAGGAATCCTTGACGAACCACCATGTAGGGCCTCCATGAAGAACTCCGGTAATAAAAGGATGATGGAAAGAAAGAGAAGTTGAAAACACAAGGTGAAGCCTTGCGATGATTTAGATGGAGCTTCACGACGAGATAATGCGGAAAACTTTGAACTGCGGAAAAGAAAGATGGACAAGTTGGAACCGAGAATGTGACATGATGAACAACTCTAGAAAGAAGAAATTAGATCACTTGGACTACTCATATCTCATGATGGACAACTTGGGTTATGTATGAACGTTTATGTGATAGCCTAGCTATTGGGGATGATTGACTACTCATAGCAATAAGGAATTCCTTCTTTTCCGAGAACCCATTCAGACAAAACTCCAAAGTTAAGAGTGCTCAGCTTGGAGTAATTTTAGGATGGGTGATCGACCGGGAAGTTGCTCCTGGGTGCGCACGTGAGGACAAAGTGCGCAGAAAAGACTAGCATTGATCAGTAGGGCAGTCTAGATCCCGCCAGGAGTAACGACCACCGGCGGGTGTGTCCGGGGCGTTACCAGTTGGTATCAGAGCCGACCCTCGCGGTTACACGGATGTTTGTGGACAGGTGCACGGTCATGTTGTTCATGACGTTTGTGGTCCATCGTGGCACATGGCATGGCACATGTACTGGACTGGATGCACAGACATATGTGCCAAGACAGAACGTTCCTGTGGCCTGACGAGGACGTCGGTTCCTCTGAGTGGGGGTGTATGTGATAGCCTGGCTTATTAGGGATGATAGACTACTCATATCAATAAGGAATTCCTTCTTTTCCGGGAACCCATTCAGACAGAACTCCAAAGTTAACCGTGCTCAGCTTGGAGTAATTTCAGGATGGGCGACCAACCGGGAAGTTGCTCCCGGGTGCGCACGAGTGAGGACAAAGTGTGCAGAAAAGACTAGTATTGATCTGTAGGGCAGCATAGATCCCGCCAGGAGTAACGACCACCGGTGGGTGTGTCCGGGGCGTTACAAGTTGGTATCAGAGCCGACCCTCGCGGTTACACGGATGTTTGTGGACAGGTGCACGGTCATGTTGTTCATGATGTTTGTGGTCCGTCATGGCACACGGCATGGCACATGTACTGGACTGGATGCACAGACGTATGTGCCAAGAGGGAACGTTCCTGTGGCCTGATGAGGACGTCGGTTCCTCTAAGTGGGGGTGTATGTGATAGCCTGGCTTATTAGGGATGATAGACTACTCATATCAATAAGGAATTCCTTCTTTTCCGGGAACCCATTTAGACAGAACTCCAAAGTTAAGCGTGCTCAGCTTGGAGTAATTTCAGGATAGGCGACCGACCAGGAAGTTGCTCCCGGGTGCGCACGAGTGAGGACAAAGTGTGTAGAAAAGACTAGTATTGATCTATAGGGCAGTCTAGATTCCGCCAGGAGTAACGACCACCGGCGGGTGTGTCCGGGGCGTTACATTGGGCTCCCAGGCGAATACTTCCTTGTTCGCCTGGAAGAAGTCCACCAACTCCCTTTCTTGATTTGGGGCGAGATCGGCGCCTATGGTAAAGGTAGCGCCAGAGGCCCTGTCTGTGTCGACCGGTATCTGCTTCGTCTTGGCTTGACCTTGAGTGAATAGCTGCTTCTTCTTGGTCGGTGCAGCCCCCTTGCTCTTGGACACGCCCTTGTGGGCTGGGCAAGCTGCCGCCGTGGCCCTGAAGGCGAGTTTGAGGGCCGCCAAGGCTTCCTTGGTGTCACCGGCCATAGTGAGGACGCCCTTGCTTCCTGGCATCTTCATGAGGTTGTAGGCAGGATGGGTAGCTGCCATGAACTGGGCCAGCGCCGGGTACCCGAGGATGACGTTGTACGGCAAGCCGATGCGGGCTATGTCGAAGTTGGTTAGCTCGGTGCGGTAGTTGTGGCGTGTGTCGAAGGTCACGAGGAGACGGATCTGCCCCAGGGGGTTGGAGGAGCCGCTGCCGACTCCGGAGAAGGGCTTGCTGGGGCGGAACCGCTCAAGTGGTACGTGAACAAGACTAAAACCCTCCACGGAGAGCACGTTGAGGCTGGCGCCGCCATCGATGAGGGTCTTGGTGACAGCTACGCTGCAGATGGTGGGCATGCAAAGCATAGGGAGCACACTCGAACCGATGGTGGTGACTGGATGATCCCTTGAGTCGAAGGTCAGGTCAGCCTTGGGTGCCGCCCAACCTAGGGGAGCCCCCTGCCACGTGGAGGCGGCGCCGATCTGGCGGAAGAACGTCTTGGCGTGACGGTCCGATGGCGGCGCCTGCGAGCCACCGAGAAGAGCCGCAACGACGGGGGGTGCTGGTCCCCCGAAGCGCGCGATGAAGAGGTCGCACAGCTCCTCCCAGGAGGCCACAGAAGATTCTGGCAGGTGGAGGAGCCAGGCGCGCGGCACGCCAGCAAGGGCCATTGTGAGCCAGTTGGCCATGACTTTACCGTTGCCCCCAGCCTCGAGGACAGCCTCCTAGTACGCCAGCAGAAAGGCCGCTGGATCCGCCACACCATCATAACAGGGCGGCATCTCCGGCTTGAACTTGTGCAGCCACCGCACCCGCCACAAGGCAGGGTTGAAGGCCCGGATCCCCATGACACTATGGGGGCGCCCGTCGATCCAGTCGGACAAGCGGCGGCATCCACGATAGCCGGTCGGAGTGGCAAGGCCGTCGGGGGCAAGCTTCGGCGCACCCCTACCTAGCGCGCCAAATGTCGGATTTTGGGTTCCGGCAAAACCCTTGAGGTTCGAACTCTGGGGTGCACACGAAGATCTCTCCCCCTCTCTAGCTCGCACACATCATGATCTCACGGTCTGGCTCGACGAACCCGAAGAACAAGAGACACAAGAGTTTATACTAGTTCGGGCCACCGATGTGGTGTAATACCCTACTCCAGTGTGGTGTGGTGGATTGCCTCTTGGGCTAAAGATGAACAGTTACAAGGGAAGAACAGCCTCCTGAGGAGAGGTGCTCTTGTGCTTGGTGAGTATGGTGGCTTGGTGGAATGGATCTGGTCCAAGATGAGGTGATATGAGATCAGATGGTCTCTCCCCTCCTCCGGTGGTGGCTATTCCTATATATAGAGGCATGGGTCCTCTTCCCAAATATTAGGCAGGAAGGAATCCCACAACGGCCAATTTGAAGGGGGGCAACTAGTAGAAGCTATCTTGACAGAAGTAGTCTTCGCCTGCCAAAGGCTCTGGTGGTGACGCCGTCTTGGGCTCCACGGTGACCTCCGTCCTGCTGTCCTACTAGTATTGGTCTTGTTGCACCGATACAGAAACCTTTTCCTGATGCCTCGGGACTCCTCGCCTGCGCTTGCCTCTTTAGCACCAAAGAGGAAACAAGGACACTGCGCATGCTGGCACCCGCCTGGCTCCAATCGTCATGGCTTGCGTCACACAAACCTCGTGAGGCGTCCCTTGCCTTGATCTCTCCTCTCCTCGTGAGCCATCCTGGTGAGGCCGCCCCTGAGGAGGTCTCGCATCGTCCTCCTCGCGAGGCTTGGCCCCTCGCGAGGGTCTTGAGTGTTTGCTGGTGAAGATGGGCCATACAGGGCCACTGGTGGAGCCACGTTGTGTGCTGCAGGCAGGCAAGTCTGGGGACCCCCGTTCCCAGAACACTGACAGCGGTCGGGCGAGAAGTGAGCAGGGGGAAATGGTGTGCGACCGACGATGGGGAAGAGAGGAGGAAGAAGAAGAGAGGAGGAAGAAGAGTGAAAGACGGGGAAGAAAGTGCATTAAACCTCTATTCTACTTGTACTACTACCAGGATATACCGTCCTTCGGAGTGTAAATAGTTACATCGATGACATGTGGGTCTACCTAAAGAGGGCCCATATGTCTGTTAATGGAGGATAGAGGTGCGTAGTCGTATTTGCTGAAGCGTGCTCCACTGGCAAACATGATGGCAGTACTGGGTAAGGCTGATTTAGTAACACCAACACGCTGGTTCAGCTTATTAATCAAGTGTCCCATCTGCTGCAGCATGTATTGTCACTTCACTGTGAAGACTAGTTGAATAGTTCTCTCTGAATGAGATGGGGAATAATGGATCGCAAAGACTTCCTATCTACAGTATCCCTATGCATGTACGCTCGGGCCCCTCCCAATGCTCCGCCTTATACAGGTGCTAAGGCTGCCACGTAGGCAAAAAGTCTGACATGGCAAGGTAATTAAGAGGAGAGATAAGTGTGGTGACCCCAATACTATGTGCGAGAACCTAGACAAAAGACTTAAATGGAATAATCCCACCAATGCATGAAGAACTTTAGTTACAAAATCATTAAATAAAGGATGCTTAGCACCAACAAGTTAAGCACCTGCACATGTAGCATTGGGAGCTTTAGTTGCTAAAGTTTTTAATGTGCTTAGCACCCCATGTAAGCATCGATGCATCCTGTACAACAAGATGAAACATTCGCCAAGGCACCTGGCACCAATAATGTAGGAGTACTAGTACTACCTCCTTTCCGGTTTATAGGGCTCAATTCAAAAATCTCATCAGCCAAGGTAGATGATGAGTGGTGGAATAATTTTTGTAGTTTGCAAAAACACTCAATTAATGCACTTGTTTTCCTCAAAAAATTATGTTTACCAATGCATTAATTTTGTGTCAAACGTTGACCATCTACTCCCTCCATCCAGGTGAGTCATCTTTGGTTGTGCACCGTGACCAAGGAGGAAAAAACAAGAGAACTTAACGTTTATTTGCTACTCCCTCCATTCCTAAATATTGTCTTTTTAGACATTCAAATGGAATACAACATACGGATGTATGTAGACATATTTTATAGTTAGATTCACTCATTTTGCTCCATACGTAGTCACTTGTTGAAATCTCTAGAGAGACAAATACTCCGTGGGAACAGAGGGAGGCTTTTACTCCGTATTTGGGGAACATAGGGAGTATCACAATATGGAGGGAACAGAGGAAGCTTGAAATATGAACATGTCAATGGGAGGGAGTAAAAGCCTCATGCATGCATGCATTCATGCATGCAACACTCACACATACACATGGACACACGCAACACTCACGCACCCATGCCACACATAGTACACGACGCAACACACACGCTCACTCTCAAGTGCTCAACCTACTCCCTACGTCCATGAAAGACTCTACATTTAGAGATTTACACATTGACCAGCGCATAATTAATGCCCAAAAGTAGCAGACTTATGTGTGCATGCGACCATTGAGATAAGAAGATTAAATGAAGGCCGTTGCATGCTGTAATTAAGGATAGACATGTAGCCTATACCTACAACACAAGTTGGTGCATTAGTCAATCAATATCGATTTAGATTAAAGGCTAAATGCATTGGAAGTGTAGATGTACATCATGTACTACACTCTTTGTTTTATAGCCGATGTACACTCTTTGTTGGAAGACCGAGGGAGGACACGTGCATGCACTCACATACACAGCTAGGGCGGTTCGTGCGCAAGGGTTGGACTCGTGTTGCGCCTGCGTAAAGTTTTGTTTAACTGATTTCTTTGCTCTGCCAACTGACAGGTGGGACCCATAAACCAGGTGACAATTTAACTAGTCAACAAAGTGCCACGTCGACTATGTGGCCAGTCAGTAGGGTGCAATACAGTGCTCTACGATGAGCTAGTGATCGTATAATCACCGCAAAACTATATATAGTGACTAGAGAGTGTATTGTTACATATGTTGACCGCCAGTGTATTTTTCTCGTTTCAAATTAAGACATATTTAACTGGAAAGGACTAGTACTTGTACTGCTTCGATGTGTCCCGTAAAATTGCCGAATGAGGAGAAGCTTGCTTACTACGCCTCTCCCTTGCCCACGAGCGTGGTGGCTCGCAGGACGAGGAGAGGGTTTTGACTACAGCGCCCTCTCCCTCTCCCTCTCGCTCGCCCTCACCCTCGCGGTGGACGTGCGGCAATTCAATCGGTGTCAGATTGCCACAAGCATATTGTACTATAGTATCATCATTGTTGGACCTTCCGAAGAGGCGAAGAGCCAAGTGCAAGGTTCACACGAGTATGAATTGTTGAACCTCCCAAAGAGGCAAAGAGCCAAGCGCAAGGTTTTATAGGAGTTGTCGTCCTAGTAGAGTATTACAAATATAGCGAACAATGCTACTATATGATGTCGCCACATCACCTATATCCAAAGATGTGCCACCTTTTTTTCTCAATGAGTGTGTTGGATCCCGTGCAACAACCACAGAAGTTGCACGTACACATAACACATTTACTAGTAATAAATTCTAAAGGACAAATGCGAATATGCCACAAATTCATTAGATAAATTTGTGCACAACTAGTCTAAATATATACACAACACTATCGTTCACAATTTACCATACCCCACTTACACGTTATAGATGGGCTACATGTCCTCCTCCAGGTTCCAGTCCCAGGTGTTCTTCATGGATGGCACGATCCATAGCGGTGGGGAACGAGAATCATTGTCACAACTTTCTAGTCCGGTTCCACATGATGGAGACTCATCCAAGCTGAAGCGGCATAAATCAGGGATAGCGTGTCCCAACATGTTATTCATCCGGCGGTGCGCACTAAAGACACAACCATGCTTCATAAACGGCAGGCCTTCGGTGTCGTCCATGGAAGGTGGCATCCGCTTCACAATGGGGTAGCTATCCCTAATGAAAAGCGAGTACTCTCCAAGAGTGTTCCTCAGCACCCATGTAGCATCACGAGGGTCGAACTCGGCGCCGTTCATCTGGTACACGCGACATCTCAGATCTGGACACATGGTGACGTACACAGTCAAGGTCCATGCATAATAATATTGTGCTCAAATATGACGGTCAGTAATACTGTGCAGCAAATAGTACTACTCCGGTATAGAGGAAGTAAATTAACCGGCTTATTATATATAGCCACTCTTGGGTACATGGATGAGATACTAAGACATGGAAAAACAAAAATGGTGGCAGCTAGTGGGTTCAAGTCTTCAAGGGCCTAGCTAGCTATACGCGTCCTCCAAGGTAAAAAGTACTCCTACGGCTGGTCGTAATGGTAGTATCATAGGTAGTATCATGCATGCCAACTAGGCAATTTTGATGAGGTGTCATAGAATTAAATGAAGACAGAGAGGATTGAGTATCATATCATGATACCATATCATAATAAATGCTATGCTACTATGTGTCATGCATGGCAATAAATAAAGTACTACATGATACTAGTATATGATACTATGCATTAGGAAGGTGGTATCATACACTGGTATCATATGCATGATACTAGTATATGATACTCCCCATTACAACCAGCCTACTAGTAAGTAGTACAACAACGAAAGAGAAGGCAAGAGGGTTAAAAGTATAATACTAAATGGAATACCTGGGTAGGTGGTGACGGTCTGATCGTGGTAGATTGTGTGACCATGTTGCACATCAGTGGTTCCACGGGTAACGACTGCTAAGATAGTTGATCCCAATATGCCAAAGTCAGCTACAAGGTTCTAGGTTAGACTGAATCGCGGATGCAAATGCACATCCATGACCGGCGATCTTATTTTGATCGGGGGATGACTGGTCCCTGCAAAATTGAGGAGTACCATTAGGGATGCAAATGATGGTTTGTGCATTTCGTTTGTAATCTCACATACCGTAGGATGGCAACCAGATGAAACAAGTCCCCTGGCTTGTGACCACGAAGATGCGGCCTAGATGGCGCATGGCGTCTTCGAACGTGTAGGGGTACAAATCTGCCGCGGCCAACATGCGCCAGCCTCTGTCATTACTGCCTCTTGCATTGATGGCAATCCTTTTGTCGAACACCACGATGAGATAGTAATCGTCATAGCCACGTCGCTTTGTCAGCGGGTCTGCAATTTCTATCTTCTTCAATCTCATGTAGGCATCATAATACATATTCAGCCCAGCCAGTCCTGAAGGCCGGTCGCAATGGTTGAGAAGGGGTCTACGGGAACGGTCGTACTGCTGTGGATGTTGTGCAAAATGATGGTGGTATCTCGCCGGAGGTATGCAATCCAATCTTTGTTGGCACTGACCCAGACCTATATATAAGACGGTGGGCAGCAGAGTAATTACGGGATGGAAATGGAATAACTAATTACTAAATGATCAAACTCCATGAATGACCCGCTCATCGGACAAAATCCGACTACCTCTCAACGTCGGCAACTTAGCGGAGTCAACGTGCAACATGGCCATGGAGCGGTGGACTGTTTGAAGGATTGTCCCATAGAAGAACCTTCTCCTCGAGGACGCATGGAAGACCAACAAGCATGGCCTTTTCCCAAGCCTATTTAAGAACCGTCTTGAAAAAGTTGGTGCAGGAAGCACCGAGTCTTGCGGCGGTGAGGACGTTGGAGCGGCGTGCGATTTCTCCCAGAGGATCGTCATCCAAGGTCCCCCAACCCCGAAGAGGAGGAGAACCGCCTAGCGAATCCATGGGAGCAGCGACGAACTGCCTTCTCTCCGGGGGGAGGGGAACTGGCGAGGAGGAGATAAGAGCATAGTAACCGCAGGGCCTCGTCCCTTCCAACTGTAGCTCCTCGATCGTTCCTTAGCGAAGGGGTGAGGCTATTATTTACTACGTACTCGTACTGTAGCCGTACTAGTACTACTTTCTCAACTAGTAGTGTGATGTACTGTGCTTCTAGTATAGTGCACTAGTTTTGAACTCTTAATCTCAGGGCCAAGGAGCTACAGTTGGAAGTGGAGGGTAGTACTGTTCTCTAGAACCATCGATGTACTATCAATGAAGGGAAAGTACGCCTATGTAGTGGGTACTCTCGGTGCTCTATTCATGCGCGTAGCTGGCCTACTCAATAGCTCCTCTCACGCACACACTAGCAGCTTGTTTATCAGCGACGGTTACTACGGGGTCAGAACATTTGAGTTATCTGATACAGCGACACTAGGCTTTTGGCTTCCATTTGTGGAGGTGTAATGGATCTCGTTGAACTTTGTTAGTAGTTCCTTCTTTATGAATGAGATGAGGCAAAACTTTTGCCTCTGTTTAAAAGAAATCACGTCAAGAGGAATTTATTTTATAGAGCCGATAATGGAGTGAAGTCCATGTGTGCAACGCCACAAGCTACACAGTACTAGTAGAGTACTAGGACTTTACGTACAGAGCCATATTGCATAGTTCCCAATGCCGCACCAGGCTTTTCCGGCTCCTCAGGCTTAATTGGGAGGCGTTAGTTTAAATATGCTACTAGCTGACGAGGAAGCTGCAAGCGAGGTGTGGCTAGGGCGAGCACACGAGCCACGAGATGATGGGAAGGAAAACCCGTTCACGTGGCTGGGCTATCCAGTGCACCCAGATTGTGGTGCGACACATCCGTTTGACTTCAAAACTCAAACTACCCGTGTACAAATATTGGCTCGCAACGAAGTTACTATTTAAAAAAAAGGCTGACGTGCGTTCGGCCGGGATCGAACCCACAAAACAAGGTATACAATCCCGCGACCACTAGTAGTACTTGTTGGAGTACAATGCAACCTAGAATCGCCTTTTGTCGCTAGTAGTAAATTCTTGCTTACAAGAAACCACTAATAATGCCAAGAAACTACTACCACTTGCATACGTGGCAGACTTGAGATAAGACTACCTTATCAACCATTGTACATGCCCTTACCAACCAGCCCTACCCAGAAACGACCACTCTAAAAGTGTCGTTATAGGCATGTTTCAATCCACGTCGCCCCTTAAGTCAACGCCTTCTATTCGACCGACAAGTTTGGCGTTATGACTTGTGGGACCTACATGCCAGTCCGCACAAAAATCCTTGAGTGACCTCCTACCTCCGGCCCATCCACCTAGTCATCCTCGGCCATGGGACGCAGCTACCGCCGCCAGCAGAAGGCGAGGTCAAAACCGCCGGCGGTGCGCAGCCCATCTTGTGGCAGCCCGGATGCCAGCTCCGTCCGGTGCTCGCGGCCGCTAGCTAACTAAGATAGCTCCGTCCAGCTGCTTGTCGGTAAGGTTTGCTAGCTAGATTGCCACGGCGGCGCGGCGGCTTGCTCGCGAGCCGCGCTAAGGCCAGCCATCTGGCTCGAGCGAAGGCCAGCGCGGCGGCTTGCTCGCTCGTGAGTCATGCTCGGGCCAGCCTGCCAACCCGTGCGGAGGCCAGCACGGCGTCTAGCCCGTCCGGCGGAGCGGCAGCCAACTCGCTCATCATCGGCGCCACCGATGAACACGCATCAGTACTGTTTGAAGTAATGTTCAGGAAAAATAATGATTTGAGGGGGAATAACAGGATAGAAGGTCAGATGTGGGTCCCTCGTGTCAACGGTCAAACAAAATGTGTTGGTTTAAGCTGCCTCATCAGCACAGATGTGTGGTCCAACCCTGTCATAAACGGGTTTAAACGAGCCTAGTCGGCACTAGGTAGTAGTTTTTGGCACGGATTAAGAAATTTTGGGTATGTTTTTGCTATTTTTGTATAGGTAGTAGTTTTTGGCACGGATTAAGAAATTTTGGCTATGTTTTTGCTATTTTTGTATAGGTAGTAGTTTTTGGCATGGATTAAGAAATTCTGGCTATGTTTTTGTACAATAGTTTCTTCCTAGGGCTGGTTGAAAGTGGTAGTTTTTTGTTAAATACTCTACATATTGTAAGTAGGAGTGAAAGTTAAGCTTTGGAAGCCAATAAGCAAGGCTAGTTACATAGTACATATGTGTACGTGATTGAAAGTAAATATCAACCATGAGTGACTAATATCTTGATGGAAAACTCGAAACTATGGAAATACTAGCATTTTTTTGCATGGTTGGAAATACTAGCAATGTTCACGTGCGTTGCAATGGATCATAATTAAAATAATACTTATTCACAAACTTGATACAAAACACTCTAATTTTGATATACATATATCACTAGAGATATATTATGTTTCAATTAGAATATATTCCTTGGGCTGTTTTGGTGAGGTGAGGGAGGGATGTGGTTGGTTTTAAGATACTAATTATGGGTTTTTCTACAAATTGGTAGAGAAGTGGGATGTTGGTGAGAAAAGGCAACAACTTACCTCACAGTCGTTAGATGTAGATCTAATGGTCAGAAATGACGGATGGCAGACACACCATCATCACCAACTTAGTCTTGTGTAGGAGTACCAGCAAGATGTCCGTGCATTGCACGGAACATCAAGATGCATTTTTTTATAAAATACTTGTTGTGATTGACCCATGCAGGAGTAATCCCATGTGTAAAAACTAATGATATCTCGAGAAATAGGAGATAATGTGAAGAGGAGTGGGGTGTGGTGGTGATTGGTGGTCGGACTGAGTGGAGGCATGGGGATGGACGACGCTGGCAGCGGCCACCAGGCCAGTTTGTTCCAAATGCTTCCTTTTTTAATTACTCAACAATGAGGTTGTTGGAGATAAGGATGAACGAGGGAAGGCCTTGTGTGCAAGTGTGGAGAGAGGTGCAGGTATCTTTTAGTTTAATTTCCATCCATAAGATATAGATCGGATGGTCTATATTGTAAGATGGCACTCGTACCATCATCACCAACTCGGTTTTTTTATAAGAGAAGAAATATAAGTATGGAGATACAAACATATTATCGATACTTGTTTCCGTAAATTAGGATCTACATTCTATTCAATGCCTCAGCATGTGGGGCCTTAGCACAATGACTTCTCGACTATGTAAACAAAGGTTTTCCTGTCGCCGATAAGGAGGGGGTGACGGCGGCGCGTTTTCGGCTTGCTCTAGTCCTAGTAGTCATACTAGGTGGTCTACGCACGTGTAGATTTATTCTTTTTCACATCTCGTGTTCGCCATACTGCCACGACTGTTGATGAATAGACGGTAAGTTATTCACGAGGAAACCCTTGTTGGGCGTGTTTGCGAGAGAGAGAGAGACAGTGTGTGTGTGTGATATGTCTAAAGACTGAGGCAATGATAAGAGATTCTTTGTGTCTATGTGTGTGGAGGATAGAGAGAGACATGTACATGGGGCTTTGTGTTGTGTAACGTGGAGACACATAGACATAATCAGAGAGTGAGTGTGTGAGATACACATGCGGACATGGGGAGAGATGAGGATCTAGATAAATGGGTGTCTGTGCGTGTTTGTGTGGGTTTGTGTGCGCGTTTGTGTGTGAGAGGGAGTGTGTGTATGTGGAGTAGAGAGACCACTAATGATGTAAACCTAGTATAAGGGAAGGGGGAATGGTGTGACATGTGTGTCACAGAGAGACAAAGGCATGTGTAGTTGCGGGATAGCATGGGTGCGGGCAGGGAGCATGCTATTTGTAAGAGACATCGAGTGTGTGTGGGAGAGGGGTGTGAGAGCAAGCGAGAGAGAGATAGATAGAGAGAGAGAGAGAGAGTGAGATAGAGAGAGCGGTGGAGAGAGAGAGAGGAAGAGAGGGGGGAGAGGGGTCATTTGTGTCCATAAATGGCGTATAGATAGGGAGACAATGTTGATGTTGTTCGAAATTGGCCTATGTACGGAGACGCAAGGGAAGCGAGTCATCGTGTGTGTGATAGGGACTTCATGAGAGATCTAGAACAGACGGTGTAGAGAACAATGTGCGAGATTGAGAACGATGATACATTAGGGAGCTATGGAAAGAGTCACGGCATATATGTATACAGGGAAGGAGCTGGGGCGGGTCCGCATGTGGGAAAGATAGAAAGAGGAGAGTGGTGCACAAGGAGACAAAGTGTGCTTGTTCGCAGTGGGGGTGGTGTGTGAGGTGAGGGTGCGAGAACCACATAACTCGGGAGATAGACGTTTGGGGGCGACGTTTTGTGTTTATGGGAAAGATACACTCTACACAGTGCGTGTGCTTGGCAAAGAGAGATGCCGGGATACCTAGAGAGTGGGGGAAGAGGTGTGTGCATGCTCGAGAGACAAGATAGATACCTATATTGGGGTCCGGACTTTACAAGAGAGGGGGGTGTTAATGTGCTCGTGTGTTCATGTATGGGGGAGAGAACGACTTGTGTAATTGAGATATATATGGTCAATAGTGTGTGCACTCATGGTTGATCAATTTGTTTCACAGTTCAGACTATGAGATAACGATACTTTTGAACATGCGTGATATACCTTGATGTACCAGAATTACAAACCTAAGATTGGAGTTTTGGAATTCGACTCCATCATTAGCTTTTGTAATTCATTTAAATGGAGGTACATTTTTAAGCTGGGATTTCGTGATTTCAAATTCATATATCAAACCTAGAGATATACACATATGGGCATGTTCAAACTTTATAATCATCCACTTTATTCATACACATACAGATTTTTGCTTTTGTCATCATATTTAGGATAAACACATTTGGAATTTGATCTGAATTGTACCGTATGATGGTATTTGCTTGTACTAGCTCAATGATCCATATTTGAATTGAATGGACAATCTATGTTTCGAGTTGGAGACATTGATTTTCAAAACTTGCACTTTTATTTTGCGTGCAAAACAAATAAATTCTCGGCCATGATATCATAGTCAGCCGTACAAGAGCATAACACTAATAATTTCAGGCGCCAAAAGCTTTGAAACTTCCCGCTCACATCGAAATATCTCGTGCCCGAAAGTTTAGCCCTGTGATATTCCTATTTTACCCCTGCCACATGAAAAAAAATGGCTGATTTGGTAACTCCATTGTTTTCCCCTCTTTGCCCCAACATTCTTCCCCAGAGCCCCTCCACTTCCCCTCCCCGACCCCCAACCCCGGAAAGCCGCCGAATCTAGTCCTCCGCAACAGCGGTGGACCTCACACCCCGCCAGATCAACCTTCCGCACCTTGGAACCCCCAACTACCAACTCACCACTTCACCGAAGCCGCTTCAGCGACTGGCTTGTCCACCGCTCCAGATCTCCTTGACCTCCATCATGGTGCACCGCACCGGATCTCCTTAACCGGAGCCCTCGTCCACCAAAGTGTAGGCCCTTCACTGACTCCCTCGTCTGCCTCATCGCCGGCCCTTGATACAAGCCCTCTTCCGCCACAACAGATCTGCCTCACCGAAAGCACTATACACCATACCCACCGAAGCCTTCATCCACTGCACCGGACCTGCTCCACGGATGCCGTATTCAACTCCACTGGCCCTACTTTACTGACGCTGCAGCCTCATCAGGTTATTTCGATTTTTACTCCTTAGGTTTTTCTCTTCTTGATCATGCAACTGTTCACTTACCACAGATGAGCTTTCTTGCATGTCGACAGGCGCCGCAACAAAAGCACCGGAGCCGCTTGAGCGACGGTGACAGCTGGCCCAAACTCAACCACAACACGAGCACCATCGACGATCCTTAGCTATCAAGTATGACAACGATACACGTACGCCGCCAAGAATCAGGTACTATTATCCAACCATCGGTGCCTACGTTCACTTTCTTAACATAAGCACCGCACCTTTGAATTTTTTCAGGACAACATTCAATTTTTCATGAGACGCGTTATTCTGCTTGCCCCTATAGGGCCATACTTCTGGCCGTGAACATGTTACATGTGCTAAATTACATACTAGTGAACATATAGTTAATATGCTTTAGTTTTGTCCTAAGTATTACTGTACTTCCTAGATATCACTGCCTACTATTTTACTTCTTGCAAGCTATATTTATGATAATGGTGTTGTTATGATGCCACCTTTTGGTTCCATCAGACCGCTTCATGTTCTCTATGCTTAATTACACATCAGCAAACTAGCATGTGGTTCCGCTGCTTTTTGTTCGTTTTACCCTACATTTTCTGATGCTAGCTATTACATCACTGCTCTGAGCCTCTGTTCATTACTTTTTTGTGTGTTCTTGATCTTCCCAAGTTGCATGACTAATTTGATACTTCTATTAATTATGGAGCCGCCAACCCCATCAAGCAAAATATTTGTTCTTTTGGGGCTGGCACCTCGAACAAGCATAAAAATATAGGGAAGCAGATATATTGTCATGTATGCACACACCCTTCTTTCATTAGTTTAGATGAACCACTGATGATCAATTCGAACCAGTGCATGCGATTAAAATTAATTTTACAACAACTAGATTTGCAACTATGGGATGCTGACGATATCTTCAAAGAACATTGCAACAGCAGCGAGGCTTCACAACAACATATTGTAAGCTAGTGTGTTTTAGTACATGTGAAATGTAATGCGTGTGGGCTGCTTTCTTGGCTTGTGCCCTCAACCTGTAATCCTACAGAATTACAAATAGTTCAGTTGTCTGCTTTGCTGTATTGCTTGATTCGAATGCTTGTTTGTTACTTGTTATGCTATACCTGAGTTGGCCAATATGTCAGCAGTGCCTGCTGTACTATCATAAAGAAATGCATGCCTAGTTCATTTGAGTCCTTAACTTTTCCTCTGAACTTCATCACAAGACTGTCTTCGTAGTTTATATGAGGCCACACTGTTAAGTGTTTTCTCAGATTATTTCAACTGCATAGATGCCTTGGCAACTTAAATATAGCGGTGGTACACTCCCTTTCAACTAGGGATGTCAACTGGGTCCCGTTTAATCCCGATTGAAGTCCACTAGTGGTATGATAGTTCAAAAGAGTTTTTGTTTTTTGAGGAAAATAAACTAGGGAGCTAGCAAAAACTAACTAGATGGGACTGCCAGATGTCATTTATTTGCCACTGATAACCCACAAGTATAGGGGATCGCAACAGTTTTCGAGGGTAGAGTATTCAACCCAAATTTATTGATTCGACACAAGGGGAGCCAAAGAATATTCTCAAGTATTAGCAGCTGAGTTGTCAATTCAACCACACCTGGAAACTTAATATCTACAGCAAGGTATTTAGCAGCAAAGTAATATGATAGTAGTGGTAACGGTGGCAAAAGGTAACAGTAGCAAAAGTAATGTTTTTAGTATGATAACAATAGCTACGGAAAAGTAAATAAACGAAGAACAATATATGGAAAGCTCGTAGGCAATGGATCGGTGATAGAGAATTAAGCCGGATGCGGTTCATCATGTAACACTCATAACCTAGGGTGACATAGAACTAGCTCCAATTCATCAATGTAATGTAGGCATGTATTCCGAATATAGTCATACGTGCTTATGGAAAAGAACTTGCATGGCATCGTTTGTCCTACCCTCCCGTGGCAGCAGGGTCCTAGCAGAAACTAAGGGATATTAAGGCCTCCTTTTAATAGAGTACTGGACCAAAGCATTAATACATAGTGAATACATGAATTCCTCAAACTACGTTCATCACCGAAAGTGGTCCCGATTATTGTCACTTCGGGGTTGCCAGATCATAACACACAGTAGGTGACTATAGACTTGCAAGATAGGATCAAGAACTCTCATATATTCATGAAAACACAATAGGTTCAGATCTGTAATCATGGAACTTGGGCCCTAGTGAAAAGCATTAAGCATAGCAACATCAATCTCAGAACATAGTGGATACTAGGGATCAAACCGTAACAAAACTAACTCAATTACATGATAAATCTCATCCAACCCATCACCGTCCAGCAAGCCTACGATGGAATTACTCACGCACGGCGGTGAGCATCATGAAATTGGTGATGGAGGATGGTTGATGATGACGATGGCGACGGATTCCCCTCTCCGGAGCCCCGAACGGACTCTAGATCAGCCCTCCCGAGAGAGTTTAGGGCTTGGCGGCGGCTCCGTATCGTAAAACGTGATGAATCTTTCTCCCTGATTTTTTCTCTCCGAACACGAATATATAGAGTTGGAGTTGAGGTCGGAGGAGCTCCAGGGGGCCCACGAGGTAGGGGGTGCGCCCAGGGGGGCAGGCGTGCGCCCACCCTCGTGGCTAGGGTGTGGGCCCCCTAGTCTTGATCTTTTGCCAGTATTTTTTATTATGTCCAAAAATAATCTCCATGAAGTTTCAGGTCATTCCGAGAACTTTTTTTTTCTGCACATAAATAACACCATGGCAATTCTGCTGAAAACAGCGTCATTCCGGGTTAGTTCCATTCAAATCATGCAAGTTAGAGTCCAAAACAAGGGAAAAAGTGTTTGGAAAAGTAGATATGACAGAGACGTATCAACTCCCCCAAGCTTAAACATTTGCTTGTCCTCAAGCAATTCAGTTGACAAACTGAAAGTGATAAAAAAACTTTTACAAACTCTGTTTGCTCTTGTTGTTGTAGATATGTAAAGCCAGCATTCAAGTTTTCAGAAAAGATTATGAACTAACCATATTCTCAATAACTCTTAGGTTTCATGTTTAGTCATATCAATGGCATAATCAACTAGCGAGCAATAATAGTAAATCTCGGATGACAACACTTTCTCAAAACAATCATAATATGATATAATAAGATGGTATCTCGCTAGCCCTTTCTGAGACCGCAAAGCATAAATGCAGAGCACCTTTAAAGATCAAGGACTGACTAGACATTGTAATTCATGGTAAAAGAGATCCAGTAAAGTCATACTCAATGTAACCAAACAGTAATGAATGCAAATGACAGTAGCGCTCTCCAACTGGTGCTTTTTAATAAGAGGATGATGACTCAACATGAATGTAAATAGATAGGCCCTTTGCAGAGGGAAGCGGGGATTTGTAGAGGTGCCAGAGCTCGGTTTTGAAATAGAGATGAATAATATTTTGAGCGGTATACTTTCATTGTCAACATAACAACCAAGAGATGGCGATATCTTCCATGCTACACACATTATAGGCGGTTCCCAAACAGAATGGTAAAGTTTATACTCCCGCTCCACCAACAAGCATCAATCCATGGCTTGCTCGAAACAATGAGTGCTTCCAACTAACAAGAGTCCCAGGGGGTGTTTTGTTTGTAATTATTTTGATTTGATTTGCATAAAGCATGGGACTGGGCATCCCGGTGACCAGCCACTTTCTCGTGAGTGAGGAGCGGAGTCCACTCCTCTTGAGAATAACCCGCCTAACATGGAAGATACGCACATCCCTAGTTGATACATGAGATATTCGAGCATACAAAACAGAATGTTTATTTAAAGGTTTAGAGTTTGGCACATACAAATTACTTGGAACGGTAGGTAGATACCGTATATAGGTAGGTATGGTGGACTCATATGGCATAACTTTGAGGTTTATGGAATTGGATGCACACGCAGTATTCCCGCTTAGTACAGGTGAAGGCTAGAAAAAGACTGGGAAATTACCAGCTAGAGAGAGACAACAATCATGAACATGCATTAAAATTAATCAACACCGAATGCAAGCCTGAGTAGGATATAATGCATCATGAAAATAAATATCGTATAGGCTATGTTGATTTTGTTTCAACTACATGCGTGAACATGTGCCAAGTCAAACCACTCGAATCGTTCAAAAGAGGATACCACCCTATAATACCAAATCACAACCATTTTAATAGCATGTTGGCACGCAAGGTAAACCATTATAAGCTCCTAGATAATTAAGCATGGCATAAGAAACTATGATCTCTAATTGTCATCGCAAACATGTTTATTCATAATAGGCTGAATCAGGAACGATGAACTAATCATATTTACAAAAACAAGAGAGGTCGAGTTCATACCAGCTGCTCCCATCTCGATCAGTTCATCATATATCGTCATAATTGCCTTTCACTTGCACGACCGAATGATGTGGATAATAATAATAGTGCACGTGCATTGCACTAAACTGGAATATGCAAGCATTCAATAAACAGGAGAAGACAAGGCAATATGGGCTCTTTTGTCAAATCAACAATAATGCATATAAGATCCACTTTAACAATTTAATCATGATCTTCTCCTATCGACCCCCAAAGAAATGAAAAGAAATAAAACTATTTACATGGGAAAGCTCCCAACAAGCAAAAGAAGAACAGGAAATCTTTTTGGGTTTTCTTTTTAATTACTATTACAGGCATGGAAATTCAAACTAGCTAAAAGCTACAACTAATTTTTTTCTTAATGTTTATCAAACACACAAGAGGAAAGCATAAAAAGGAAATAGTAGCATGGATAATACAGTGAAAAAGTATGAGCACCGACATCTAGCGATGAGTGTGTGAACATGAATGTAATGTCGGTGAGAAATACGTACTCCCCCAAGCTTAGGCTTTTGGCGTAAGTTGGTCTAATGCCACAGATGGCCTGGCGGATATCCATAGTAATAGTTGGGGTCGTACTGCGAAGAAGAATACTCTGATTGCCACTGGTCGGCAATCATCTCCGGATCCCACTGGTAATTAGACTGTCATGGAGGATCAACTTGTGGTTCCGACTCTGGCTCTGTGGCTGATGTAGGGTTCTGGTAGGCGTGAATAGCCTCCATCGGACCAAGGTACTTGCCTGCAGATAAATCAAACAAGGAAGGAGCAGGCAGGGTCATAGTCTCAGGATGATGTTTATCAAAGAACAATTTGTATTTGAGCTCATTTTCCCTATTCTTAACAATAAAATCGTGTGCTACCATACTCTTATAATCTAAATAAATAGGAGGTAGCAATTTTTCTTCCTTCTCATAATGCCTAATAGGTATGTTAAAATGTGCAGCTAGGCGCGAGGCGAAGATGCCTCCAAAGACGGGGCCCTTAGTGCGGTTAAGATTTAACCGCTTTGCAATAATAGCACCCATGCTGAATGTATCATCACGAAATAAGGAGTGGCACAAAATAACAATATCAGGGGCACTCAGGTTTCCACAGTTTCCGCGCCCAATTAAGCATCTACTAGCAAATATAGCAAAGTAACATAGAACAAGAAAGTGTATGCTAGTAGTTCGTGCATCATAAACCTTCCTCGTTTCCCCTACAGTGATGGTATCAATAAACCCATCCACATCGCCGCGATGTGATTCCTCTATGATGCCCTCAAAAGGGATCAAACAAACCCGACAAAAATCATGAAGTCACATCTCCTTATGCTCATCATATAAATAAAACTCCACCGTGGGTGGTGAGCTCCTAGCATGGAAATGAAAGTTTTGCACAAAGATATTGGTGAGTAAGAGATACTGTTCGCGCTGGTCATGGAGGAAGGCGGTGAGGCCTGCATTCTCAGCCAATTCATAGAAATCATCATAAATCCCGGCTGCTCTCAAGAAATCATCACAAGGCCATTCACACGGCCGAACCTCTGCGATGCGAGGCAGATTATATTTGGGCCTCTTTGCTTCTTCATTTTGCTTTTCCTTCGAGCTCCGGCTCGATGAGCCCCTCAAAAATCTCTTCATTATTTTGTGAAAAATTCGGAAATTTTTAGTAACTTCAAATAAAAGTGAACCAAACTCAACAAAATTGATAGCAACTACTCATACAAGTGCCTAGAGCCTATATCATGCACCAAAACTACTTGGAACCACATAAATTTGACATGCAAGCTCAAGAACAGGGTCACCTAAGCAGCAAAAATATGCTATGAATAAAGCACTAGAACAAAAACTAATTGGACCATTGGAGGAGTCACATACCAAGGAACAATCCCCCAAAGCAGTTTTGTGAGAGGTGCTTCGAGCAAGGAGATCGAAAATCGCAGCAAAAGGGGCTAGAACTCGTGCTTGAGCTGGATAATGGTGTTTTTGGGAGGAAGAAGGAGTGTGTGGGTGCAGGAATAAGTGGAGGAGGGCCACCGTGGGCCCACGAGGTAGGGGGCACGCCCAGGAGGGTAGGGCGCGCCCTCCACCCTCGTGGCCAGGTGGATGCCCCCCTGCTGTGTTCTTAGTGCCAAATATTCTCGAATATTCCAGAAAAAAAATCATATTTAAATTTCAGGGCATTTGGAGAACTTTTATTTTCGGGGTATTTTTATATTGCACGGATAATCAAAAAACAGACAAAAATTACTATTTTTGCTTTATTTAATATAAATAACAGTTGGTAGAAAGAGGGTACAGAGAGTTGTGTTTTCTAAATTCATCCATCTCATGATCATCAAAAGGAATCCATTATCAAGGTTGATCAAGTCTTGTTAACAAACTCATTCCGAATAACATGGAACCGGAGAATTTTCGAATAACACTAGGTTACCTCAACGGGGATATGCACATCCCCAACAATAAGAATATCATATTTCTTCTTGTCAGTAGGAAGAGGAAATTCAAAACCTCAAAAAATAATCGATGGAATTTTTGCAATAGAATTGATATTGTGGACTTGAGGTTGTTTCCTCGGAAAGTGATTAGAATTATTTTCGTGAGCGCAAAAAATTTTTGTTTTTCAGCAAGATCAAACAAATATCACCCAAGAAGCTCCTATAGGCTTTACTTGGCACAAACACTAATTAAAACACACAAAAAAATCATAACAGTAGCATAATTGTGCTAACACTCAAGAACAGGAAGCAAAAATAAATTTTATTCATTGGGTTGCCTCCCAACGAGCGCTATTATTTTATGCCCCTAGCTAGGCATAAGATTTCAATGATGCTCACACCAAAGATAATTATGGAAACACGAAGAGAGCATCATGAAGCATGCAAAAATCACTTTTAAGTCTAACATACTTCCTATGCATAGGAATTTTATAAGCAAACAAATTATCAAAACAAGTAAAAACTAGCATAAGCAAGGAAAAGGAATAAAGCATTGGCAATCTCAACATGAAGAGAGGTAGTTTAGTAACATGAAAATTTCTATGACCATATTTTCCTCTCTCTTATTAATTACATGTAAGATCATACTCAAATTCAACAATATAGATATCACATAAAATTTTCTCTTCATGATCCACATGCATGCAAAGTTGACACTCTTCCAAAATAGTGGGATTATCATCAAATAAATTCATGACCTCTCCAAGCCCACTTTATCAAACAATTCATAAGATTGAACGCTCTCCAAATTTGTGGGATTATTTTTACCTAGATATGACACTCTTCCGAACCCACTTTCAATACTATTGCACATATTATCAATTTCATATTCATCATGAGGCTTAAATAAAATTTCAAGATCATAGGAAACATTATCACCCCAATCATGATCATTGCAATAAGTAGTAGACATAGCAATATTAGCATCCCCAAGCTTAGGGTTTTGCATATTATTGGCAGAATTGACATTAATATAATTTATAATAGCATCATTGCAATCATGCTTTCCATTCAAGGAGCTATCGTGAATAACTTCATAAACTTCTTCGTTTAACACTTCATCACAATTTTCAGATTCATAAATCTCAAGAAAAACTTCATAAAGATAATCTAGTGGCACAACTGCAGGATGCTGCTAACGCGACACTACAATCAGAGACCCTTCGAAAAACTTTGTGAAATGCAATAATTGCAAATGGTGGTGTATGAAAACCGTCAAAAATGTATAAAATGTTTGCGATGACGGATGCATCAAACACGGTTCCGACTTTAGTTGTGTGTGCGATGAAGGGCATACGGTTTAGTTCAATTAACCGTTTGTGATGAGGAGGAACAAAATAAACGGGCAGCTAGATGAAGGCGTGTGTGATACACAGCATACGGTTCACTCAGGTGAACTGTTTGTGACTAGGCAACACAAAAGAAATGAGTAGCCAGATGAAGGTGTGTGCGATATATAGCATACGGTTCACTCAGGTGAACTGTTTGTGATTAGGCAACACAAAAGAAATGGTCAGCCAGATCAAGGTGTGTGCGATATACGCATGCGGTTCACTCGGCCCTTGTCGCTAGTGTGTGACCTCCTTCTCAACCGTTCGCTCCCCAGGCGCCTCTTCGTGTACCATGGCAACCGTCCACCTACTCTTCGCCTTTCCCTCTCGATTTGGAACTGTTGTCGCACGCTCTTGCTCCCTCCTCCATTTTCCTTCACCCTTCCTTCTGCCATTATTGTTCGATTGCCTTCTCCATGGAGGGGACAGGCCGGAAACGACCCTGTTATTCTTGCCCCGATCTGAATGATGACACAGTGGAGGAACTCATTGATCAATGCGACATCATCACCTTGGCTAGCATGGCAGGTTCGTTCAAGACCATTCTCAACTCAACTAATAACATCATTACAAGCAACCCAAGGGTCCAGGAGCGGTTTGATCTCCCCTATCTTGTTCGCCATGACCCTGCTGACTGGCGTGGGGACAACGGAAGCCTCGCCTTGTGCAAGTTGATGCTGCTTGATAATGATACGTGTGATGTTAAGATGCCATCACTTGAGGGAAAGGCTTGGGCAGGCGCAAATGAAGATTGGGTTGTTTATATTGGGTATAACTGCGAGTGGGAACTTGTGAATGTGTACACTCATCACCGGGTTCCACTTCCAAAAATCTTAGACTGCCCAGAGGTTGAGCACATAGATGATCTACGTGAGTTCAAATACGATCATGGTAACTGTCATCTACGGAAGATAGCAATTTGTCGAGTTCCCAACCGATTACACGAACAATGAAGTTGTTGCTATCTTCAACAAGCTTGTTGCCTTCCTTACTTGCACGCCTCCATGGATATTGCTCAAAAATCAATTTCTGTACACGGATGAGTACTGTGATGCAATTCAATACGAGGGTCTTGTGTTTGCTGCCACCACTCGTGGCACTGTTTTTGCATGAAATCATCATGCTTTCGGTACGTTTGTCTTCCACCGTAATTATAATTGTTTCATCCACATGCATGCGGGTTAGCTAGTTTCCCTTTACTAATTAATTAACATTCTTGTGTTTCCAAGGTCATTTGAACATTCCACCACCTATACTTGAAAAAGTTTATAACCAAGGGGGAGATGACGATGCTGATGATCACGAGCATGAGGACGAGCAGGACCCATATACTGAGTGGCACATGGCAATTTATTCCGATGGATCACCTCTTCTTGTCTGTATAGAGGGCACTGCTGATGTTACTAAGGAAGCAGGTGTTGTCTCGCATGGTCACACTCTCCGGACCTATTCCAACATCCGTTGTAGGGTATTCGGGATGGATGCTAGTGTACTAGCGCCAACACCTCTTCCCTGGTTCAGTATTGAAAATCTTGGAGGAAACTCGCTCTTCCTTAGACAAAACTATCCAATGATGGTGAAAGGTGATCTAGCTACTGTTGACACAACGTTACTACCATTTATGAGAAGCAACTATATCTATACCTCGATCATTGCTATGCTTCCCTACCATGGCACTATGGGTCCTAACATAGCCCGCTTCAACCTGGATGATCAGTCCTCCGTTGGTCTCGAGATTGACAGTAGCTGGCCCTTCCCAGAGAATCACTTCTGGTTCAAAGCAAGCGTTTACAACGCCGACGAGTGGTTGAGCTGAAGTTCATTTAATCTCTTTGTTATTTGTTGTGTGAGAAAAACTTTACTAGAATGTTTTGTTGGAAATGATCTATAATCCAACGTGTATCCTCGTTGTTGTTGTGGGTTGATGACTTGTTGTATGTAATCAATGGTACATTTGCATATGCGTCCATCAACTCACGCCTGCTAGTGGTGTCCATATGAACAGTGCTAGTGATTTTAGTTGCAAAATTAGATAGTGCTAATGATTTTTAGCTGCATATTTTGACAAATCGCAGTGTTACAAGGTTGAAAAATCGCAATGTTACTAGATAAACAAATGTCAATCTTTCCAGTTTGACAAATGGCAACATACCCAAAATGACAGATGCAAATCTTACCCAATTGTTTGTACGTGGTTGCACACGGGTCATGTAAAACAACCGTTTGCATTGAAGGGATGCAGAAATCCTGCTCAGCACATTTTCCCTTGGTTTCCTGGGGAAGCTGTCGGTTTGCATACGGGTTTTCTAACTAAAGCTTTTGTGATGAGTGTTTTATATTTAAACACCATTGACATTTTTTTCAAAAGAAAATCGTATGATAAGTTTGTACATTAAGAGAGAAAAATACAAGTTCGTTCAAACCATATCTTTCATTCAGTCACACTACGAATTTATATTCATATGATCAAGAATTCGAGATACAGTATTAAACACCAAAAAACTATTTCCGGCGGCAGCGGAGGCGGCGTGCCGCGCCGTCGTTGTCGTCCTCCGGGACGCCGTTGCTGAAATCTTCAAGGGAGCACAAAATGTTCTTCACTTTTAAATCAAACATCATGTCGTCGCGCGATCGACGGGCGGGGTGCGGGAGGATGGCAACTGGCGCTGCTGAGAGGTAGCGGTCGACGGCAGCATCCCATGCCGCTGAGGGGGGCGCGGGCATGGGCACGGGCGCGGCGGGTGCAGCCACACGCACGGGGACCGGTACCATGGTGGGCCGAGGGCGCGCACGGGCACAGGCACGGGCGCTGGCGCTGGCATGTACATGAGCTCACGTGGGTCTGCGGAGACCTCGCTGAGCCCGCAGCTTCCAGCTGTGTGATAGTTCTCGGCGACCAGACCGTCAATGCTACGGGGATGGTCGCTGGCGCGGGCGCGGGGATGGGAGCTGGGACAGGAGCGGGGGTAGCAACCGCCACGGCCAGCTCATTTTGGGCCATGTCCATGAGGCCCCATTCCTCCTTACTTTCTATCTCCTCCGGCTGGGAGTCGACTTCACCAAACTTGAAGACTAGTGGCAGATGATCATTCTGCACCATGGCGTTGGTGGAGGTCTGCGGGAGGGAGGGGAATGTGAGGCGGACAGTAAGGCCGCCTGTATTAAACAGCGGCTCGGGCGGCATTAATGGAGAGGAAGGCGGGTGGCCATGGAAGTCAAAGGGCTCGCCTCCCAGTGAGCCTGTGTGGCGTACAACTCGCACGCTTCCCGGTGAGCCTGCACATTGGAGGACAGCTTGCACGCCTCTCGGTCAGCCTGCGCACCGAACTGCGCTCGCACGCCTCCCGTTGAGCCAAGGTCAAGCAGCTGCCCGCACGGCACCTCCTACAGCCATCAAAACCAAGACACGTGGCGTCACGTGAATGGTTAACAGAACGCACACGGTTTGAATTATACAAACATTTGAAATATTAAAGTGGCAGCTATTTTTTTAAAATGCCTTTGTTGGTTGTCATTATTCGAGTGTGCCTTCTCCCAAAATGGACACGAAAAATGCCACAGCATGTCGGGTGCCATTCCATGATAGCATGCCAAGTTTCATGAATTTTAGACGAGTTTTGGATTTACTAGAATTTAAAAACCAGACATCTGAATGTTTTGCCGGCAATCAACGGTGCCCTGGTGTTTGAAATTCATTCCCATTTCTTGCATGGGTCCTAAGCATGCACCCAAGGACGCAAATTTTATTTTTAAACCAATTATATGCACTAGAGCATGTGCATGTCGTTCAAATTTGAATTATGCACATAAATGCTTTGAAAACTCACTTAATGCATAAAAATGTCCAAACGAACCCCGAAAATCCCAAAAATTGACACAACACTCCTCCTGTTCTATGTTGACACAAGAAAATTTTTGAAAGCAATAAGAGGCAATGGATATCGTTTCGTCCCCAAAGGTGGGATGTTCCCTACCGAAACCATCATGCTTGTTGTGAGAAGCTCTGGTTTGTGAGAAGCATATACCCGAACGTGCCCCAAATGGGATAAATTTTTTACCATGGCATGTTGACGCAGCTCCATGATAGCATGCCAAGTTTCATGAATTTCAGACGAGTTTTGGATTTACTAGAATTTAAAAACCAGGCATCTCAACATTTTGCCAGCAATCAACAGTGCCCTGGTGTTTGAATTTCATTCCCATCTCTTGCATGGGACCTAGAAATTCACCCAAGGACATAGATTAGATTTTTCAACCAACTTTAGTGCATTGGAGCATGTGCTTGTAGTACAAATTTGAATTATGCAGATAAAATGCCTAGAAGACCCAGTTAATGCATAAAAATGTCCAAACAAACCCTGAAAAATCACAAAATTGAGAGAACACTCCTGTTGTTCTATGTTGACACTAGAAATTTTTTGAAAGCAATAAGAGGCAATGGATATCGTTTCATCCCCAAAGGTGGGATGTTCCCTATTGAAACCGTCATGCTGGTTGTGAGAAGCTCTGGTTTGTGAGAACCATATACCCGAACCTGCCCCAAAAGGGACAAAAAATTTACCACGACAATGCCGCTCCATGGTAGCATGCCAACTTTCATGAATTTCAGACAAGTTTTGGATTTACTAGAGTTTAAAAACCAGGAATCTCAACATTTTGCCGGCAATCAACAGTGCCCTGGTGTTTGAATTTCATTCCCATCTCTTACACGGGACCTAGAAATTCACCCAAGGACCCAGATTAGATTTTCCAACCAACTTTAGTGCATTGGAGCATGTGCTTGTAGTTCAAATTTCAATTATGCACATAAAATGCCTAGAAAACCAAGTTAATGCATAAAAATGTCCAAACGAACCCCAAAAAACACAAAAATTGACACAACACTCCTGTTGTTCTATGTTGACACTAGAAGAACTTTGAAAGCAATAAGAGGCAATGGATATCGTTTCGTCCCCAAAGGTGGGACGTTCCCTATTGAAACCATCATGCTTGTTGTGAGAAGCTCTAGTTTGTTAGAAGCTTATACCCGAACCTAACCCAAATGGGACAATTTTTTTTACCATGGCATGTTGATGCCGCTCCATGATAGCATGCCAAGTTTCATGAATTTCAGACGAGTTTTGGATTTACTAGAATTTAAAAACCAGGCATCTCAACGTTTTGCCGGAAATCAACAGTGCCCTGGTGTTTGAATTTGATTCCCATCTCTTGCGGACCTAGAAATTCACCCAAGGACACACATGTGATTAATCGACCAACTTTAGTGCATTGGAACATGCACTTGTAGTTTAAATTTGAATTATGCACATAAAATGCCTAGAAAACCCAGTTAATGTATAAAAAAGGCCAAACGAACCCCGAAAAATTCCAAGATTAAACACAACACTCCTGTTGTTCTATGTTGACACTAGAATTTTTTTGAAAGCAATAAGAGGCAGCAGATATCGTCCCATCCCCAAAGGTGGTACGTTCCCTATCAAAACCATCATGATTGTGAGAAGCTCTGGTTTGTGAGAAGCTTATACCCAAACCTGCCCCAAATGGAACAAAATTTTCACCGCGACATGTTGATTCTGCTCCATGATAGCATGCCAAGTTTCATGAATTTTAGACGAGTTTTGGATTTACTAGAATTTAAAAACCAGGCATCTCAACATTTTGCCGGCAATCAACAGTGCCCTGGTGTTTGAATTTCATTCCCATCTCTTGCATGGGACCTTGAAATTCACCCAAGGACACACATGTGATTTTTCAACCAACTTTAGTGCATTGGAGCATGCGCTTTTAGTTCAAATTTGAATTATGCACATAAAATGCCTAGAAAACCAAGTTAGTGTATAAAAAAGGCCAAACGAACCCCAAAAAATTCAAAGATTAAACACAACACTCCTGTTGTTCTATGTTAACACTAGAAATTTTCTGAAAGCAATAAGAGGCAACGGATATTGTCTCGTCCCCAAAGGTGTTACATTCCCTATCGAAACCATCATACTTGTTGTGAGAAGCTCTGGTTTGTGAGAAGCTTATACCCAAACCTGCCCCAAACGGGACAAAATTTTCGCCATGGCATGTTGATGCTGCTCCATGATAGCTTGCCAAGTTTCATGAATTTCAGATGAGTTTTCGATTTACTATAATTTAAAAACTAGGTATCTCAACATTTTGCCAGCAATCAATAGTGCCCTGGTGTTTGAAATTCATTCCCGTCTCTTGCATGGGACCTAGAAATTCACCCAAGGACACACATGTGATTTTCAACCATCTTTGGTGCACTTGAGCATGTACTTGTAGTTCAAATTTGAATTATGCACATAAAATGCCTAGAAAACCTAGTTAATGTATAAAAAGGCCAAAGGAACCCCGAAAAATTCATTCCCATTTCTTGCATGGGACCTAAGCGGGCACTGATGGACATAGATTTGATTTTTCAACCAATTTGTATGCACCGGAGCATGTGCATGTAGTTTAATTTTGGATTGTGTACCTGAAATGGCTAGAAACCCAATTTAATGTATAAAATGTCCAAACGAACCCTGAATAATTCCAATTCTTTTGCGACACACATATAGTTGCATGTTCACTGCAGATAAAAGGTCTAGCAATTCAAACAACATCCATTGCCGTTGTGACCCCATTTTGTAATTCAAATCAAGTATATCCCACATAGTTTATTATCACCAACCATCTGAGATGTAGTACAAAATATCTTGGAGCACCGTCGGTGTATAGTACGCCTATGGCTTACGCGAGAAGATGCATCGGCTACAGTCCACAACCGGCGTGTCAAGCAAACTAGCTCGCTCCCCAAAAACTCCCGCCTCCGCATCCCTCACAATCTCGAAAATATCTACTGCCTGGAAGGTTTTAATGTTTGATAGCACACGATTAGTATGTGAGGACCGTATGCAATGTTTGTTACTCCCTCTCTGCTTCATTCCCTTGATTAAAATTTTCAGTAGCCCCCACATTTTACTCCCGCCTTTGCTTCCCTCGCAATCTCAAAAATATCTGCTCACCCCTGATCCAAATTTTCAGTAGCCCCGCCATGTTACTCCCGCCTAGTAAAATTTTCAGTTTCCACAGTATTTCCTCAAACACAACCTTGCCCCCCAGCCCCCCTCCACACACACACCCCAAAACCTCCGCTCACACAGACACACACAACTCTTGAAACCATTGATAGGTCACCGCCATCACCGGCGCCTCTGATAACCCACAAGTATAGGGGATCACAACATTTTTTGAGGGTAGAGTATTCAACCCAAATTTATTGATTCGACACAAGGGGAGCCAAAGAATATTCTCAATTATTAACAATTGAGTTGTCAATTCAACCGCACATGAAAGACTTAATATCTGTAGCAAAGTATTTAGTAGCAAAGTAATATGGAAGTAATGGTAATGGTGGCAAAAGTAACAGTACTGGTTTTGTAGTGATTGTAACACTGGCAACGGAAAAGTAATTAAGCAAAGATCAATATGTTAAAAGATCGTAGGCAATGGATCAGTGATGGATAATTATGTCGGATGCGATTCCTCATGCAACAGTTATAACATAGGGTGACACAGAACCAACTCCAGTTCATCAATGAAATGTAGGCATGCATTCCGAATATAGTCATACATGCTTATGGAAAAGAACTTGCATGACATCTTTTGTCCTACCCTCCCGTGGCAGCGGGGTCCTATTGGAAACTAAGGGATATTAAGGCCTCCTTTTAATGGAGTACCATACCAAAGCATTAACACTTAGTGAATACATAAACTCCTCAAACTACGGTCATCACCGGGAGTGGTCCCGATTATTGTCACTTCGGGGTTATCGGATCATAACACATAGTAGGTGACTATTGACTTGCAAGATAGGATCAAGAACTCACATATATTCATGGAAACATAATAGGTTCAGATCTGAAATCATGGCACTTGGGCCCTAGTGACAAGCATTAAGCATAGCAAAGTCATAGCAACATCAATCTCAGAACATAATGGAAACTAGGGATCAAACCCTAACAAAACTAACTCAATTACACGATAAATCTCATTCGACCCATCACCGTCCAGCAAGCCTACGATGGAATTACTCACGCACGGCGATGGGCATCATGAAATTGGTGATGGAGGAAGTTTAATGATGACGACGACGATATATTCCCCTCTCCTGAGCCCCGAGCAGACTCCAGATCAGCCCTCCCGAGAGAGATTAGGGCTTGGCAGCGGCTCCATATCATAAAATGCGATGAATCCTTCTCTCTGATTTTTTTCTCCCCGAACATGAATATATAGAGTTGGAGTTGAGGTCGGTGGAGCCTTAGGGGGCCCACGAGATAGGGGGCGCCCCCCACCCTCGTGGACAGGGTGTGGGCCCCTAGTGTCGATTCTTTCGCCGGTATTTTTTATATATTCCAAAAATATTCTCCGTGAAGTTTCAGGTCATTCCGAGAACTTCTATTTCTGCACAAAAATAACACCATGGCAATTTTGCTGAAAATAGCGTCAGTCCGGGTTAGTTCCATTCAAATCATGCAAGTTAGAGTCAAAAACAAGGTCAAAAGTGTTTGGAAAAGTAGATACGATGGAGACGTATCAACTCCCCCAAGCTTAAACATTTGCTTGTCCTCAAGCAATTCAGTTGACAAACTCAAAGTGATAAAGAAAAACTTTTACAAACTCGGTTTGATCTTGTTGTTGTAAATATGAAAAGCCAGCATTCAAGTTTTTAGCAAAGATTATGAACTAACCATATTCACAATAACATTTAGGTCTCATGTTTACTCATATCAGTGGCATAATCAACTAGCGAGAAATAATAATAAATCTCGGATGACAACACTTTCTCAAAACAATCATAATATGATATAACAATAACAAGATGGTATCTTGCTAGCCCTTTCTGAGACCACAAAACATAAATGCAGAGCACCTCTGAAGATCAAGGATTGACTAAACATTGTAATTCATGGTAAAAGAGATCCAGTCATAGTCATACTCAAATTAAACTAATAGTAATACATGCAAATGACAGCGGTGCTCTCCAACTAGTGCTTTTTAATAAGAGGATGATGACTCAACATAAAAGTAAATAGATATACCCTTCTCAGAGGGAAGCAGGGATTTGTTGAGGTGCCAGAGCTCGATTCTGAAATAGAGATGAATAATATTTTGAGTGGTAAACTTTCATTGTCAACATAACAACCAAGAGATCTCGATATCTTCCATGCTACACACATTATAGGAAGTTCCAAAACAGAATGGTAAAGTTTATACTCCCCCCACCAACAACAAACATCAATCCATGGCTATCGGATCACGGGTTCTGAAAAAACCCTCAAGGTTCCAACACTGGGGTGCGCGCGAAGATGTCCCCCATACTGATCCACATCCTAACTTCACTAAGATCTTACGGGCTAATTCAACGAACTCACAACACAAAGGACACAAGATTTATACTGGTTCGGGCCACCGTTGTGGTGTAATACCCTACTCCAGTGTGGTGTGGTGGATTGCCTCTTGGGCTGTGGATGAATAGTACAAGGGGAAGAACAGCCTCCCGAGGAGAGGTGTTCTTGTGCTTGGTGAACTTGTGGTTGTTCTGGTCCCTCTCGACCTGACCTCCCCTTGGCTATGGTGGTGCCTAGTCCTATTTATAGAGGACCTGGTCCTCTCCCCAAATATTGAGCGAGAAGGGAGCCAACAACGGCCAATTCGAAAGGGGACAGCTAGTACAGCTTATCCTGACAAAAGTAGTCTTCGCCTGCAAAAGGCTCTGGTGGTGACGCCATCTTAGGCTCCACGGTGACCTCCGTCTTGCCGTTCTTCTGGTCGAGGTCTTGTTGCACTGATATGGAAACCTTTGCTTGACGCCTTGGTACTCCGTGCATGCGCCTGCTTCCTTAGCACCAAAGAGGAAACAAGGACACTGTGCGCGCTAGTGCCCGCCTGGCACCCACCTGACCTCGATCATCATGGCTCACGTCATCGGAACCTCGCGAGGTTCGCCTGGCCTTGAGCTCTCCGCCCCTCACGAGCTAGCCTGGTGAGGCCGCTCCTGAGTAGCTCTTGTGTCGTTCGCCTCGCGAGGGTCTTGAGTCCTTGCTGGCAAAGATGGGCCGTACGGGCTAGCTCGCAGAGCCACGCCGTGGGCCGCGGGTAGGCAAGTCTAGGGACCCCCGTTCCCAGAACGCCAACAGTAGCCCCCGGGCCCAAGGCGCGCTCCGGCTTGGCTTCGAGGCGAAGCCGAAGGGGCAAGCGCGGAGCGCCGCAGGCCCCAATAACCCGCGGCCTTGGTCGATGCATGGCGGTTGATTGGACGTGGGCGTCTTCGCTTCCCCATGCTGCCTCGGTAACTGCCCGACTTGACAAGTCCCTGGTGCATGCAAGGAAAAACCATCATTATTACCTTAGATCGTGGAGGCCGGCGGTTGGCCTCCCCTTGGCTATAAATGGGGGGCGGAGCCCCCGTCGCCCATCTCTTCCCATTCCGCTTGCTTCTTGCTCTTTGCTCCATCGCCAGTTGCAACACCAATGGCGCCGTCGAAGAGGTTCTCCGCCGCGGAGAAAGAGAAGGCCCCTCGCGAGGGGCCCGGCTCTCCAGCGCCCAAGTGTGGATGCGGCCGTCCCCGCAAGCACTCCACGACCCCCGCCGCAGCCCCGCGTAGTCGTGGCAGTGCCGCTTCGCGTGGCAGGGGCCGCTCCGGTCGCGATGGTCCTATCGATGAAGGGAGACGTGCCATGGTCGCATGGCCTCCCCGGCCGTGCTTCCACTCGGCCGAGGTGCTGCTAGAGTTCGTCATCTAGATGGAGAACCCGACCAGCAACTAGCTTCAGCTCCCGCGTTTCTTCGCCGACAAGCTGCCAGCCTCCGGTCTAGGCGGATGGCTGCTGCAGCAGGGCTTCCTGCGTCGTAGTCGAGGTCTCCGTTGCAGGCAACATAGCCCTTGCCCGTGCGCGCGGCCTGGGCAGACGGTGCACCCTCCACTTCAAGTATGACGGTGACGCAACCCTCTACTTAGGGTGTTTTGGGAAGATGGTCACCGCGCCGAGTGCTGCCCCGAGGTCAACGACGGTGAGGAGGTGCTCGGCCTTGGCGTGGTCGTGATGAGGACAAGGGCGAACCCGCCCTTGGGGCCGACCACGTCTCATCCAGCTATGGTGGCTCTTCCTCCAGCGATTGCCCCAGCAGCGGCGGGTACGACCAGCCGCCACGCCTGCTTTGAGTGCGGCAGTGGGTCATCTCGTTGCTGTGCCTCAGTGAAGCGCAAGGAGGGGTCCAGCTGAGCTCAGGACGGCATCGGAAGCCTGCCCCTCTGAACCGCTGTAGGGGCAGACACCGCTTTTATTTTGTTCTTCCTTTCCTTCCTGCATCAAAAAAAGAAACCAGAATGGGCCCTAGAGGGGCGTGTATCGAACTATGATCTCAATCACTATGCTATGTCTGTTGCTCCTGTGCTGTGTCGCAACTTCGTCGTTTTGCGTAGGGATAACTTAGCTTGACTTGTTCGGAGTAGCCTCCTCCTTATGAGTCACTTTCTTGCTTCCCGGTTCCTATCGAGGCTTCCTTGACCTAATAGGCACTTAGGAACTGCAAAAAATTCGTCAAGAGGTTTATCGTTCTCTCGAGGCTTGGTCACGGGTGCCGCTGGCCTTGTCCCAACGCTTCGTATTGCGGTAGCCGAGGGGCATGGATTGAGAGAGAGAGGTGTGCCAGCTTGTGGGCTCGAACGAGGGTATCTCGTGAAAAATAGAAGAAGGAAGATCACGAAGGTACCTGTTCAGCCCCCTCGCGAGGAATGCGAGAGAGAGTATAGGCTGACCAAAGAAATGAAGGCATAAAACGAAAGGGCGAGACCAGCAAGAGACACCAGAAGCAAATTTCAATTAAAGAGGGGCAAGCCAACTTCGGAAAGCAAATCAAAAGCCGTGTCCGGCACCTAGTCTAGTCTTCGACGTCTTCTCACGAGCGCGGAGCTAAGTGCTGCCACTAAGACGAGGGAGGCAACCCCCGAGGCCCAAGGGCGGCACTGCTGAGACTCCGGGGCGTGTACAGCCCACTCCTTATTACGTGAGAGTGTCGCGGGCGGCGATCTTCACAGGCCCTGATCCTTCTTCACAGGCGCTGGGCCTTTCTTCACAGGCGCCGGGCCTTCTTCATAGGCACTAGGCCTTTCTTCAGGGGTAGAACTTCCGGAGGTGCTGAATGTTCCAGGCGTTCTGGATGGGTACCCCGTCATGTGTCTCCAAGCGCGCGGCACTGGGCCTGGAAACATGGGCGACCTTGAACGGGCCCTCCCACATGGGTGAGAGCTTATGCAGCCCTTCCCTGGAGAGGACCCACCTCAGGACGAGGTCACCCACATCGAGCATCCTGGAGCGGACACTGCGACAGTGGTACCACCGTAGCGCCTGCTGGTATCTTGCCGCCCGTAGTGCTGCTTTGTGGCGACGTTCCTCCCCCAGCACGAGGTCCATCCCCCGCCTGGCGTCCTGCTGCGTTTCACCAAACGCCAGGACCCGTGCGGAGCGATGCCTGACCTCATGAGGGAGGACTGCGCCCGCTCCGTAGACGAGGAAGAATGGGGTCTGCCCGTCGGCTTGGTGGCAGTGGTGCAGATGGACCACAGCACAGACTGAAGCTCATCGTGCCAGCCTATGCCGCAGGCCTCGAGCTTCTTGTTGAAGGTCCTGGTCTTGAGGCCCCTCAGGACCTCCGCATTGGCGCATTCGGCCTGGCCATTGCTCCTGGGGTGCACTACCGAAGCGTAGCAGATCTGTGTTCCAAGGTTAGCACAATATGACTTGAAGAGATTACTAGTGAACTGCGAGCCATTATCGGTGATGATGCGGTTGGGGACCCCAAAACAGCTCACGAGGCCCTTGATGAACTTGACCACAGAGCCAGCTGGGATGGTGCGGATGACTTCAACCTCCGCCCACTTAGTGAACTTGTCGATGGCGACGTAGAGGTATCGATAGCCCCCAGGCGCCCAAGGGAATGGCCCAGGATATCTAGCCCCACACTGCAAACGGCCATGACAGTGGAATGGTCTGGAGGCCCTGAGCTGGCTGATGGATCTTCTTGGCGTGGAATTGGCAGGCCTTGCAGGACTTCACCAGCTCAGCTGCGTCATTGAGTGTCGTAGGCCAGTAGAATCCACTGCGGAATGCCTTGACAACGAGGGTTAGCGATGACGAATGGTGCCCGCAGTCCCCGCCGTGTATGTCGGCTATCATCTCTTTCCTCTGATCCCTGGAGATACAACGCAGTGAAACGTCATTTGGCCGCTTCCTGTATAACTCATTGTCCCAGATGCAGTATGATGTGGCCTGCCGGGCGCTCCGCGTCCTCCTCCTTCTCCGGCATCATCCCTTGCATCAGGTATTCCTTGAATTCATTGGTCCAGCATCCCTCCTGGGGCTCGAGTGCCAAGAGTAGGCATGCTCCCGAGGTCGGGCCACAGGCGGGGGCTCCTGTGGCAGGTGGTTGCGGGAGTTCCTCCCGAGGCTGAGCTATTCTTGAAAGCGGTGGCGTTGCTGATGGTTGATACATCTCCAACGTATCTATAATTTTTGATTGCTCCATGCTATATTATCTACTGTTTTAGACATTATTGGGCTTTATTATCCACTTTTATATTATTTTTGGGACTAACCTATTAACCGGAGGCCCAACCCAGAATTTCTGTTTTTTTGCCTGTTTTAGGGTTTCAAAGAAAAGGAATATCAAACGGAGTCCAAACGGAATGAAACCTTCGAGAACGTGATTTTCTCAACGAATAAGACCCGGGAGATTTGGACCCTACGTCAAGAAAGAAAAGAGGAGAACACGAAGTAGGGGGTGCGCCCACCCCCACAAGGCGCGCCCTCCACCCTCGTGGGCCCCCTGTTGCTCCACCGACGTACTCCTTCCTCCTATATATATCCACGTACCCCCAAACGATAAAAAATGGAGCCAAAACCCTAATTCCACCGCCGTAACTTTCTGTATCCACGAGATCCCATCTTGGGGCCTGTTCCAGAGCTCCGCCGGAGGGGGCATCGATCACGGAGGGCTTCTACATCAACACCATAGCCCCTCCGATGAAGTGTGAGTAGTTCACCTCAGACCTACGGGTCCATAGTTAGTAGCTAGATGGCTTCTTCTCTCTTTTTGGATCTCAATACAATGTTCTCCCCCTCTCTTGTGGAGATCTATTCGATGTAATCTTCTTTTTGCGGTGTGTTTGTTGAGATCGATGAATTGTGGGTTTATGATCAAGTCTATCTATGAACAATATTTGAATCTTCTCTGAATTCTTTTATGTATGATTGGTATCTTTGCAAGTCTCTTCGAATTATCAGTTTGGTTTGGCCTACTAGATTGATCTGTCTTGCAATGGGAGAAGTGCTTAGCTTTGGGTTCAATCTTGCGGTGTCCTTTCCCAGTGACAGTAGGGGCAGCAAGGCACGTATTGTATTGTTGCCATCGAGGATAACAAGATGGGGTTTTCTTCATATTGCATGAGTCTATCCCTCTACATCATGTCATCTTGCTTAAGGTGTTACTCTGTTTTTAACTTAATACTCTAGATGCATGCTGGATAGCGGTCGATGAGTGGAGTAATAGTAGTAGATGCAGGCAGGAGTCGGTCTACTTGTCTCGGACGTGCTGCGTATATACATGATCATACCTAGATATTCTTATAACTATGCTCAATTCTGTCAATTGCTCAACAGTAATTTGTTCACCCACCGTAGAATACTAATGCTCTCGAGAGAAGCCACTAGTGAAACCTATGGCCCCCGGGTCTATCTTTATCATATTGATCTCCTACTACTTAGTTATTTCCTTTGCTATTTACTTTGCCTTTATTTTACTTTGCATCTTTTATCATAAAAATACCATAAATATTATCTTATCATATCTATCAGATCTCACCCTCGTAAGTGGCCTTATAGAGATTGACAACCCCTATTTGCATTGGTTGCGAGGATTTATTTGTTTTGTTCAGGTACGAGGGACTCGCGCGTAGCCTCCTACTGGATTGATACCTTGGTTCTCAGAAACCGAGGGAAATACTTATGCTACTTTGTTGCATCATCCCTTCCTCTTCGGGGAAAACCAACGCAGTGCTCAAGAGGTAGCAAGAAGGATATCTGGCGCCGTTGCCGGGGAGGCCTACGCAAAAGTCAACATACCAAGTACCCATCACATACCCTTATCTCCCGCATTACATTATTTTCCATTTGCCTCTCGTTTTCCTCTCCCCCACTTCACCCTTACTGTTTTATTTGCCCTCTCTCTCTATCCTCCCTCTCTATTTGCCTCTTTTTGCCCGCTTGCTTTTTGTTTGCTTGTGTGTTAGTTTGCTTGCTCGTCACGATGGCTCAAGATAATACTAAATTGTGTGACTTCACCAATACCAACAACAATGATTTTATTAGCACTCCGATTGCTCCTCTTACCGATGCTGAATCTTATGAAATTAATACTGCTTTGCTGAATCTTGTCATGAAAGATCCGTTTTCCGGCCTTCCAAGTGAAGATGCCGCTACCATCTAAATAGCTTCGTTGATTTGTGTGACATGCAAAAGAAGAAAGATGTGGATAATGATATTGTTAAATTGAAGCTATTTCCTTTTTCGCTTAGAGATCGTGCTAAAGCTTGATTTTCTTCTTTGCCTAAAAATAGTATTGATTCATGGAACAAGTGCAAAGATGCTTTTATCTCTAAGTATTTTCCTCCCGCTAAGATCATCTCTCTTAGAAACGATATTATGAATTTTAAGCAACTTGATCATGAACATGTTGCACAAGCTTGGGAGAGAATGAAATTAATGATACGTAATTTCCCTACTCATGGTTTAAATTTGTGGATGATTATACAAATTTTTTATGCTGGATTGAATTTTGCTTCTAGAAATCTTTTAGATTCGGCCGCGGGAGGCACTTTTATGGAAATCACTTTAGGAGAAGCCACTAAACTCCTAGATAATATTATGGTTAATTATTCTCAATGGTACACTAAAAGATCTACTAATAAAAAGGTGCATGCGATAGAAGAAATTAATGTTTTGAGTGGAAAGATGGATGAACTTGTGCAATTATTTGCTAATAAGATTGTTTCTTCTGATCCTAATCATATGCCCTTGTCTACCTTGATTGAGAATAATAATTAATCTATGGATGTGAATTTTGTTGGTAGGAACAATTTTGGTAACAACGCGTATAGAGGAAATTTTATTCCTAGGCCTTATCCTAGTAATTCCTCTAATAATTATGGTAATTCCTACAACAATTCTTATGGAAATTATAATAAGATGCCCTCTTATTTTGAATCTAATATTAAAGAATTTATTACTTCGCAAAAGAATTTTAATGCTATGATTGAAGAAAAATTGCTTAAGATTGATGATTTGGCTAGGAACGTGGATAGAATTACCCTTGATGTTGACTCTTTGAAACTTAGATCTATTCCACCTAAGCATGATATCAATGAGTCTCTCAAAGCCATGATAATTTCCATTGATGAGTGCAAAGAAAAAACTGCTAGGATGCGTGCTAAGAAAGATGCCTTTATAAGAGCGTGTTCTTCTAGTTCCTATGAAAATAAAGATGAAGATCTAAAAGTTATTGATGTATCCCCTATTAAATCTTTGTTTTGTAATATGAATCTTGATAATGATGGGACTGAATATGGTCCACCTTTACCTAGAAGGCGTTCCAAGAATTCGGAATTTGTTGATCTTGATGCTAAATTTGATAAAAGTGGGATTGAAGAAATTAAAACCCTAGATGTTGCTAAACCCACTATTATGGATTTCAAGGAATTTAACTATGAAAATTGCTCTTCGATTGATTTTATTTCCTTATTGCAATCCGTGCTAAATTCTCCTCACGCTTATAGTCAAAATAAAGCGTTTACTAAACATATCGTTGATGCTTTGATGCAATCTTATGAAGAAAAACTTGAATTGGAAGTCTCTATCCCTATAAAACTTTATGATGAGTGGGAACCAACTATTAAAATTAAAATTAAAGATCATGAATTCTATGCTTTATGTGATTTGGGTGCTAGTGTTTCCACGATTCCAAAGACTTTGTGTGATTTGGTAGGTTTCTGTGATTTTGATGATTGCTCTCTAAACTTGCACCTTGCGGATTCCACTATTAAAAACCTATGGGAAGAATTAATGATGTTCTTATTGTTGAAAATATGAATTATGTTCCTGTAGATTTTATTGTTCTTGACATAGATTGCAATCCTTCATGTCCTATTATTCTTGGTAGACCTTTCCTTAGAACAATTGGTGCAATTATTGATATGAAGGAAGGAAATATTAGATTCCAATTTCCATTAAGGAAAGGCATGTAACACTTTCCTAGAAAGAAAATTAAATTACCTTATGATTCTATTATGAGAGCCACTTATGGATTGCCTACCAAAGATGGCAATACCTAGATCTATTCTTGATTGTTATGCCTAGCTAGGGGCTTTAAACGATAGCGCTTGTTGGGAGGCAACCCAATTTTATTTTTATTCCTTGATTTTGGCTCCTGTTTAGTAATAAATAATTTATCTAGCCTCTGTTTTGTTTTGTTTTTTGTGTTTAATTAGTGTTTTTGCCAATTAGAACCGTTGGGAAGACTTGGGAAAAGTCTTGTTGAACTTGCTGTAAAAAAACAGAAACTTTAGTGCTCACGAGAACTACTTCCATTTTTATTTGGAGAGTGATATTTAGTTAATTATTTTTGAAGATGATTAGCAGATAAATTCCTCACGTCAGCAATTTATTTTAGAATTTTTGGGGTTCCAGATCTTGCGCTAGCTACAGATTACTACAGACTGTTCTGTTTTTGACAGATTCTGTTTTTCATGTGTTGTTTCCTTATTTTCATGAATCTATGGCTAGTAAAATAGTTTATAAACCATAGAGAAGTTGGAATACAGTAGTAATAACACCAATATAAATAAATAATTAGTTCATTGCAGTACCTTAAAGTGGTCTTTTGTTTTCTTTCGCTAACGGAGCTCATGAGATTTTCTACTTTAAGTTTTGTGTTGTGAAGTTTTCAAGGTTTGGGTAAAGATTTGATGGATTATGGAACAAGGAGTGGCAAGAGACTAAGCTTGGGGATGCCCATGGCACCCCAAGATAATCTAAGGACACCTAAAAGCCAAAGCTTGGGGATGCCCCGGAAGGCATCCCCTCTTTCGTCTACTTCTATCGGTAACTTTACTTGGAGCTATATTTTTATTCGCCACATGATATGTGTTTGGCTTGGAGCGTCTTGTATTATTTGAGTCTTTGCTTTTTAGTTTACCACAACCATCCTTGATGTACACACCTTTTGAGAGAGCCATACATTATTTTGAATTTGTTAGAATACTCTATGTGCTTCGCTTATATCTTTTGAGTTATATAGGTTTGCTCTAGTACTTCACTTATATCTTTTAGAGCACGGTGGTGGATTTGTTTTATGGAAACTATTGATCTCTCATGCTTCACTTAGATTATTTTTAGAGTCTTAAGAGCATGGTAATTTGCTTAAAATCCTAATATGCTAGGTGTTCAAGATTATTAAAATTTTCTTAAGAGTGTTTCGAATACTACGAGAAGTTTGATGCTTGATGATTGTTTTGAGATATGGAGGTAATAATATCAAAGTCATGCTAGTTGAGTAGTTGTGAAATTGAGAAATTCTTGTGTTGAAGTTTGCAAGTCCAGTAGCATGCACGTATGGTAAACGTTATGCAACAAATTTGAAACATGAGGTGTTATTTGGTTGTCTTCCTTATGAGTGGCGGTCGGGGACGAGCGATGGTCTTTTCCTACCAATCTATCCCCCTAGGAGCATGCGCGTAGTACCATGGTTTTTGAGGACTTGTAGATTTTTGCAATAAGTATGTGAGTTCTTTATGACTAATGTTGAGTCCACAGATTATATGCACTCTCACCCTTCCATCCTTGCTAGCCTCTTCGGTACCGTGCATTGCCCTTTCTCACATTGAGAGTTGGCGCAAACTTCGCCGGTGCATCCAAACCCCGTGATATGATACGCTCTTTCACACATAAACCTCCTTATATCTTCCTCAAAACAGCCACCATACCTACCTATTATGGCATTTCCATAGCCATTCCGAGATATATTGCCATGCAACTTCCCATCATTCCGTTCATCATGACACATTCATCATTGTCATATTGCTTAGCATGATCATGTAGTTGACACAGTATTTGTGGCAAAGCCACCGTTCATAATTCTTTCATACATGTCACTCTTGGTCCATTGCATATCCCGGTACACCGCCGGAGGCATTCATATAGAGTCATCTTTGTTCTAGTATCGAGTTGTAATCATTGAGTTGTAAATAAATAGAAGTGTGATGATCATCATTTTCTAGAGCATTGTCCCAAGTGAGGAATAAATAAATAAAAGATGTGAGAAAAAGAGAGAAGGGACAATGTTACTATCCTTTGCCACACTTGTGCTTCAAAGTAGCACCATAATCTTCATGTTAGAGAGTCTCTTGTTTTTTCACTTTCATATACTAGTGGGAATTTTTCATTATAGAACTTGGCTTGTATATTCCAACAATGGGCCTCCTCAAGTGCCATAGGTCTTCATGAGCAAGCAAGTTGGATGCACACCCACTAGTTTCTTTTGTTGAGCTTTCATACATTTATAGCTCTAGTGCACCCGTTGCATGGCAATCCCTACTCCTTGCATTAACATCAATCGGTGGGCATCTCCACAGCCCATTGATTAGCCTCGTTGATGTGAGACTTTCTCATTTTTGTCTTTTCCACATAACCCCCCTCATCATATTTTATTCCACCTATAGTGCTATGTCCATGGCTCGCGCTCATATATTGCGTGAAAGTTTATAGGTTTGAGATTACTAAAGTATGAAACAATTGCTTGGCTTGTCATCGGGGTTGTGCATGATGAGAGCATTCTTGTGTGACGAAAATGAAACATGACTAAACCATATGATTTTGTAGGGATGAACTTTCTTTGGTCATGTTATTTTGAGAAGACATAATTGCTTAGTTAGTATGCTTGAAGTATTATTATTTTTATGTCAATATGAACTTTTGTCTTGAATCTTTCGGGTCTGAATATTCATACCACAATTAAGAAGAATTACATTAAAATTATGCCAAGTAGCACTCCGCATCAAAAATTCTGTTTTTTAACATTTACCTACTCGAGGACGAGAAGGAATTAAGCTTGGGGATGCTTGATACGTCTCCAACATATCTATAATTTTTGATTGCTCCATGCTATATTATCTACTGTTTTGGACATTATTGGGCTTTATTATCCACTTTTATATTATTTTTGGGACTAACCTATTAACCGGAGGCCCAACCCAGAATTGCTGTTTTTTGCCTGTTTTAGGGTTTCGAAGAAAAGGAATATCAAACGGAGTCCAAATAGAATGAAACCTTCAGGAACATGATTTTCTCAACGAACAAGACCCGGGAGACTTGGACCCTACGTGAAGAAAGAAAAGAGGAGGCCACGAGGTAGGGGGGCACGCCCACCCCCACCAGACGTGCCCTCCACCCTCGTGGGCCCCCTGTTGCTCCACCGACGTACTCCTTCCTCCTATATATATCCACGTACACCCAAATGATCAAAAACAGAGACAAAACCCTAATTCCACCGTCGTAACTTTCTGTATCCACGAGATCCCATCTCGGGGCCTATTCTGGAGCTCCGCCGGAGGGGGCATCGATCACGGGGGGCTTCTAGATCAACACCATAGCCCCTCCGATGAAGTGTGAGTAGTTCACCTTAGACCTACGGGTCCATAGTTAGTAGCTAGATGGATTCTTCTCTCTTTTAGGATCTCAATACAATGTTCTCCCCCTCTCTTGTGGAGATCTATTCGATGTAATCTTCTTTTTGCGGTGTGTTTGTTGAGATCGATGAATTGTGGGTTTATGATCAAGTCTATCTATGAACAATATTTGAATCTTCTCTGAATTCTTTTATGTATGATTGGTATCTTTGCAAGTCTCTTCGAATTATCAGTTTGGTTTGGCCTACTAGATTGATTTTTCTTGCAATGGGAGAAGTGCTTAGCTTTGGGTTCAATCTTGCGGTGTCCTTTCCCAGTGACAGTAGGGGCAGCAAGGCACGTTTTAATTGTTGCCATCGAGGATAACAAGATGGGGTTTTATTCATATTGCATGAGTCTATCCCTCTACATCATGTCATCTTTCTTAAGGCGTTACTCTGTTTTTAACTTAATACTCTAGATGCATGCTAGATAGCGGTCGATGAGTGGAGTAATAGTAGTAGATGCAGGCAGGAGTCGGTCTACTTGTCTCGGACGTGATGCCTATATACATGATCGTACCTAGATATTCTCATAACTATGCTCAATTCTGTCAATTTCTCAACAGTAATTTGTTCACCCACCGTAGAATACTTATGCTCTCGAGAGGTGCCACTAGTGAAACCTATGGTCCCCAGGTCTATCTTTATCATATTGATCTCCTACTACTTAGTTATTTCCTTTGCTATTTACTTTGCCTTTATTTTACTTTGCATCTTTTATCATAAAAATACCAAAAATATTATCTTATCATATCTATCAGATCTCACTCTCGTAAGCGGCCTTATAGGGATTGACAACCCCTATTTGCGTTGGTTGCGAGGATTTATTTGTTTTGTGCAGGTACGAGGGACTCGCGCGTAGCCTCCTACTGGATTGATACCTTGGTTCTTAAAAACTGAGGGAAATACTTATGCTACTTTGCTGCATCATCCCTTCCTCTTCGGGGAAAACTAATGCAGTGCTCAAGAGGTAGCAATGGCTTGAAGAGCCGCTCCTCGAAGACGCCAGGCTCCTGGGGCTGTCGATTGGATGCTCTTCCGGCGATGTCGTCAACTTCCTTGTTGGTGCCACATGGCACGTGCTGCAACTCCAAGCCCAGGAATTGTTTCTCCATCTTACACACCTCCGCGAGGTATGATTCCATGTGTTCGTCCCTTGGCTCGTATACCTTGTTGGAGAAGTTGATGAGGAGCTGCGAGTCGCCCCTGACGGTGAGACCCTTTACCCCCAGTGCCGCTGCAGCCTTCAAGCCAGCTATGAGGCCTTCGTATTCTGCAATGTTGTTGGAGACCTTCTCTCCCTGCTAGAAGCAGAGCTGCACGGCGTAGTAGAGCTTGTCCTAAGTGGGCGAGATGAGCACTGCTCCAGCCCCTGCGCTCTGGCGCACGAAAGCACCATCGAAATAGATGACCCAGCCATTGAACGCCTCGCTTCCCGGCGAGAGGGACTGGTCTTCGCCTACTTCAAGTGCTGGGGCGTCTGTCCATCTGCCACGAAGTCAGCGAGCGTGGCTCCCTTGATGACCCAGGTAGTGCTGAACTCCAACTAGAATGCTTGCAACTTGATGTTCCACTCAACGACCCTTCTAGTAGAGTTGGGGCTCCTGAGCACTCTCTCCAATGGGTAGGCTTAGACGACCTTGATGGATTGGCCTTGAAAGTAGTGCCACAGCTTTCGTGAGGCCACCAGGAGCGTGAGCAGGAGCTTCTCAGGCATGGGGTACCATGCTCTTGCGTCCCATAACACCGTGCTAACGAAGGATACCGGGTGCTCGACGAGGGTAGGCGTGATGAGGCTTGCGTCTTCCGGAAGTTGGGGTGCCTCCTGAGGTGGTGGAGCCCCCGATGCTTGATCGCTTGCCGAGGCCTTTGGGGGTTCGGGAGCGCCTTCCTGCTAAGCTTGCTCTTCTGCTGTTGCTGCGGCGGCCCTTGTGGCGCCCTCCTAGTCTCGTGTCGTCTCTGTTGGGGGTGTAGCTCGGTTCGACGCGCCCTTGGCTTGGTGTTCTTCCTGAACCGCCACTAGGGCCGCGCTGGCGGAGTAGGGAGTGCCGGCAAGATAGAGCACTAGGGGCTCGAGAGGCTGCGGCGCCACCATCACTGGGGGGCTAGTCAGGTATCTCTTGAGGTCTTGAAATGCTCGGTCCGCCTCCGGGGTCCACTCGAACGGGCCCTTCTTCTTCATCAACTTGAAGAAGTGTCGGGCTCGCTCTCCCAGCTTGGAAATAAAGCGTCCCAACGCCGTCACTCGTCCAGCAAGCTTCGGCATTTCCTTGAGGGTTTGTAGTGGCCTCATGTCTTCGATGGCCTTGACCCTTCGCTGGGTTGTCCTCGATCCCCCTGTGGGACACAAGGAAGCCCAGCAGCTTGCCGAAAGGGACCCCAAACATGCACTTCTCTGGGTTGAGCCGCAAGTCCACCTGGCAGAGGCTTTCAAAGGTCTCCTCCATGTCTCAAAGTTCCTCGCCTCCCGAGACTTCACCATGATGTCATCAATGTAGGCTTCAGCGTTCCTCCCGAGCTGCCGACCCAAGGCGATGTGCATGAGCCGTTGGAAGGTTGCGCCTGCGTTGCGCAGTCCGAAAGGCTTGCAAGTGTAGCAGTACACCCCACAAGGGGTCAGGAAGGCCTTATTCTCCACATCTTCTACCGCCATCTTGATCTGGTGATATCCTGAGAACGCATCCAGGAAGCATAGCAAGTCGCACTCGGCAGTGGAGTCGATGATCTGGTCGATGCTCGAAAGTGGGAACAGATCTTGGGGGCAGGCCTTGTTGAGGTTGGTGAAGTCAAGGCACATCCGCTCCTTCCCGCCTTTCTTGGGGACGACGATGGGGTTCGCCAACCACTCTGGGTACCGAACCTCGCGAATGACACCCGCAGCCTCCAGCTTGCGGGATTCTTGGACGATGAAAGCTTGCTTCTCCGTGGACTGCCGTCTCTCCTTCTGCTTCATGGGGCGTACGTTGGGGCACACCTTCAGGTGGTGCTCTATCACCTCTCTTGGGACCCCCACTAGCTGATCAGGCTCCCAAGCGAACACTTCATTTTTGCACGCAAGAACTTCACCAACGCCTCCTCCTGACCAGGCTCGAGGTTGGCGCCTATGGTAAAAGTCGCCCCCGAGGACCCGTCCTCCTCAACTGGCACTCGCTTGGTTTCTACCTTTTCTTGAGTGAAGAAATGCTTCTTCTTGGTTGGTGCGGCTCCCTTGGCCTCGGAGGTGTCTGAGTCGGAGGGTTGCGTTGCTGCGGCGGTCTTGAGGGCGACCTTGAGCATCATCAAGGCTTCCTTGGCGTCCCCCTTGATGGTGAGGACACCCTCGCTCCTCGGCATCTTCATGAGGTTGTAAGTCGAATGGGTTGTTTCCATGAACTGGGATACAGCTGTGTACCCGAGGATGGCATTGTATGGGAGACCGATGTGGGCGATGTCAAAGTCGATGAGCTCGGTGCGGTAGTTGTCGCGTGTGCCGAAGGTCACGGGGAGGCAGATCTGCCCCAGGGAGCAAGCGAAGCCTGCACCGACCCTCGAGAAAGGCTTGCTAGGGCGGAGCCGCTCGAGCGATACGTGAAGAAGGCTGAAGGCCTCGACAGAGAGCACGTTGAGGCTGGCGCTGCCATCGATGAGCGTCTTGGTGATGGATACGTGGCAGATGGTGGGCGTGCAAAGCATTGGGAGTGCACCGGAGCCGACGGTGGAGGTGAGGTGATACCCTGAGTCGAAGGTGAGGTCGGCCTCGGGCGCGGCCCAGCCCAGAGAAGCCCCGGGGCGCTTGGAAGCAGCGCTGATCTGGCAAAAGAACGACTTGACGTGACGATCTGAGGGTGGTGCTTGTGAGACGCCAAGGAGGGCCGCAACCGCGTGGTGCATCGGTGCCCTATAGAGTGCAACGAATAGGCCGTGCAACTCCTCCCAGGATGCCACTGTGGATCCGGGGAGGTTGAGCAGCCAGGCATGTGGTGCACCAGTGAGGGCCATGGGAAGCCAGTTGGCCATGACCTTGTCATCGCCCCCGGCCTTAAGGACGGCTTCCTCATATGCCAGCTGGAAAGCCGATGGGTTGGCCGCGCCGTCGTAGTGCGGCGGCATCTCCGGCTTGAACTTGGGTGGTCACTTCACCTGCCGCAGGGCGGGGGCAAGGGCTCGGAGCCCCTGAGTGCCACTGTGATCACCCGTAGATTCAGCTGGCGGGGCGGCGCCAGCCATGGAGAATGGGCGCGAAGATGGTGGAGCGCGAATCGGCGGAAGAAAAACTCCGGCAAACCCCTACCTGGCGCGCCAAATGTCGGATCACGAGTTACGGCAAAACCCTCAAGGTTCAAACACTAGGGTGCGCGGAAAGATCTCCCCCCTATCGATCCACATCCTAACTTTACTAAGATCTTACGGGCTAACTCGACGAACTCACAACACAAAGGACACAAGATTTATACTGGTTCGGGCCACCATTGTGGTGTAATACCATACTCCAGTGTTGTGTGGTGGATTACCTCTTGGGCTGAGGATGAATAGTACAAGGGGAAGAATAGCCTCCTGAGGAGAGGTGTTCTTGTGCTTGGTGAACTTGTGGTTGTTCTGGTCCCTCTGGATCTGACCTCCCCTTCGTTGTGGTGGTGGCTAGTCCTATTTATAGAGGCCCTGGTCTCTCCCCAAATATTGAGCGGGAAGGGAGCCAACAATGGCCAATTCGAAAGGGGACAGCTAGTACAGCTTATCCTAACAAAAGCAGTCTTCACCTGCAAAAGGCTCTGGTGGCGACGCCGTCTTGGGCTCCACGGTGACCTCCGCCTTGCCGTCCTTCTGGTCTTGGTCTTGTTGCACTGATATGGAAACCTTTGCTTGACCCCTCGGTACTCCGCGCCTGTGCCTGCTTCCTTAGCACCAAAGAGGAAACAAGGACATTGTGCGCGCCAGCGCCCTCCTGGCGCCCACCTGACCTCGATCATCATGGCTCATGTCATCGGAACCTCATGACGTTCTCTTGGCCTTGAGCTCTCCACCCCTCGCAAGCCATCCTGGTGAGGCCACTCCTGAAGAGGTCTTGTGTCCTTCACCTCGCGAGGATTAGCCCCTCTCGAGGGTCTTGAGTCCTTGCTGGCGAAGATGGGCCATACGGGCCCGCTCGTAGAGCCACGCCGTGGGCCACCGGTAGGCAAGTCTGGGGACCCCCGTTCCCAAAACACCGACAATGGCTTGTCCGAAACAACGGGTGCCTCCAACTAACAACAATCCTGGGGGAGTTTTGTTTGCAATTATTTTAATTTAAGCGTGGGACTGGGCATCCCGGTTACCAGCCATTTTCTCGTGAATGAGGAGCGGAGTCCACTCCTCTTGAGAATAACCCTCCAAGCATGGAAGATATAGACATCCCTAGTTGATACATGAGCTATTCGAGCATACAAAACATAATTTCATTTGAAGGTCTATGTCGGTGGGAAACGACACCTATGGGGTCACTGGGATTCCTTCTATGGTTGGCGGGCACGGGGTTGTGCAAAGAGCACATCTGGCGGTCAACACGCAAATTGTTTACCCAGGTTCGGGCCGCAGAGACGCGTAAAACCCTAGTCCTGCTTTGATGTATATTTGAGTGTTCTTGTGTTCTTGAACTAGCTGCGATGTCTATCTCATCCCAAAGATCCATTCCCTCTCCAGTACGCCTCGGGCCTCCTTTTATAGACAAAAGGGGTCGCCACAGTGGCACACAGGAGGTGGAAAGGTGTACAGTGGCTGAGTCTATCCTCTGGCATCGTCGGTCAAACACATTTAATGCGTTGCCGACGTGCCCCTCTTGCTTTATTGGGGACGGCAAAGAAGCTCGTCCCAGCTGTCGTCGCCTCGCCTGGCTCCGACGCGCATCCAACCTGACGAGGCGTTGTAGCGCCACGTTGGCTGGCTGCTGGGATGGCGCGGTGGTGGAGCCTTCACGAAGATCTGCATGCCACCATGCAGGTGCTTGCTGAGCTGGTGTGGAGGACGCGCACTACCACGCAGATGCCTGCCCAGATGGTCGAGCTGGCAGCTGCGTAGGAGCGGCGGTGGGGTCTTGGCACCCGTGGGCCTGGCTGTGGCCCCACAGGTATCTTCGGCAGTAACTTCTCCATCCGTTGCGCTTCCCCACGAGCCACATTTTTACTGCAGTAACTTCTCCATCCGTTGCGCTTCCCCACGACCCACATTTTTACTGCAGTGCGCGGGCAGGCGAGGCATATTTTTACTGCAGTAACTTCTCCATCCGCTGCGCTTCCCCACGACCCGCACTGAACGTGCGACGTGGGGGGTCATGCGTGACATGGGGGTCATGCGTGGGGCGGTTTCTGCACGCATGTGTCACATCGTGGTAGAGAGGCGGCTCGCGCCTTTCCCATAAAAAGAGGGAAATGCAGAGGCGTGGCTCATTTACTGAGTGGGCTCGGGTCATGGTCTTCAAAGCGCCCGCGCCCCATGACTACGGGGCGGAGAACGGTCGCTCATCATCACGTCGATTTCCGCTCGCCCGCCACGTGTCCCCCGTGCTCCGAGGATGGTAGGCGGTGGGTGCGGGCCTTGAATGACGAGGCAGGGAAACAGGTCGCTGCTGATTGGGGCAGCGGGTCGGCCTCGATTCTCTACGCCCCCGGTGGTCGGATTGGCTGAGTGGGGCAGCCGAGTCCCGATCCTGCCCCTTTATAAGAAGGGGGAGGGGATGGCACCACACAATCTTTAATCATCCCTCTCCTTCCACCTCGACTCTTCTCTTTCAACTGCCATGGTGAGAGGGGGCGTCGGCCCTTCGACGGTGGCGGCGAGGGTCTCTGCTCGACAGCGCGTCCCTCCGTCCCAAGAGCTCGCGGCTGCGGAGCCGGCCTTGAGAGGAAGGGGAGGGGGCGAGGCCGAGGCCAGCGTGGCGCTCGGGGAAAAGGTGGGCGGGGCGGCACGCCGGCCTGGCCTCCACCAGCGATGCCTCCCCCAACGGATGGCCATGTCAGGGACCAGCCTCGTGAGTTCTTCATCAGGCTGCCTCGGCCACCGCGCCGTCGCCTTCGTGTCCCTGCGCCATTCGCTCGGGAGATGGAGTCCGATCTGTCGCAGACCCTGAGGTTGCATATGAGGGGCTGCGGGAACGGCGGCACGCGGGTCAACATTGACTTTCCCGCCCCTCACGTCATGTATCTTCGCTGCGGATGGAAGACTTTTGCTCGTATCCACAGCCTGACAGCGGGGCTCATTCTCTATTTCAAATTAATGGAGAACGGCCTGCTCTCCATCAATGTCTTTGGAGACTCTGGAACTCGCCTGAAGTGCTGTGTGGAGAGCTCCTCCGACGATGAAGACTCCTCCTCAAGCGAGAGTGACGAGGAGGACAGCAATAGCGATGGTGACGACAAGGACGCCCAGCGAGGGCACGTTGACCTCGTCTTGACTGATTGCGTCTCCCATCCCTCCATCGTGTGCTCTACCTAGGGCCTTCCTCATCAAGCTATCCCTCGGCGCATTCCCTGTCTTCTCCTTTTTGCCTTCACTTGCTGCACCTGGGAGGAAAAGGCCAAGAACGGGGATCACGGGGCACTTATCTTTTCTAATTTGTAAGCCTACGGGCACTCGTTAGATTTCAAATTTGTAATCCCCTTGCTCGTGTACCCATTTCGTATGAATTGTGCTTGTTTGCAATGTATGAATGAAAGGAAGGGTGTTTGCCAGGTTTTGTTTGCGCGTGGGCGAGGGCCACACCGAGGAACGCGTCCTCGTTATCTTAAGATAAACATGGTATCCCAGCAACAGGCCTTGTCGTCCTCCTCCTCTATGGCCCGACTACACTCACACTCTTGGCGGGGGTAGGGGCCGAGTAGGATTAGGCCTTTCGCTCACCCTCTTCCCATCGCACTACAACCAAGTTCCGGTCCAAAGTAGAATTTTCAGACACGGGACTGAGGGGCCAAGATGGTACGAGAGCCAGCGGAGCCTTATACGTTCAAGGTTCATACGGGCGCACGGAGTGGGGGAGAAAAACTTATCTGACATTGCAGCCCCCGGCAACCTTGGCTTGCCGCAGCTAGATCCTTGTGTCTGCAGCCCCCGGCGACCATGGTTTGCCGGGGCCGGAGCGTCGGCTTGTTCTTTTTCTTCCCAATAGCTCAGCAGAAATGTCCATGTACCCTATGAACCAAAGAGGACGGAAAGGAACAGAGTGACGCACACTCGACCTCTATACTAGGGGTTAGCCGCCACTTAGCACTATCAACCCTAACCGAGGGACAAATTCAACCTAGCATGCATGCTAAAACTTAGGGCACCGGCGCTTCATTTATTTATGCTCAGGGTCTACGCCTGGCTTTGTACAAAGGGTTACATGCCTTGCCGGCAAGGCTTGTACAAAAGGTGGTTTGGCGGTAGGCCCGGCAACCGCCCCTTATGGATAAAACTTGCGAAGATGTTCGATGTTCCAGAAGTTGCTCACTGGAATGCTATCTTCGGTCTCTAGGTGGACTGCGCCAGGCCTGGTGACTCATATTACCTGATAAGGGCCTTCCCACTTTGGCGTCAACTTGTTGGAATTCTTGGCCGACTGAACATGTCGAAGAACAAGGTCGCCTTGCTCAAAGCTTCGGGCATGAACCTTGTGGCTATGGTAGTGGCCCAAGGTTTGCTGGTAGCGTGCTGCTCGTATAGCTGCCTGAAGACGATCTTCCTCAAGGAGTGTTGCATCATCTTGCCGCAACTGCTCTTGCTCAAGCTCATCATAAGAGAGCACTCGAGGTGACCCGTATGTGAGTTCCGTGGAGAGAACTGCTTCTGCCCCGTAAACAAGGGAGAAGGGTGTCTAACCGGTGGCTCGATTTGGCGTCGTTCTGATTGACCAAAGAACCACTGGCAATTCATCAATCCAGCGCCGTCCGCACCTGCGTAGCCTATCAAAAGTTCTTGTCCGGAGGCCTCGCAACACTTCAGCATTTGCCCTCTCAGCCTGGCCATTGCTCCGTGGATGTGTAACAGAAGCAAAACAGACCTTGCTGCTGAGGTCCTAGATGTACTGCATGAAGGCGTGGCTCGTGAACTGTGTGCCGTTCTTGGTGATGATTCTATTTGGCACACCGAAACGGCAGACTAGCCCCTTGAAAAATTTGATGGCTGATTGTGCTGTCACCTTTCTCACTGTCTCCACCTCTGGCCACTTTGTGAACTTGTCGATTGCAATGTACAAGTACTCAAAGCCCCCGACATCACGGGGAAAGGGGCCCAGTCTGTCGAGCCCCCAGACCGAGAATGGCCAGGAATGAGGGATTGTTTGGAGCGCTTGAGCTGGTTGATGAAGCTTCTTCGAATGGAATTGACACACTTCACACTTGGTTATTAGTGCCATTGCATCCTGAAGGGCAGTGGGCCAGAAGAAACCTTGCCAGAACGCCTTGCCGGCAAGGGCCCTTGACCCTATGTGGGATTCACATATGCCTCTGTGTATCTCTGCCAACAACTCTAGTCCTTCCTCCCGGGGACTACACATCAATTTCACACCGTTTGGTCTTTTTCTGTACAAGACGTCATCGACAAACTGATACATGGCGGACTGACGGCTACTTTCTCCGCTTGTACCTGCTCCTCAGGGAGTTCCCCTATTTGGAGGAATCAGATGGTATGTTGTGCCCATGCCGGAGCCTCAGGCTCGACGGCAAGGACTAAAGGCACTTCCTCTACCATGGGAGCAGCTGCCTCTATAGCCAGGACTTGACGCCCCACCGGAGTCGGTTGCCCCATGGCTGGCTCGGTGTCCACGGCAACATCCTTGCCGGCGGCTCCTGGGAGCTCGGTGGGAAAGTACTTGCCGGGGCCTGATTTCCTTCGCTTGTTCTACTATGTTGATGGTTCAACGGATGGTTGAGTCAGCCGAAGCACAAAAGTACCTGGTTCCACAGGTAGTTTGAAGGCGGCGCACTTTGACAGGTAGTAGGTGATGTCGTTCTCCACTCGGGGAACATGCTCCGCCTGTATACCATCAAAGCACCCCTCCAACTTCCTCACCTCATCTACGTAGGCCTCCATCAACGGGATTTGATAATTTTGTTGACTTGCCTAACAACAAGCTGTGAATCACCCCTGACGATGAGCTTCTAAGACCGGCAAGCAAACCCTCGTATTCAGCAGTGTTGTTCGTGGACATCTCCCTGGGAAAGTGCATCTGGATTACATACTTAAGGTGCTCTCCGGTGGGTGCAACGAGCAGCACACTAGCACCAGCGCCTTGCAGCAAGAAAGCCGCGTCAAAGTACATAATCTAGTTGCGACTTGCCTCCTTGCCGGGGAGGGTGGTCTCCTGGATTTCTTCGTCAGGCGTTGAGGTCCACTCGGCAATGAACTCTACCAAGACTCTGCTCTGGATTGTTGAAGTACTTTCAAACTTCAAACCAAAGCTTGACTGTTCCACGGCCCATTCCACAATCCTCCCGGTTGCGTCTGGGTTATGCAATATCCGTTGCAATGGGAGGCGGGTGACGACGGTGATTTCGTGTGCTTGGGAGTAATGATGCAGCTTCCTCGAGGCCATACGGAGGCCGAAGAGCAATTTCTGCACACCGGAGTACCTTGACCTAACCCCCTGCAAGAGGGAGCTGACAAAGTAAACCGGGCACTGCATCATCTTCTTATTTTGAAGCACTTCGTTTGGTTGCGCAGACCCTGTCCTGCCAGCGTCAGACTCTTCCGAGGGCCTTGCCTTGTCGGCGCCAGGCCCTGTCGGGGGGAGCTCTAGTTTGCCATCCACCAGTCCTGCCGTTTCCACTGCCTATTCATCGACCTCTCTCTACACCACTAGCGCGGCACTGACCACTTGATTCGTTGCCGCCAGATACAGCAGCAATGGCTCTTGTGGTTTGGGTGCAACCAGTATCGTGTAGAGGAGAGGTATTTCTTCAGATCCTGTCGGGGGGAGCTCTGTGGTCCATTCCATTGGGCCCACCTTTTTCAAGATTTTGAAAAGGGGAAGGGCACGCTCAGTAGACTTGGAGATGAATCTGCTCATGGCGGCAACGCAGCCAGTGAGCCGATGCACATCCTTGATCCGATTGGGCGCCTCAATGTGCTCAATAGCCTTGATCTTGTATGGATTCGCCTCGATCCCACGCTGTGACACAAAGAACCCGAGAAGTTTGATAGATGGAACACCGAAGACACACTTCTCAGCGTTCAACTTGAGGTTGATACTGCGCAGATTTGCAAACGTCTCTTCCAAATCTTGTACAAGGGTCGCCCTGTCCTTGGTTTTGACCACTATGTCATCCATATAAGCTTCCATCTTTCTATGTAGCTGGGGCTCAAAACCAATCTGGACTTCCCTTGCAAACGTCGAGCCAACACTCTTCAACCAGAAAGGCATCCGTAAAAAGCAATACGTGCCACATGGGGTGATGAACGATGTCTTCTCTTCATCTTCCTTGTCATGAAGATCTGGTGGTACCCCGAGTAGGCGTCAAGGAATGATAACAGACCACACCCGGCCGTGGAGTCAACAATCTGGTCAATGCACGGCAATGGAAAAGGGTCCTTGGGACAAGCCTTACTGATATCTGTGTAGTCAATACACAGCCTCCACTTCCCATTTGCCTTGCGCACCACCACCGGATTGGCTAACCACGTCAGATGGAGTACTCCTCTCACCAAGCCTGCCGCTTCTAACTTCTTCATCTCCTCCGTGATGAACTCCTGCCATTCCAAAGCTTGCTTCCTGACCTTCTGCTTGACGGGTCGTGCATGAGGACAGACAACAAGATGGTGCTCAATCACCTCCCTGGGAACGCCGGGGATGTCGAATGCTTGCCATGCAAACACGTCGACATTCGCCCACAGGAAGGTGACGAGCGTGCTTTCCTATTTATTGTCTAGGGTGGAGCTTATGGTGAAAGCCCCTCCCGTGCCATCCTCCCCGATGAACACCCTCTTGGTCTCTGGTGGCACAGCTCTGGATCTCTTGCTCTTGCCGGTGGAACTCTCTGGCACGTCCTCGACGGAGCACAACACTCCGAAGAGGTGCGCTTGCCGGAGTGGATACGAGAGGTCTTGCTGGTCGTCTTCCCTGCCGGGGCTCTAGCGGAAGGAGCGAGTGCCTTGGTGGTAGTCGCTGCAACGGCTTCCCTGTAGAGTTGGTCGGTGCAGATCAGTGTGTCTTTCTTGTCGGAGGGAGCGGTGATGATGGTCATCGGCCCAGGCATCTTCAGCGTGTTGTAAGCGTAATGTGACGCCGCCATGAACTTGGCTAGTGCCGGGTGGCCGAGGATCCCGTTGTAGGGCAAGGGGATCTCGGCTACATTGAAAACAATCCTCTCAGTCATGTAGTTTAACTCGCCTCCAAACATTACGGGCAGCGTGACCTTACCCTTCGGCTGACTCCTCCCCGGGTTGACCCCTTGAAACGTGCCCATCTCTTCGAGGTCTCCATCAGGAATCTGCAGCCTTTTGATCACAACGGGTGAGATCAAGTTCAGCCCGGCCCCGCTGTCAACTAGCATCTTCGTCACCTTAAGGTTGCGTATTGTTGGTGAGACCAACAACGACAACCACCCGACCGCAGTTGTGCGATTAGGGTGGTCCTCGGTGTCGAAAATGATAGGCGTGCTGGACCACTTCAGTGGCCTCTGAGCATTGAGTGATGGTTCCGTTGCTGTGATCTCACGCGCCCACTACTTGAGCTGGCGGTGAGAAGTGTGCAGCGAGGTGCCACCGTCGACGCACATGGCCTCCGTAGCCTTATGTAACTCGTGCTCGCCGGACTCGCCATCTTCGTCATTATCATCATCTCCTTGCTTCTTGTCGCAGCCCCGAGTGGCCCTCTCTTGCTGGTTATCCTTTCCGCGGCGACACCCTTGACCACCACCTTCTTGCTAGATCCCTCGGCACCATGCTGGCCCTTCTCCTTGTCCTGCCTCTCATACTCAGCTTTTTCCTTCTCAGCAAGCAGCTCGACTTGCCGGCAGTTCTGGAGGTGGTGGCCCTTGGTGCGGTGGATCTTGCAATATTGCTTGTCGAAGCCTCCTGGCTTGTCATCAGCCGCCAAGGCCGGGCATGCGGCACACCCGGCAATTTCCTTGTCGGGGTCATCTTCCTTGGCCTTCTTGGCAGCGTCGGTGTCATTAGATCCCTCGATGACAAGCACGATCTTGCCCTTGCGCTTCCTGTTGCGGCGTCGGCCCTTCTTCGTCGGGGTGGCGGTGTCTTCGTCTGTGGAGTCAGTTTCCGTGCAGGAGTCCTCTCCGAGGTACTTACTCCCCTCTTCAGCTTGAGCGCACCTATCGGCCAGAACATAAAGTTCGGCCACATCTTTGACCTTGTTCGTCGCCAGCTCTTCACGCATCTTGCGGTTGCGTACATTCTAATGGAATGTGTTGATCACGGCGGCGGAATGAACATCTAGGATGTTGTATTGCACCCGGCTGAACCTCTGTATGTACTTGTGCAGGGTTTCACCTTCCTTTGAGGGGATGATATGCAAATTGCTTGCCTGGCCATGAGCTTGGTGGCCTCCGGTGAAGGCGCCAACAAACTCAAGGCACAAGTATGACCAAGAAGAAATGGAATCCGCCGGCAAGTGCATCAACCATGACATAACATTGGGTTTAAGTGCCAACGGGAAGTAATTGGCAAGCAACTTGTCGTCGCGGGCTCCAGCAGCTTGCATCGCAATGGTGTAGATGCTGAGGAACTCTGACGGGAGGGTCTTGTCGTTGTACTTTTCGCCAACGTCTGGCTTGAACGTGCGGTGGGAGGGCCACTGGAACGGCCGTAGCTCATGGGTAAAGGCTGGGCAACCCACCTCGTAGGGTAGGTCGCCAGAGCCCCTCGGTGTTGTGTGGTCCATATTGGGCCCCGCCTGCCTATCTGACTGGTGGCGTGCATTGCGCCGACACTCGATGGTGGTTCGAGCGTATTCACGGGCTCGCTCCTGAAGAACTTGGCGTTGATCATGGTGGGTCCGTGGGTCGGATGACGCTATGGAAATGTTATCACAAGCGTCGTCACGACAGATCGACACGCGTGGTGGCTGGCGTGGAGGAGGAGAGTGCACCGTGGCCGCAGCACCCCCCGATCCTTCCACCACTGGCACGCGGCGGCTTGACGGAGCGCCGGCCTGAGAGCCCCGCTGGTCGTGGCTCATCTTTGTTGGCAACACCGACGAGGCTTCGGATGGTGGCTCTCCACTCGTCGAGATTTTCCACAGCAGGAGGAAAGTCGAGGAGCAACTGCGCGCGTGCCAAAGCTTCTACTAGCGTGGGTGGTGGCGAAAGCTGCGTGGACCGTGACGCGCCCCGACTTCTAACCACGTGAGAAGGAGATCTATCATGGCCTGGTGGCTGTACGCCATTTTTGCCAGCGCCTCAGTGCGCATGTTGGCCTTCTACGTCCCATGAATGATGCACATGACTCTTCCCACGATGGTGCCCAGGGTCACCAGCGTGGTGACGCTGCTCATCGCGACAACCTGGGGAAAGCGTGTCGGGGGCGCTGGCGTAGGCGCCAAGGAAGTCGTCGCGCCGCCCGTGGGTGGCACGACGCCGCCCCTGGAGGGCCCAGCGCCGCCCGTGGGGGCCCTGGCTCCGTCCTTGGATTTGGTGGTGTGTGGCCCGTCGTCTCGTGCACGAACGACGCCGCTCGCCAGGCTTTGGCTGCCAGAGCGATGCGGGTGTGCGCGGGCTGAGCCTTTACTTCTGTCCATGACTGCCCCACCACTCCCCCGTACTGGTATGGGCCGTTCGGCACCCGACGAACCGATTGTTGTGATCGTCTTCTTCTTGGGAGCCATGGCGATGAAGAACTGCTAAACTAACTGCTAGACCGGATTTTCACAACTGTGCACCCCCTACCTCACGCGCCAGAGATGTCGGTGGGAAACAACACCTATGGGGTCAATGGGATCCCTTCTATGGTTGGCGGGCGCGGGGTTGTGCAAAGAGCGGGTCTGGCGGTCAGCATGCAAATCATTTACCCAGGTTCGGGCCGCGGAGACGCATAAAACCCTAGTCCTACTTTGATGTATATTTGAGTGTTCTTGTGTTCTTGAACTAGTTGCGATGTCTGTCTCGTCCAAAAGATCTGAATCCCTCTCCAGTACGCCTCGGGCCTCCTTTTATAGACAAAAGGGGTCGCCACAATGGCACACAGGAGGTGGAAAGGTGTACAGTGGTTGAGTCTATCCTCTGGCATCGTCGGATAAACGCATTTAATGCGCTGCCGACGTGCCACTCTTGCTTTATTGGGGACGGCAAAGAAGCTCGTCCCAACTGTCGCCGCCTCGCCTAGCTCCGACGCGCGTGCAAGCTGACGAGGCGTTGTAGCACCACGTTGGCTAGCTGCTTGGCTGGCGCGGTGGTGGAGCCTTCACGAAGATCTGCATGCCACCACGCAGGTGCTTGCTGAGCTGGTGTGGAGGCCACGCGCTGCCAGCAGATGCCTGCCCAGCTGGTCGAGCTGGCAGCTGCATGGGAGCGGCGGTGGGGTCTTGGCAGGCGTGGGCCTGGTTGCGGCCCCGCAGGTGTCTTCGGCAAGGGCCTTGTCAGGGGCACGACAAGGGTCTTGCCGCAGCACCGCGGTCGCCGGGGGTCTCGTGGATTTCCTTGGCAAGGATCTCACCAAGGGTTGTCATCTTCTGGTTCTCATCCGATCTTGCGTATTTATGATGTCTACAAAGATCTACATGCCACCACGGAGGTGCCTCCCGAGCCTTGGTTCCAATGTGTTTGATGGCGTCGAAAACCCTTGGGCACAAGGGTGGCGCGCTCTGCTGGCGTCAGGCAAGTTGCCCCAGCAAGGGTCTTGCCGGGGCTGTGGAAGCCGCCCCGGCAAGGGTCTTGCCGGGGGAGTCCACCTCGCCCTCTTGTTCTCTTTGCGCCCCTGGCCTTGGTGTTGCTCTAGTTGTCTTGTGCTCTGGCATCCCTCCTCTGCCCTGCTCAATGCGGCCGTGGGTGTGGCTCTGACTGCCCGTGCACATATAAAGGGGTGCGAAAGGAGAGCCCCTACTTTTGTACACCGACAGTTTAGAGTTTGGCACATACAAATTACTTGGAACGGCAGGTAGATACCGCACATAGGAAGGTATGGTGGACTCATATGGAATAACTTTTGGGTTTATGGAAGTGGATGCACAAGCAGTATTCCCGCTTAGTACAAGTGAAGGCTAGAAAGAGACTGGGAAGCGACCGGCTAGGGAGCGACAATAGTCATGAACATGCATTAAAATTAATCAACAATGAATGCAAGCATGAGTAGGATATAATTCACCATGAACATAAATATCATGGAGGCTATGTTGATTTTGTTTCAACTATATTTGTGAACATGTGCCAAGTCAAGCCACTCGAATCGTTCAAAGGAGGATACCACCCTATCATACCACATCACAACCATTTTAATAGCATGTTGGCACACAAGGTAAACCATTATAAACTCCTAGCTATTTAAGCATGGCATGAGCAACTATAACCCTAATTGTCATTGCGAACATGTTTCCTTTATAATAGGCTGAATCAGGAACGATGAACTAATCATATTTACAAAAACAAGATAGGTAGAGTTCATACCAACTTTTCTCATCTCAATCAGTCCATCATATATCGTCATTATTGCCTTTCACTTGCACGACCGAACGGTGTGGATAATAATAATAGTGCACGTGCATTGGACTAAGATGGAATCTATAAGCATTCAATACAAGGGAGAAGACAAGGTAATATGGGCTCTTTGTTAGATCAACAATAATGCATATGAGAGCCACTCAAAATTTTCAACATGGTCTTCTCCTCTCGACCCCCAAAGAAAAGAAAAGAAACAAAACTATTTACATGGGAAAGCTCCCAACGAGCAAAAGAAGAGCGAGAAATCTTTTCGGGTTATCTTTTAATTACTACTACTACAGGGGGGAAGTAAAGTAGCTAAAAGCTACAACTAATATTTTTGGTTTTTCTTAAGGTTTTTCAAACACACAAGAAGAATGTTGGAAAAGAAAATAAACTAGCATGGATATTATAATGAAAAAGTATGAGCACCGACAACTGGCATGAGTGTGTGAACATGAATGTAATGTCAATGAGAAATACGTACTCCTCCAAGCTTAGGCTTTTGGCCTAAGTTGGTCTAGGGCCATGGCTCAAAGCTGCCCTCTCCGGTGTACGGAGGAGTGTCCTCTGGGTGCCACTAGTTGGCAATCTCCTCCGGATCCCACTGATAAATAGACTGATGGTAAGGATCAAGTGGTGGATCCATCTCAGGCTCTGGAGCTGATGTCAGGCTCCAGTATGCATGAACAGCCTCCGGCAACATGAGGTACGTGCCTGAAAATATGTTAAACAAAGAGGGAGCAGGCAAGGTAATAATCTCATAGTAATTTTTATCAAATATCAATCTATATTTAAGCATCTTCTTTTTATCCTTAACAATAAAATCATGTGCTACCATACTCTTATAATCTAGAAAAATAGGAGGCAACAACTTTTCCTCTTTCTCATAATGCCTAATAGGTATGATAAAGTGTGCAGCAAGGCATGAAGCAAAGATGCCTCCAAAGATGGGACCCTTTGTGCGGTTCAGATATAACCGCTTAGCAACAATAGCGCCTAAACTAAAAGTGGTATCACGAAACAAAGCACGGCACAAAATAACAATATCAGGAGCACTGAGATTTCCATTGTTCCCGCAAACAATTAAGCATCTACTAGCAAATATTGCAAAGTAACGTAGAAAAGGAAAATGTATGCTAGTAATTCTTGGATTGGAAACTTTCCTCGTTTCCCCTACAGCAATCATATCAATAAATCCCTCCACATCATTATGATGTGGTTCCTCTATGCTGCCCACAAAGGGTATCTTATAGACCCTACAAAACTCATATAGTTACATCTCCTTAACCTCATCATATAAATGAAATTCCACCGAAGGTGGTGATTTCTTATCATGAAAGTAAAATTTTTGCATGAAAATATTAGTGAGGAGGAGATACTGTTCGCGCTGGTCGTGGAGGAAGTCGACAAGGCCTGCATTCTCAGCCAAATAGTAAAAGTCCTCATATATACCAGCTGCTCTCAATAACTCATCACAAGGCCATTCGCACAGCCGAACTTCCGCAGTGCGAGGGAGATTATATTTGGGCTTCTTATTCTATTCACTTTGCTTATCCTTCATGCTTCGGCTTGAAGAGCCCCTCAACAATCTCTTCATCATTTTATTTCTCTGAAAAAAATTCTAAATTTTTTAGTAACTCAAAATAAAAGTGAACCAAACTCAACAAGATTAATGGTAACTACTCCCACAAGTGCCTAGAGGCTATATCATGCATTCATGCATTAGCACTACTTGGGACCATATAAATTTGACATGCAATCTCAAGAACAAGGTCACCTAAGTAGCAAAAATTTGCAATAAATAAAGCACTAGAACAAAAGGTAATTGGACCATTGGAGGAGTCACATACCGAAGAACAATCCCCCAAAGCAGTTTTGTGAATGGAGCTTTGAGCAAGGAGATCGAAAATGGCAGCAAGATGAGCTAGAACTCGGGTTTGAGCTGGTGGAGGATTTTTTCTGGAGGAAGATGAAGTTTGTGGGTGCAAGAATAAGTGGAGGGGGCCCACGTGGGTCCATGAGGCAGGGGTGCGCCCTAGGGGGGGGTGTGCGCCCTAGACCCTCGTGGCCAGGTGGTGTGGCCCCCAGGTGTGATCTCAGTGCCAATAATTCTTCAATATTCTAGAAAAAAATCATGTAAAATTTTCAGGGCATTTGGAGAAATTTTATTTTCGGGGTGTTTTTATTTCTAGGTAAATTCAGAAAACAGATAGAAAATACTATTTTTGCTTTATTTAATCTAGATAATATAAAGTAAAAAGAGGGTACAGAGGGTTGTGCCTTCTAACTTCATCCATCTCATGCTCATCAAAAGGAATCCACTAACAAGGTTGATCAAGTCTTGTTAACAAACTCTTTTCGAATAACATGAAACTGGAGAATTTTTGAATAACACTAGGTTACATCAACGGGGATATGCACATCCCCAACAATAAGAATATCATATTTCTTCTTGGCAGTAGGAAGAGGGAATTCAAAACCTCCAATAGTAATTGTTGAAATTTTTCTAATAGAATTGATAATGTGGACTTGAAGTTGTTTTCTTGGAAAGTGTACCATATGCTCATTACCATTAACATGAAAAGTTACATTGCCTTTGTTGCAATCAATAACAGCCCCTGCAGTATTCAAAAAGGTTCTACCAAGGATTATCGACACACTATCATCCTCGGGAATATCAAGAATAACAAAGTCTATTAAAATAGTAATGTTTGCAACCACAACAGGCACATCCTCACAAATACCGACGGGTATGGCAGTTGATTTATCAGCCATTTGCAAAGATATTTCAGTAGATGTCAACCAAATCAAGTCTATGATATAAAGAGAGAGGCCTAACACTAACATTGGCTGCAAGATCTCATAAAGCAGTTTTAACATAGTTTCTTTTAATGGAGCATGGTATAGTTGGTACTCCTGGATCTCCAAGTTTCTTTGGTATTCCACCCTTAAAAGTATAATTGGCAAGCATGGTGGAAATTTCAGCTTCCGGTATCTTTCTTTTATTTGTAACAATATCTTTCATATACTTAGCATAAGGATTCATTTTAAGCATATCCGTCAAACGCATACGCAAAAAGATAGGTCTAATAATTTCAGCAAAGCGCTCAAAATCATCATCATCCTTTTTCTTGGATGGTTTAGGAGGAAAAGGCATGGGTTTCTAAACCCATGGTTCTCTTTCTTTACCGTGCTTCTTAGCAACAAAGTCTGTCTTATCATAACATTGATTCTTTGATTGTGGGTTATCAAGATCAACAGCAGGTTCAATCTCTACATCATTGGTATTGCTAGGTTGAGCATCAACATGAACATCATCATTAACATTATCACTAGGTTCATGTTCATTACCAGATTGTGTTTCAGCATTAGAAATAGAAATATCATTGGGATTCTCGGGTATGTCAACAACAGGTTCACTAGAAGCATGCAAAGTCCTATCATTTTTCTTTTTCTTGTTGTTAGAAGAACTAGGTGCATCAACATTAGTTCTCTGAGGATCTTGCTCAATTATCTTAGGGTGGCCCTTAGGATACAAAGGTTCCTGAGTCATTTTACCCCCTCTAGTCACAACTCTAACAACATTATCATTTTTCTTACTATTTAGTTCATTGAGCAAATCATTCTGAGCTTTAAGCACTTGTTCTACTTGAGTGGTAACCATAGAAGCATGTTTACTAATAAGTTTAAGCTCACCTTTAAATCTAGACATATAATCACTCAAATGTTCATCCTTAGAATGGGATTCCAACTCAGCACCTGTTGTTTTGAGTTTTTGAGAAGAGTTGCTCTTTGGAGAGCACAGTACGATGAAAGTTGTAAGCTGTGTTCGGGGGGGAGTTATTGTCTATCGTTCACCTCTATGGTAGAAGCAATCATATAAGTATTATGTTTCAATTGTCTACCAACATAAGCATTGAAGTTTTCTTGTTTAACAATAAAATTATCAAACTCATCCAAGCATTGGCTAGCAGACTTATTACGAGGAATATCACCTTCATCAAATCTATAGAGAGAATTTACCTTTACTACGTGTGTCGGGTTATCAAGACCATGTATCTCTTCAATAGGTGATAAATTCTTAACATCTTCAGCTTTAATACCTTTTTCTTTCATACATTTCTTTGTCTCTTGCATATCTTCAGGACCGAGAAATAGAATAACCCTTTTCTTCGGAGTTGGCTTCGGAGTTGGTTCAGGAAGTGTCCAATCATTATCATCAGTCAACATATTATTGAATAGAAATTCAGCTTGATCAATAGTTCTTTCCTTGAAAACACAACTAGCACAACTATCCAGGTGGTCTCTGGAAGCATCAGTTAGTCCATTATAAAAGATATCAAGTATGTCATTTTTCTTGAGAGGATGATCAGGCAAAGCATTACGTAATCGGAGAAGCCTCCCCCAAGCTTGTGGGAAACTCTCTTCTTCAATTTGCACAAAATTATATATTTCCCTTAAGGCAACTTATTTCTCATGAGCGGGGAAATATTTAGCAGAGAAGTAATAAATCATATCCTGGGGACTACGCACACAACCAGGATCAAGAGAATTAAACCATATTTTAGCATCACCCTTTAATGAGAACGGAAACAACTTAAGGATAAAGTAATAGCGAGTTTTCTCATCATTAGTGAACAGGGTGGCTATATCATTCAATTTAGTAACATGTGCCACAATAGTTTCATATTCATAGCCATAAAAGGATCAGATTCAACCAAAGTAATTAACTCAGTATCGACAGAGAAATCATAATCCTTATTGGAAATACAGATAGGTGAACTAGCAAAAGAAGGGTCATATTTCATTCTAGCATTCAAGGATTTTTCTTTCAGCTTAGCTAACAGTTTCTTAAGATCATATCTATCATTGCAATCTAAAAAGTCTCTAGCAGTTTCTTCATCCATAACATAACCCTCAGGCACAACAGGCAATTCATATCTAGGGGGGAATCTTCATCATCACTTTCATCAATATTATTAGTTTCAATAATTTCATTCTCTCTAACCCTAGCAAGTTGTTCATCAAGAAATTCACCTAATGGCACAGTATTATCAAGTATAGAAGAAGTTTCATCATAAGCATCATGCATAGTAGAAGTGGCATCATCAATAACATGCGACATATCAGAATGAATAGCAGGAGTAGGTGTCACAAGTTTACTCAAAATAGAAGGTGAATCAAGTGCAGAGCTAGATGGCAGTTCCTTACCTCCCGTCGTAGTTGAGGCAAAAATCTTGGTTCTTTCATCTTTCAAGTTCCTCATAGTGATCAACAAATATAAATCCCAAGTGACTCAAAGAATAGAGCTATGCTCCCCGGCAACGGCGCCACAAAATAGTCTTGATAACCCACAAGTATAGGGGATTGCAACAGTTTTCGAGGGTAGAGTATTCAACCCAAATTTATTGATTTGACACAAGGGGAGCCAAAGAATATTCTCAAGTATTAACAGTTGATTTGCAATTCAACCGCACATGAAATACTTAATATCTGCAGCAAAGTATTTAGTAGCAAAGTAATATGGAAGTAATGGTAACGGTGGAAAAAGTAACAATATTGGTTTTGTAGTGATTGTAATAGTGGCAACGGAAAAGTAACTAAGCAAAGATGAATATGTGAAAAGCTCATAGGAAATGGATCAGTGATGGATAATTATGTCGGATGTGATTCCTCATGCAACAGTTATAACATAGGGTGACACAGAACCAACTCTAGTTCATGAATGTAATGTAGGCATGTATTCCGGATATAGTCATACATGCTTATGGAAAAGAACTTGCATGGCATCTTTTGTCCTACCATCCCGTGGCAGCGGGGTCCTATTGGAAACTAAGGGATATTAAGGCTTCCTTTTAATAGAGTACCAGACCAAAGCATTAACACTTAGTGAATACATGAACTCCTCAAACTATGGTCATTACCGGGAGTGGTCCCGATTATTGTCACTTCAGGGTTACCGGATCATAACACATAGTAGGTGACTATTGACTTCCAAGATAGGATCAAGAACTCACATATATTCATGGAAACATAATAGGTTCAGATCTAAAATCATGGCACTCGGGCCCTAGTGACAAGCACTAAGCATAGCAAAGTCATAGCAACATCAATCTCAGAACATAATGGATACTAGGGATCAAACTCTAACAAAACTAATTCGATTACATGATAAATCTCATCCAACCCATCACTGTCCAGCAAGCCTACAATGGAATTACTCACGCACGGTGGTGAGCATCATGAAATTGGTGATGGAGGAAGGTTGATGATGACGACGGCGACGGATTCCCCTCTTCGGAGCCTCGAACGGACTCCAGATCAGACCTCCCAAGAGAGATTACGGCTTGGCGGCGGCTCTGTATTGTAAGACACGATGAATCCTTGTCTCTGATTTTTTTCTCCCCGAACATGAATATATAGAGTCAGAGTTGAGGTCGGTGGAGCCTCAGGGGGCCCACGAGATAGGGGGCGCGCCCTAGGGGGTGGGCGCGCCCCCACCCTCGTGGACTGGGTGTGGGCCCCTGGTCTTGATTCTTTCGCTAGTATTTTTTATATATTCCAAAAATATTCTCCGTGAAGTTTTAGGTCATTTCAAGAACTTTTATTTCTACACAAAAATAACACCACGGCAATTCTGCTGAAAACAGTGTCAGTCCGAGTTAGTTCCATTCAAATCATGCAAGTTAGAGTCCAAAACAAGGTCAAAGTGTTTGGAAAAGTAGATACGATGGAGACGTATCAGCCTCCATCCTCAACCTCTGCCTATGTGCCGGGGAGCTCGAGGAGCCAATGGTCAAAAAGAGGTTTATCGCGGCCTTTTCGCCCGACGCTGGCGAGTTGGCCACTGAGGTGTCACGGTCGTCCTCTGCGGGCCCGATCCACCGTCCCCGATCCCCCATATCCGCCTGCCGCTGCGCCCCTATGCCAATTCGAGGACTTCGCCGTCCTCCCTTAGACCCGGCAGCCGATGAAGTCCTACTTCGGGGTCCGGCAGCGGCGGTGGGGGACATGGGTCGCCGAAATTATAGATCGATAGACCCACACCCGCCGGTGGCTCGGTAGCTTCCACACGGCCGAGCTCGCTACCATGCAGTACGACCACTAGCAGGTCTGCTACCATGGCACGGCAGCTAAGATCAATTTCCCCTTCCGCACACGTCTGGTTGACCTTGTTCGACCGGAGCCAGGGGTTGTGAGCTCGGCTATGGCGTGGGAGGACTGCGAGGCATGGGAGCACCTCGAGGTCGAGGCCGCCGCCGAGGCCTACATGCAAGAGCTCCGCCGGCAGCACCGGAGCTCATGGAGGAAGAGCAGGCGATCTTTGCCAGCGCGGAGGGCGGTGAGGTTATTGCGCTCTCCTCCGATGACGAGGTCGAAGGCAGCGAGGACGGCGGAGCGGAGGGCGGCGAGGTTATCGCGCTCCCCTCTGATGACAAGGTCGAAGGTGGCGGCGACGGCGGCACAAAGGGCATCGAGGTGGGCCCTGAGGACGAGGAGATCGATGTCGACGAGTGGAGGAGTACCTTCCCCAATGACCCCGACGACGGTACTGGCCCGGACCCGGCTCGCGGCACACACCGTACATGACGAGGAAGGATTGGCTCAACCTCTACTTCGACTGAAAGTAGTTTAGCTTAGTTTAAATTTATGTTTTATGTTCGGTTATGCAAAACTATCTATGTTTATGTTTGAATGCATGCTACTTTCGGTTGAACCTGCTTTGAACTTGATCAAATTGAAGTTTACAACCTTAAGTTTAGGGGATCAACTAGAAAAGGACAAAAATTGCTGGAGTGTGTATATATATATATATATATATATATATATATATATATATATATATATATATATATATATATATCCACTAAGGGTTTTAGTCCTTTAACTTTTTAAGGATCGCCTAGAGATGTCCTTATGACTTATTTATCTCAGTTCTTCACAATGTGATGCTCTATATGTGCAACTATTTTTCATGCAATTCAATTTCATCAATAACAGTTTCAACAATACCACTATGAATTACGATATTTGGTTGTTGTTAAGGATATTGCAGTTAACATGCCTTTTCGTTCTTCAATTGTTGTTTAGCAACATGCATTGTACTGAATGACTAAATATGCTATCCCAGGCTACATAGCAACAAGGAAGAGTGTTACCTTAATGTTCTGATGATGTCTGGATATACATGTAATAAAATCTTATATGATGGGATGGATGGAGTGTTGTACTACATCATTTTTCAATTGTTGTTTAGCTTCTAATATTAACTTGGTGCTTTTAGGTACATATATCATTGCCAAAGGTCCACACTCCGACCCTTTCTGCGTATGGGGCAATGAGATATTCATGAACAAGCATCAAGTGAGGAAATTGATAAAGATTGTTATTAAAATGGGTCAAAAGATGTCAATCGAACTATTTGTTTACACTTTATGCAAGACAACAGTGAACTACAGGATGGTAAGTAACAACCATGTATCCTACTTTTTACTGCTCGTAATGAGTTGTGTTAGATGAAAATATCTGAATCTTTTTCCTTTTGTAGTGGAACCTGAAGTAGTTTACTCAAGATTACCTCTCAAACTACATGATTGGCGGTCGGCCATCACAAGGGGTTGGACTAGAGTCCTACATGCCTTTTGCATCCAGGAGAGCACAATAGGGCCATTCCGCTTCACCTTGTTCAGCAACTAGAATGTCTATCACCTCTTTCTTTACCATATGTAATAGTACAAGTATAGAACCCTGATACATCATTCTTTATTTGGTGATTATGTAATTCTTAAACATATATACTTGTGAATCGAATAATGCATTGGTTGTTTGAACCTGATGGATATGAATAAAGCTATAGCCTACTTTCAAGTTTAAATTAGGTACAATTTTAAATAGCAGCAATTAAATTAGGGCGAAATTACGTTGTGCAAGTCATTACGGCACACACGGTTGGTAAAACACAAACATTTGCGATATACACCATAATCCGAGATGGTTCATAGAGAGGAAACGTGTGCAAGCATGCACACAGTTGCCGTTTGCAAAGCGCGTGTCATGTCAGACACTATCACATACGGTGCAGGAAAACTAAATGTGTGTCATTGTCTACCTATCGTACACGGTTTCTAATCCTGAACTGCTTGTGATGTGCTAGGCATCATAAAACTCCCATGCCTAGAATCTGCCTGGAAAACTCCCGTTCCTGAAATCTGCCTGGTTTTAGGCAGAACCACAAAACTTCGACTGCGATGGCAATGCGAGCACAAACGAGTAGTAAGGATGAAGCATTTGGGATATTCAAGATATCGAAAACGGTTATATAGGGACAACTGTATGCATCAAGGCTCCCTATCCCCGACGGTTTCTGGGTCATGTGGGAAGGACCCCCTATCGCCCACACTCACTTGGCGACGGTTCCAAATGTCATTACGGAAAGGGGTTAAAAACCATTTGTTTAGGACCAACGCGCACCAGTGTGAACTCAATTCACTAGCAATGGGTTCATCATAATTGGATCTCTTGAAAAGATTAGCAAGTGGATGAGGATCCATATCAATAGGTTTTTAGCAAGCGAAGATGCAAGTAAATAGAAGACACATGGCACATAAGCAAAGAAGAGATCCGATGAGAAAACGGCGAATGAAAACGAGGGCGAATAAATGTAACATCCCAAATTTTCAATTTGGAATGTTATACATTAGATCATCATTGCATATCACGTTTTATTGCATTTTGGCTTGATCCTAGAAATTCTACGCAACTCAAGGACCTACGGAGAGAGTTGGGGATTTCATTATTTTCATATTCGCGTTTTCGCGAATTTTGAAAAGAGGATCGTTTGATTTTAATTATTTTCTCTTTGATTATTTCCTTTATAAAAATAAAAGAGATAGGATAAAATGACTTCCTCAAAATAGAGAAAAATCGAAGATTTAATATTAAAATCAAATAAGATTTGTATTCCGAGTTTTATTTCTATTTTATTTGAATTAGGAAAAATTTGTGTTTTTCAAAATTTCTTTTTAGGCCCAAATAAATGTTCACCTTGTCCGGCTTATTTTTAGAGGACGGGGAAAATTTATTGCGGGATTTTTGGAGTCCGTTTAGTATTTCTTTTCTTTCTTTTTCTGCATGTCAGAATTATTTAAAAAAAGTGAACCGACTCCGGGCCGTACCTGAGAGGGACTCTGCCGGGGGGCCTTTATAAGTTGCGAAGCCCGAGCCGCCGAAGCCCAGCCCGAGCTGCCGCAGCCCACCGCCGCCAAACCCTAACCCTAGCCCGCCCCCGCTGCCGTCTCGCCACCTCGCCGCCGACGCCGCGCCGCCCCGCCGCTGCCCCACGCCGCCTCGCCGGAGCCGCCCACTGCCGCCCTCGCCGGACTTGCCGGAGGTAGCCGCCGCCGGTTTTTCTTCGGAAAATCGTACGGTTTTTTTAGAACGGCGGTTTTTTTATTTAAATCGGTTTTTTCTTTGGTTTAGTTAATTAGCGAACGCCCGTTTTTACGTTCGTTTTAATGAAACGGTTTTCACCGTTTAGCCGCAGACAGCGAACATTCGTTCATTAGCCTGTTCGTCAGTTTTTCTTTTTCTCAGATTTTCCGTGATTATTTTCGATCGCGATTTTTGATCCGATTTTCGTTTTAGTATAACTTTTTGCTCGTTTATCGGAATCAGGCGATTCAAGCGCCTAGAGTTTCGTCTCGAAACCCTCTTTCCGTTTAATCAACTTAAACAAGTTTTTGCTACAGTAAAATTTGACTTTAGTCCAGATTAGTAATTGGAGCTTGTTTCTTTCGCAGTTTGAGTTTTGTCGCTTTGTTTGATTTGATTCTTTTTGCAAACCGGAGTTCTTAAGTTGAACTTTCTGGTTAGATCTCTTATTTGAGTTTTACCCGTGCCTTTCCTTGATTGCTTATTGTATGCTTGTTTGATTGCGATAGAGTACCCAGAGTGCGAAGCGTGCTACATTGACTCTCGAGGTTTCACGGATCATCAGCAAGGCAAGTAACACTTTGATCATATCTCTTTACTACCCAGTTTTATTGCATTAGATCAATCCTCAAACACTTGCATGGTTGGGATCTGAATAAATTGTGGGTCAGGAAGTAGTTGATGAGGTAGAACCTATTGCCCTGTTATTATCAAACCCTTGGGAGCTACTTCTACGTTATGCTTATATTGCCATGCTATGCTCGTAGACGTGGATTGGGTTTGAGTGTATTCAATGACAGATTGTGAGATTGTTTACTTAATGGTACAACTTAAGGTGTTAACTTTTATTACACATCTGGGTGGATTGAGGCACCTGGGGAACCCAGTGATTGCCTGTATTTTTGGAAATCCCAGGGTACCGTGTGATTTTCCTATGGACCGCCACCCAGGCTCAAAGGGATCATAAGATTATTCATGCTAGAAACTTCCATGTGCAGCCACATGCCATTATGGGCTCTGGCATAGTTGATTAAGTCGTGTGAACTCTTACAGTGGTAGACTAGCAGATGTAGGGGATGTAGGTGTACCGGTCTACCCATCGTAAGGTGCTAACGCTTCTAAAAGACTGTGGCTCGGTCATCCGTTTATCAAACACCTTGTAGTGCAAGAAATCCAATGGAGGAGATCGAGTCTTGTGGGGAAAAGTGCACAAACCTCTGCAGAGTGTACAAACTAATCATGGTTAGTCGTGTCCCCGGTTATGGACATCTTGAGTATCTAATTCTTGGATTATCATGTGGATCTCATCACTCTTCAATATAAATTTGATTGGGTTAATGATTACTTTTAATTGGGATTGAGAGGGGGTTTACCTTCTCAATGTTTTCAACCAACTTGGTAGCTAAATAAAATTTATTCCTTTGCAGTAGGGAAATTTTGGCTTTTCGCAAAACCTATTAACCATACAGCCTCCACCAGCTATATATGCATGTAGTGATAGCTTTACATTGTTCATTACTCTCTTATGTTACATTGCCAGCATATTCCATCTGCTGACCCGTTTCGGGCTGCAACGTATCATGTTGCAGACTTTTCAGATGGCGAGTAAGGAGCCTTAGGTCGTGGTCTTTCACTCAGTGATGCCGTTGGAGTTGATGGACTCACTTTATCTTCCAAGCCTTCCGCTGTTATCGTATTTAGATGGCCTTAAGCCATATTTATTGTAATAAGTTCTCTTTTGAGACATTCGATGTAATAAGTGTGTGATTTCTACTCTGTTATAAATCCTCAAGTATTGTGCGTGTCAGCATTACCGATCCAGGGATGACACTGATGCACAGAGATTAGACTGTTTGAGGTCTGGTCGCTACAAGATGGTACCAGAGCACGCACTGACTATAGGACACGACGACTAGCTAAAGCCCTAGATCACTACTCTCTTCTCATTTCTGACTTCTCTCCATTTTCTACTCTTTAGGATGGCGGACACAAGGAACAATTTTGCACAACCGGATGAAGAAACACCCTTTGGACGACACTTGAAGGAAGTCACTAGGTACCTGAACATTGGAATACCAAGCTTCACCAGGACTTACAACGCCACTTTACCAGAAGAGGAGCGATGGGTGATTCAAGTTCAAGTTCCAGGAAGGACATTCACGCCAGTCACCAAACCCATTGAGTTTTCCTTTGATGCACCAACCTGGAGTCTAGGAAAGAGTATGCCAGCTCACATCACCATGGGACGCATTGGAGAAGTTTACCACAAGGATCTCAAGGATACTATCTACCAGATTTGTGGGCATCGAGACGAGCAATGGGAGATGATCAGCACCAGGAAGGATAGATCAATTGCAGCTTTCATCTAGGAGTTAAACCAGCACATTCGTCGCCAAAAGAACCAGATGTGCACATGCATGATAGATCTGAAGAAGGCGATGACAAGGATCACGGAGCTTGAGGAAGAACTCAAGGCAACCCGCGAAGATTATGAGGAGGAAATTTTCGTACTAGTGGAGAAGAATGATGATCTGGAAAAGAAGCTAGGAGTATTCATGGGAGACCCCGCGCCAGGAGGAGAAGACGATGAACCCAAGGAGATTCATTCTGAGGACTACATCATCATCGACGACACCGACTTGGACCCCGACGATAGTGATGATGATTATGAAGATGGAGCTAGAGCAGATATCATGCAATATTCGACCGAACAATATTTCTAGTTGACCACCAAAACAGTAGTAGTAGTCTACCATGTAAATAGTATAGTCCAAGCACTTTGTAACGAATAGTTCTAGACCGATTGTATGCCTTTGCTTGATTGATTGAGTGATATGATTGTGTTTGTCTCATGTGCATATGGGTAGTGTTTTCTCACTAGACCTCATTCTATTCTATTCTCTTCCCTCTAAACCCTCAGATGCCTCCGAGACGTGACCCCGGATTTACCTTTCCACGGGAGCTCACTCAGTTGATCCAGCAGCAGAATACCCTGATGCAGTTGTTAGTTCAGAACCAAGGCAACAACAACAACCCACCACCACCACCAGTTGACAACTTAGCCCGTTTTCTGAGGTTGCAGCCGCTGGTGTTTCCAGTAGCACCGAGTTGATAGTTGCAGATGATTGGCTCCCCAGGATTGGAAGGGAGTTAACCACTGCAGGATGCACAGATGCTGAGAGGGTGTGTTTTGCCGTGCACCAATTGGATGGACCAGCAGCCTCATGGTGGGAGAATTACACTGTCACCTATCCTATAGCCAGTGTTACATGGGACCAGTTCCAGCAGGCTTTTCGCACTGCCCATGTATCAGCAGGAGATATGGCCATAAAGAAGCGTGCGTTTCGCAACTTACGCCAAGGAGGACGCACAGTTAGCCAGTATGTGGATGACTTTAGCAAGCTAGCTCGTTATGCCCCAGATGACGTTGCTACGGATGCAGCTAAGCAGGAGAAGTTTTTAGAAGGACTGAATGATGAGCTGAGCATGGAGTTGATGGTAGCAACCTTTAATAACTACCAACAGTTGGTAGATAGTGCTCTCATGATTGAAGGGAAACAGCAGCAGATTGATAACCGTAAGAGGAAGTACGGACAAGGGAAGCATAATTCAGGAGCTCAGCAGAGACCCCATTTCACCCCGAACTCGGGAGGACTTGTGCATAACCATGGAGGCCACACTCACAATGGAGGAAGTTCTCACAACCATAGTGGCTCCAAGAATGGTAATGGAGGAAGCAACGAACAGAACCGTTCCAACCCATCAACGCCCGCCAAGAAAGATCTAACCCACGTTACTTGCTACAAGTGCCAGAAGACCGGACATTATGCCAATGAATGTCCTGAAGTTAAGAATGGAAACGGCAATGGAAGCTGTGGGAAGAAGCCCAACCCTTTCAATAGGGGACAAGTGAACCACGTTAACATGGAGGAGATTGAAGCCCAGCTAGATGCAGTAATAGGTAAGTTTTTGGTTAAGTCTTTTACTACAGTCGTACTTTTGGATACTGGTGCATCGCATTCATACATATCAAGGGGATTTGTGGATAAGTATAAACTGCCCACAAAAGTTCTTAGTACACCTATGTTAGTAAGCTCGCCAGGAGCAGAGTATATGGCATCCCAAGGATGTTTTCAGATACCGTTGGCCATAGGTAGGCACGTTTTCCCTTCAGACCTGATAATTTTGGAGTCACAAGGTTTGGATGTGATTCTGGGTATAGATTGGCTATCGATGTATGGAGGAAACATCGATTGCGCTAGTAAGTCAATTTTGCTCACCACCCCAGAAGGAAGAAGGATCAAGTATGTATCCTGACATTTGCCGATTAGGACTCAAGTAAATTCCTTAACAGGAGTTGTACAAGAGGAAGAACCAGTGGTAAAGGATTTCCCGGATGTATTTCCAGAAGAGTTGCCAGGCATGCCACCGGATAGAGACATAGAGTTTTTGATTGAGCTTTTGCCAGGCACAGGGCCAATATCTAAGATACCGTACAGGATGCCCGCATAGGATTTAGGAAATTAAGAAACATATTAAGGAGTTACTGGATAAAGGATATATTCGCCCAAGTTCGTCACCTTGGGGATCACCAATACTTCTAGTGGAGAAGAAGGATGGTTGTTGATTATCGTGGATTGAATGAAGTAACGATCAAGAACAAGTACCCACTGTCGTGGATCAATGATTTGTTTGATCAGCTCCAAGGAGCTAAGTTGTTTTCCAAGATCGATCTGCGATCAGGTTACCACCAGTTGAAGATTCGAGAGCAGGATATACCTAAGACAGCTTTATCACAAGGTACGGGATATATGAGTATACCGTTATGTCATTTGGCTTGACTAACGCACCTGCTTATTTTATGAACATGATGAACAAGGTGTTTATGGAGTTTTTGGATAAGTTCGTCGTAGTGTTCAAAGATGATATTTTGGTATACTCGAAAAATGAAGAGGAGCATAAGGAGCACTTGTGTTTGGTACTTGGGAAGCTCAGAGAACATCAGCTATACGCCAAGTTTAGCAAGTGTGAGTTTTGTTTGAAGGAAGATGGATTCCTTGGACATGTTATATCCGGACAAGGAATAGAAGTAGACCCCAACAAAGTCGTCACTATGACAAATTGGGAGGCACCGATGTCAGTTGGAGAAATCCGGAGTTTTCTTGGACTCGCAGGATACTACCGGAGGTTCATTGAGAATTTCTCGAAGATTGCAAAGCCTATGATAGAGTTGTTAAAGAATGACACCAAATTCAAATGGACAGAGGAATGTGAGGCCAGTTTTCAGGAGTTGAAGAAACCTTTGGTTACTTCACCAGTGTTGATTCTACCAGATCAACGCAAGGATTATGAAGTGTATTGCGACGCCTCTCGTCGAGGACTTGGAGCAGTGCTTATGCAGGAAGGAAGAGTTGTTTCATATGCCTCACGCCAGCTTAAAACCCATGAGTTAAATTATGCTATGCATGATTTGCAGTTAGCAGCCGTAGTCCATGCATTGAAGACTTGGAGACATTTTTCTCATCGGAAATCATTGCGAGGTATACACGGATCACAAGTGTTTGAAGTATATCTTCACACAGAAGGAGTTGAATCTCAGGCAGAGGAGATGGTTGGAACTCATTAAGGATTATGACATGAAGTTGCACTATCATCCCGGAAAGGCTAACGTAGTAGCCGATGTGTTGAGCCGCAAGAGTCATGTCAATACACCCATGACCGGAGAGTTACCCAGGGAGTTAGCAGATGACCTTTATGAGCTACGTTTGGAGATAGTTCCGAGAGGTTATGTAGCAGCTTTGGAGATTCAGTCTACTTTGATGTATAAGGTTAGATAAGCGCAGAAGACGGACAAGGAGATCGCCGAGATAAAGGAAAGGATGAGCAAAGGAAAAGCCAAGGGATTTTGGGAGGATGAACATGATACCCTATGGTTTGAGGACCGTGTATATGTACCAAATGATCAGGAGATCAGGAAGCTGATTTTGTAGGAGGCTCATGACTCACCATATTCGATTCACCCAGGAAATACCAAGATGTACATGGATCTGAAAGATAGATTCCGGTGGACCGGAATGAAGAAGGATATTGCAGAGTATGTAGCAGTTTGTGATGTATGTCAGAGAGTGAAGGTAGAGCATCAGAAGCCAGTAGGATTGCTGCAACCATTGCCGATACCCAAATGGAAGTGGGATAAGCTAAGCATGGATTTTATCATGGGATTACCCAGGACTCGTTCAGGCTATGACTCGGTACGGGTTGTAGCCGATCGCTTGACGAAAGTAGCTCATTTCATCCCAGTGGAGACCACTTACACCAGTGCTAAGTTGGCAAAGATATACATGACCAGGATCGTATGTTTACACGGGGTCCGGCGGGGCGGCGGCGGCGGGTGGCGGCGGGCGCGGGGCGGCGGCGGCGGCAGCATGGGGTTCTAGGCGGGGCTGCTAGGGTTTCGGCCCGAGATGGGCCGGCGGCTTATAAAGGCTGAGGCCTAGAGGAGTCCGGGCCTAGCACGGACCATAGGTCGGTTCAATTTTGTTTAAAATAGTTACGCTCAGAAAAAAAATCAAAAGGACTACTAAACGGACTCCAAAAATCCCGAAATAAATTTTCCCCGGCTTCTAAAATCAAGCCGCACAGGATGAACATTTATTTGGGGCCTAAATGCAATTTTGAAAAAACACGCATTTTTCCTAAATTCAAATAAAATAGCAAATAAATCCAAAATAAATCTTATTTGATTTTTTATTAAGTCCTCAATATTTCTTTATTTTGGGAAAGTCATTTTATTCCCTCTCTCATAATTTTTGTAATTGTCACAGCCCTAGCTTAGTCTTGCCTATCCTTTGCATAACCTCCATGCATCATGTTTACTTTTCCTCAGAAAGTTGAAATGGGGATGGCAGAAACCCCCAGCACCACTTAATCCAACTAGGGTTACCAAAATATTTTTTCAATGATCCTGAAATGCCCTTCAAAATGTTCATCATCTTTGTCTTGGTCTAAAACCTCTGACAAAAATGGTGCAAAACTTTCTAGGTCATCCAAAGGTCACTGGATTAAATCATATGTTATTTGAATTTGGGCATTTAAATGCTAGTAAATATTTTAAATGCCCAAGTAATCCTAAACTGAAATGTTCCATGTTGGATATATTCTATACAGTGGGCATGTTTAGTTTGGTGATTTTTGAAAGGGTCTAGGTATTTTTAGAAAAGCCACAAAGATTACAGAAAAATAGAAAAGAAAAATAAAGAGAGAGAGAGAAACCACCTGGGCCTCACCTGTGCTGGCCCAGCCCACCTGGCTTGTGCCAGTCATCACCCACCTCTACCAGTAGGCAGAGGCATGTCGCCGACTCGCGCTCCCGCGGCCACCTCCTGCTTCACCCTCCTGCTGCCTCCCCGTCCCCATTCGAGCGCCACGAAGACGCCCAGCACCCCCTGCACCTCTCCCCTCTCTCCCCCTCGTCTCCCTCACCCTCTCCCATGATGGCCGAGCGCCATCCTCGTCACCGTTCGCCGTAGTCGTCACCAGAGCCACCCCCTCGCCCCTCTGATGTGCCCATGAGCTCCGCCTCCATCGTCTACGCCTCCTCGACGACTCACGCGATGCTGGACGCCTCCAAGCACCGACCCCGATGCCTTCTTCTTCCTAGGTCCGCCGAGATCGCCAGTGACCGTGTGCCCTCCTCGACGCGTCCCCGCGCCTGCCGACCCCTCCGTTAGCCTCTCTGTGAGCTTCCGCGTCGAACCCGTCTCCTCCCTCTCTCGATTATGCTCTCTAGCTCCGTTCCCCATCTCCGCTGAAGCTTGCCACCACCGCAAATGTTGCCGTCGTTGTTACGGTCGGCCAACGCCGCGTATGAGCACCCGGTCGAGTCCCTGCTGCCCTGTAGCTTCTGCCTGTGCACTTCGTTCGCTCTAAATCGAGCTTCAGCCCCGCGCCCGCAACCAGCCGAGCTCCGGCCGCTGCCCAGCTCACTGCCGTCGCTGCCACAGGCCACCCCAGCTCACCTCGCATGCTCCAGAAGATGCACCGCACCTCCAGCTCGCCGTAGCCGCAAACCACGGGTGAAACAGTGCTCCGTACCACCGTCCCGAGCAACTCCAGCGAGTTCCGGCCGTTGCTGTGGTCGCCGGCGTCAACCGCTGACGTGGCAGATTATATTAGTACTAATTATGTTATTAGTCTAACCATGTGACACTGACAGCTAAGCCCCACCGTCTAATTAAACTTAGTTTACTTTCTGTTTAAGTTTAACTAACCACGGTGGGCCCACACGTCAGCTTTGACCATGCTGACAAGGCAGTTGACTCGGCCCACACGTCAGCGACCCTAACCAGCACTGGTTCACTGACTAGTGGACCCCACTGGTCAGGTTTGACCCGAGGCAGCCCTGTTGACCTGCTGAGGACAGCATGACGTAATGCTGATGCAATAATGTAATTTCTGGATTTATTTCTATTCAGGAAATTCCAGAAAATTGCCTGAACTTCTAAAAATCATAGAAAATCAACTGTAACTCCAAATGCAATAAATTATATATGAAAAATTATCAGAAAAATTCAAGGAATCCATCTATACCATTTTAATGCATGTTTGATCAAGTTAACCTCACTGTTTAGGATGAAACATGATTAGGGCAAATTTCATAATAGGTTTGGAGTTGGAAATGATATAGTTTGGAATTCCCCTTCAATTAAAATGACTTTTTGGTGCATTAGCCCAAATCACAGAATATTGCCATGTCATGATCATGCATAATATTGTTGCATTGCATTGATTGTGCTCTCCCTCTCTGTTGCCGGTATTCGTCCCCTCTCGATAGACGTGCTTCCGACGATGAGTTCGATGACACCGATGAAGAGCTATAATATCTTCAGAAGTGCCAGGCAAGCAAAACCCCCTTGTTCATTCCGATACAATCCCACTGTCTCGCTCCTGCTCTCTTTTACTGCATTAGGACAACAACGATTCAACTGTTACATGCTACGGTAGTTGAACCCCTTTCCTCTGCATGACCTGTCATTGCCACAGTAAATAGATGAAACCCACTAGCATGAGTAGGAGTTGTTTGAGCCCTGATGTGCCTACTCATTCATGTTTGTTTGTCATGCCTGCTACTGCTTAGAGTTGAGTCAGGTCTGATTCATCGGGGATGAATCGGAGGTGTGTGAACATGTCCTACTGTGTGTGAGCTAAGTGTGTCAACACGATTTGGTAAAGGTAGCGGTGAGAGGTCATGTAGGAGTACATGGTGGGTTGTCTCACTGAAACTGTTCTTAGGAACTAAGTTTTGTGTTTGTGATCCATGACCAGCTACTACCATGCATTGGGACCAAAACCAATGGACCCTCTCAACTTATTAACTGCCCTTTTCCTCTGTCTAGGAGTTGCAACTAGTTTATGGTGTTTGTAGGATATGTGTTGGCGGCCGTGCGTAGCGCTGGCCCTAGGGGTGGGCTATGATGCGGTAGATACACTGTGGCATGGTGTATCGGGCGCCCATTTGGTGTCTCGGGAACCCTGCACACATCGTTTGGGGCTGTGAGCGAAACTTCGGCCGGATCTCCTCGCGGATGGAACCCGAATAGGCGATAAACCTGGACTAGAGACTTGTTTGGTTAGTCAGGTCGTGGCCGACTCCCTCGCCAGGCTTCCGCTTGAAGGTTGCCAAGATACACGACGTGTACATGGTGGTAAGTGGCGAGAGCGTGTGTGAAGAAGTACACCCCTGCAGGGTTATAAATGATCTATTCAAATAGCCGTGTCCGCGGTAAAGGACTTTTGGGTTGCCTATAACAGTTCATAGACAAGTGAAAGTGGATACTCTAAAACTCGCAAGATAAGTGTGAGTGCTATGGATGGCCTTCTCGTAGGGAGATGGGTAGTGGTGTATTGAATTGTGAATATGTGGACTCGTGTGCACCACCTCAAAAGAGTTGCTTGCAATCGTAGTTCAGGTTAGCCACTGAGTCAAAGCTGGCTTGCTGCAGTCGAACTCCACCCCCCCCTTGTTGATAGTGATGCATATGTAGCTAGTTCTGATGTAAGTCTTGGTGAGTACCTTTGTACTCAAGTTTGCTTAATTTATGTTTTGCAGAGAGACTTCAGTCTCGCTAGTAGTTCCGCGTGGACTTCGACGTTTAGCTTGATACCTCAGCTACGATCTTGTGCCCTCGGCAGGATCTGGTAGATAGTAAGGCTTCTCAGCCTTTTTGATTTATAGATGTCTGTACTCAGACATGTTAAGCTTCCGCATGTGCTTTGGTTTGTATGCTCTGAATGTTGGGTCATGAGACCCATGTTTGTATTTCTGGCTCCTCGGAGCCTAATGAATAAATACTTGAGTCGTAGAGTTATGTTGTGATGCCATGTTGTATTTACACATATCGAGCATATTGTATGTATGATTTAAATGCTTGGTATGTGTGGGATCCGAAAATCTAGTTGTTTATATTTGGAAGCCTCTCTTATGGGGAAATGTAGTCTTGTGCTTCCATGAGCCATAGTAGTCCCCTACAGCCCGGTTCACCGGAGTCCTGCTAGCCCAGCACTACTGGTCAGGACACTTGACTGGCCGGCATGTGTTTCAATTCATTCATGTGTCTGTCCCTTCGGGGAAATGTCACGCGGTGACCTTCGGAGTCCTGCCTAGCCTGCTACAGCCCGGGTTACCGGAGTCCTGTTAGCCCAGTGCTACAGCCCGGATTCACACGCTGCTGACCGACATGTTCGAAGTTGATTCATGTATGCCTGTCCCCATGGGTTAGTGCCGCTTTGGGTTCACGACTAGCCATGTCGGCCCGGGTTCTCTGTCATATGGATGCTAGCGACACTATCATATACATGAGCCAAAAGGGCGCAAACGGTCCCGGGCCATGGTAAGGCGACACCCGTGGGAATACCGTGCGTGAGGCCGCAAAGTGATATGAGGTGTTACCAGCTAGATCGATGTGACTTGGAATCGGGGTCCTGACAGTTTTGCTATCAAAGCCTGACTGCCTGTAGGATTACCAAGCCAATCGATCGAAGTTGTGTCTAGAAATGCTTTAGTTATGTAGGGGAATTGATTGTGGTAGGGAACGTAAGGCTCTTTTTACTCCTTATCCTCATGACCTTCTGATCTGAGTCATCTTATCTTTTCTACGGGGTTAAGTACTAGGATTCTATTCCATCTCTCAGGATGACGTGTTACTAAACTGTAGTTGCCTAGGATTGTTGAGTTCAAGCCTCAGTTCAGTTCCTACTACTTCCATATGTTCATAATTGGTCTCAGAACCTTGATATTGTGATGTTGAGTGGTTATGCCACCATTTTTGCAGGATGTCTCAAATCATTTTGAGCATTTACAGCCGTTATGTTGTCCGAGTCATCCCATGTTTCTAAATAGTCTGATGCATTTGCAAATCCCTTCTTTCCGTTCCCGATGTCACTTTGGGCCAGTTCAACCACACTAATCATTCTGTTGAGGTACTCCATTGCCTTGACATATATGTTGGAGCTATTATTATGACCCTAGGTGTTTTAGGGAGTCACCTAGTAATCTAGCTATGTCTTGTGTTCCTGGTGTGATGATTCTGGCCACCATTCTCGAAAGCATTATGTTATGCCATTTAGTAGTAGGCATTCTATTTCTGGGTTTTTGAACCTGAGATTCACCCTACTTATCTCATGATGATAGTGTTGCTAGTTCCTTTAGGATATTAGTAACCTTTGCATTAGTCCTCGAGGTCCGTGGTAGTTCCTTCTTCCAAACACTACGAACCGCTTATGGCAGAAGTTCGTTGAACCAAAAGATCACAACCAGAGTGCTCTTGATGAGTTCTCCATTCTGCATTGTGAATCTGTCAGTCCTACCTTTCTGCGTGGGTTGTCCGGAAGAAATGTTGAGCTTTGCTCGACATACTAATCTATGCATCCACAACTCAGAAAATTATATGTCCTCTTGAGTTGTCCCTCTTCATTTGTATTCCGACCATCGTCTATCAATTGATAGTCAGGAGTAATTGTGCATCCATGTTATCGATGCTTATTATCCTTGTGGTCCATTAATCCATCCTATTTCAGAATGACTAGGAAAAACAAACTCCAGTACCTCATCCATATCCAGGATTGATTAAAAGTAGTTGTGTTCTGCAGATCAAATGCCCATCTAGCTTTTGCTCTATTCTACCCTGGAGTATTACCCCCTTTATGTCAGGATTGTCATGAGAATTGCACCATCTCTCATGAATTCTTGATGCAGTGATACTTCTTGCCATCATTTTTCATTCCTCGGTTCTGTGTTGTCGCAACTGGAATGCCGGCAAGTGAACCATGATGTGTGAAATCAATACTCCTAGCAACCGTGTTGCTCGGTAGTTAATGGACACTAATATCATTCTTAGCGTGTTGGTTATCAAAACACTATTCTAGGATTGATCGTGCTACCTTGTCCTTATTTCCGGTGCACTCTTCGATCAATGAGTTAGGATTATTCAATCCCTTGCTTATTTATTCATATCGTCTTGCTCTGAAAAGCAAGATTGTTCTCGAGCTTAGTAACATATCACTGGTTCATGATGTTCCGAATATCTTCTCGGAAGTATTACCAGGTTGTCACCTAACCGCTATGTTGAGTTCGTGATCATGCTGGTTTTTCCTCCAAACCACCCATTCTCCAAGAATCTGTGTTGGATACCCCTGAGCTAGTTTCTTAAGCTAAACAATAACTTGGAGAATTGGAAGATAAAAGTTTGTCTGACTTAGTTCATGTTAAGGGACATCTTCTGTGTGTGTGTGTGTGTGTTGAAGAAAGATGATATCTCCATCAATTGGTCCTCGTGATCAGTTGTTGGATCTATTGCCTTGTCAAAACTTTGACTTGAGTATGGGCTATCGTCAAGTCAAATCAGAACCAACGATGTTCGTAATGTTGTCTTACCCGTGGTTGATCCCTCGAGCATACACCATTACATCTTTTGGTCTGACCAATACTATCATTGTGTTCACATGATGGTGGAAGTCCAGTGATATGGAAATTCCGATGAGTTGTTGTTGAGCCCATCAGCAGCATTTTTTCTCCCCCATGATTCATGTTGAACATCAACCTAGTGTTGGAAACTTTATAAGCAATGCCTTCGTGTTCCGTTCATGAAGCTTATGCTTGAATGGAAGAAGTGACTTCCTCGAATTCATGTGCACCTGGTGCAAGTTGCCGCCGTGAGTTCGAGAAAGATTGTTTTTGTTTCCCTGTTACCATCCCAAGTCAGTTATGCATGTGTGAATGTATTCTATGGTTTGGTAGATTAATTACCTCCACTCCATATGTATTCCGTAGCCCACCAAGCCACTGATTGACTTGTTCAAGGCAAATAAGTCTACGCTTGGGATCTAATCCATGGACTTGTGTAAAGACTTCGAAATCCTTGATGATGGTTCCCCACCTGAACTCGATAGTGTTTTACTATAAGACTACTACGTGGTCATGCTCGTCTTGGATAGCGTGTTCACAAGTTTTTAGCAGAACCGGCTCATGTTTTGGGAGCTTGCTATCGCAGTTCATTCCCCAAGAATCTCGCAACGTCATCTCGTCAAGTTGTGTTGCAAACTATCATTTTATTTCTAGACTGGATGGGTCTGGAATATCCTAACACCAACCAGATCTGAATCTCAAGCAGATATGATGGTTGGAACGTACTCCAAGAACAATAATGTTGGTCTCTCTGTAACCGGTAACATTGATGTCGTGGCCAACACACCTAACCGGAAGGCCTATTATTGTAGTATCTTGGTTGAGGAAGTTGGTCACCTCCCCATAAGGATCTCGCAGGATCTGCCTCCGTAGTTATTCCTTATGGATTCTTGAGCTTCCGAAGTTCGACCTTTTACTTGATGTTCTAGATATCAAACCATATCTATGAATGGATTACGCTAGAACATCAAGGAGAACATTAGAAGCGGAGTGCTAAATGTCTCTCGGTCGATCGTCCAGATTCTGTTCCCTTAGCCTCGCTAGGGAAAGATCTGAGAAGGTGTTATCTTCCTTTGTATCCGCATCATCCATCACTAGTCATCATGGTAGTATGTCGTGTTGCCAGGATCCTTGCCACGGATGTTGGTAGAATCTTGATGAATATGGAAATGCTCAAGTTCTTGAGAGCACGTGCAAGCAAATCATCCCTTGTGTTGTCTTCAACAAGGTAGTCCACATCATCCATCCTAGTCCGAGTATGCCATTTCTTCGAGCTATTTCAAATGATCAATTGTAAATTGCCTTAAGCTGGTATGACGAGTTTCAATGATCTCTGAATCAAAAGTAATTCTTTTTGCCACTTAAGGGAATATTTCTGCGAGTCACCTTCCTTAAGATGTCTCGTTATGATATCATGGCAATTATCTCCTCGCTACTTTGAAACCATGCACCATCCTACTTAAGCATGGAATCGTTGCCTACCAAATATGAACCTTTATCATCTGCTTCTTTCCATCACCCTGATGTGAACTTTGTGTCTCAATTGGAGAGATGTTCCTATGTCTCACTCCATGAGTTGATCCTGAGTTGTTCGATCTTCGAGAAGATCGATCCTTCTAGAGTTTTCCCTTCCCTCTTGTTGTCATGTTGGTTGGAGTTCTCAGAGCAATACATCGAGACAAAGATGGTGATCGAACCAACGTTCTTATGAAGTGCAACTTGGATCATGAAGATTGGGTTAAGTTTGCGCCCCCCTTCATCTTACCCTACGCTTGAATCTCGGGACAAGATTCTTGTTTAGTGGGGGTGAGCTGTCACAGCCCTAGCTTAGTCTTGCCTATCCTTGCATAACCTCCATGCATCATGTTTACTTTTCCTCGGAAAGTTGAAATGGGGATGGCAGAAACCCCCAGCACCACTTAATCCAACTAGGGTTACTAAAATATTTTTTCAATGATCCTGAAATGCCCTTCAAAATGTTCATCATCTTTGTCTTGGTCTAAAACCTCTGACAAAAATGGTGCAAAACTTTCTAGGTCATCCAAAGGTCACTGGATTAAATCATATGTTATTTGAATTTGGGAATTTAAATGCTAGTAAATATTTTAAATGCCCAAGTAATCCTAAACTGAAATGTACCATGTTGGATATATTCTATACAGTGGGCATGTTCAGTTTGGTGATTTTTGAAAGGGTCTAGGTATTATTAGAAAAGCCACAAAGATTACAGAAAAATAGAAAAGAAAAATAAAGAGAGAGAAACCACCTGGGCCTCACCTGTGCTGGCCCAGCCCACCTGGCTTGTGCCAGTCGTCACCCACCTTTGCCAGTAGGCAGAGGCGTGTCGCCGGCGCGCGCACCCGTGGCCACCTCCTGCTTCCACCTCCTGCTGCCTCCCCGTCCCCATTCGAGCGCCACGAAGACGCCCATCACCCCCTGCACCTCTCCCCTCTCTCCCCCTTGTCTCCCTCACCCTCTCCCGCGATGGCCGAGCGTCATCCTCGCCGCCGTTCGCCATAGTCGTCACCAGAGACACCCCCTCGCCCCTCTGATGTGCCCATGAGCTCCACCTCCATCGTCTACGCCTCCTCGACGACTCACGCGACGCCGGACGCCTCCAAGCACTGACCTCGACGCCTTCTTCTTCCTCGGTCCGCCGAGATCTCCGGCGACCGTGTGCCCTCCTTGACGCGTCCCCGCGCCTGCCGACCCCTCCGTTAGCCTCTCTATGAGCTTCCGCGTCGAACCCGTCTCCTCCCTCTCTCGATTGTGCTCTCTAGGTCCGTTCCCCATCTCCGCCGAAGCTTGCCGCCGCTGCGAATGTCGCCGTCGTCGTTACAGTCGGCCAACGCCATGTATGAGCACCCGGTCGAGTCCCTGCTGCCCTCTAGCTTCTGCTCGTGCACTTCGTTCGCTCTAAATCGGGCTGCAGCCCCGCGCCCGCAACCAGTCGAGCTCCGGCTGCCGCCCAGCTCACTGCCGTCGCTGCCACCGGCCACCCCAGCTCACCCCGCATGCTCGAGAAGATGCGCTGCACCTCTAGCTCGCCGTAGCCGCAATCCACGCGCGAAACGGTGCTCCGTACCACCGTCCCAAGCAACTCCGGCGAGTTCCGACCGTTGTTGTGGTCGCCGTCGTCAACCGCTGACGTGGTAGATTATTTTAGTACTAATTATGTTATTAGTCTAACCCTATGACACTGACAGTTGAGCCCCACCGTCTAATTAAACTTAGTTGACTTTCTGTTTAAGTTTAACTAACCACGGTGGGCCCACGCGTCAACTTTGACCATGCTGACGAGGCAGTTGACTGGGCCCACACGTCAGCGACCCTAACCAACACTGGTTCACTGACTAGTGGACCCCACTGGTCAGGTTTGACCTAGGGCAGCCCTGTTGACCTGCTGAGGTCAGCATGACGTAATGCTGATGCAATAATGTAATTTCTGGATTTATTTCTATTCAGGAAATTCCAGAAAATTGCCTAAACTTCTAAAAATCATAGAAAATCAACCGTGACTCCAAATGAAATAAATTATATATGAAAAATTATCAGAAAAATTCAAGGAATCCATCTGTACCATTTTCATGCATGTTTGAGCAAGTTAACCTCACTGTTTAGGATGAAACATGATTAGGGCAAATTTCATAATAGGTTTGGAGTTGGAAATGATATAGTTTTGAATTCCCCTTCAATTAAATTGACTTTTTGGTGCATTAGCCCAAATCACAGAATATTGCCATGTCATGATCATGCATAATATTGTTGCATTGCATTGATTGTGCTCTCCCTCTCTGTTGCCGGTATTCGTCCCCTCTCGATAGACGTGCTTCCGACGATGAGTTCGATGACACCGATGAAGAGCTATAATATCTTCAGAAGTGCCAGGCAAGCAAAACCCCCTTGTTCATTCCGATACAATCCCACTGTCTCGCTCCTGCTCTCTTTTACTGCATTAGGACAACAACGATTCAACTGTTACATGCTACGGTAGTTGAACCCCTTTCCTCTGCATGACCTGTCATTGCCACAGTAAATAGATGAAACCCACTAGCATGAGTAGGAGTTGTTTGAGCCCTGATGTGCCTACTCATTCATTTTTGTTTGTCATGCCTGCTATTGCTTAGAGTTGAGTCAGGTCTGATTCATCAGGGATGAATCGGAGGTGTGTGAACATGTCCCACTATGTGTGAGCTAACTTTGTGAACACGATTTGGTAAAGGTAGCTGTGAGAGGCCATGTAGGAGTACATGGTGGGTTGTCTCATTGAAACCGTTCTTAGGAACTGAGTTCTGTGTTTGTGATCCATGACCAGCTACTACCATGCATTGGGCCCGAAACCAATGGACCCTCTCGACTTATTAACTGCCCTTGTCCTCTGTCCAGGAGTTGCAACTAGTTTCTGGTGTTTGTAGGATATGTGTTGGCGGCCGTGCGTAGCGCTGACCCTAGGGGTGGGCTATGATGCGGTAGATACACCATGGCACGGTGTACCGGGCGCCCTTTTGGTGTCTCGGGAACCCTGCACACATCGTTTGGGGCTGTGAGCGAAACTCCGGCCGGATCTCCTCGCGGATGGAACCCAAATAGGCGATAAACCTAGACTAGAGACTTGTGTGGTTAGTTAGGTCGTGGCCGACTCCCTCGCCAGGCTTCCGCTTGAAGGTTGCCGAGATACACGACGTGTACATGGTGGTAAGTGGCGAGAGCGTGTGTGAAGAAGTACACCCCTACAGGGTTATAAATGATCTATTCGAATAGCCGTGTCCGCGGTAAAGGACTTCTGGGTTGCCTATAACAGTTCATAGACAAGTGAAAGTGGATACTCTAAAACTCGCAAGATAAGTGTGAGTGCTATGGATGGTCTTCTCGTAGGGAGACGGGAGCGGATCCATAGTGGTGTATTGAATGGTGAATATGTGGACTCGTGTGCACCACCTCAAAAGAGTTGCTTGCAATCGTAGTTCAGGTTAGCCACTGAGTCAAAGCTGGCTTGCTGCAGTCAAACTCCACCACCCCCCCTTGTTGATACCGATGCATATGTAGCTAGTTCTGATGTAAGTCTTGCTGAGTACCTTTGTACTCACGTTTGCTTAATTTATGTTTTTAGAGAGACTTCAGTCTCGCTAGTAGTTCCGCGTGGACTTCGACGTTTAGCTTGATACCTCAGCTACGATCTTGTGCCCTCGGCAGGATCTGGTAGATAGTCAGGTTTCTCAGCCTTTTTCATTTATAGATGTCTATACTCAGACATGTTAAGCTTCCGCATGTGCTTTGGTTTGTATGCTCTGAATGTTGGGTCATGAGACCCATGTTTGTATTTCTGGCTCCTCGGAGCCTAATGAATAAATACTTGAGTCGTAGAGTTATGTTGTGATGCCATGTTGTATTTACACATATCGAGCATATTGTGTGTATGATTGAAATGCTTGGTATGTGTGGGATCCGACAATCTAGTTGTTTATCTTTGGCAGCCTCTCTTATGGGGAAGTGTAGTCTTGTGCTTCCATGAGCCATAGTAGTCCGCTACAGCCCGGTTCACTTGAGTCCTGCTAGCCCAGCACTACTGCTCAGGACACTTGACTGGCCGACATGTGTTTCACTTTGTTCCTGTGTCTGTCCCTTCGGGGAAATGTCACGCGGTGACCTCCGGAGTCCTGCCTAGCCTGCTACAGCTCGGGTTACCGGAGTCCTGTTAGCCCAGTGCTACAGCCCGGATTCACACGCTGCTGAACGACATGTTCGAAGTTGATTCATGTATGCCTGTCCCCATGGGTTAGTGCCGCTTTGGATTCATGACTAGCCATGTCGGCCCGGGTTCTCTGTCATATGGATGCTAGTGACACTATCATATATGTGAGCCAAAAGGGCGCAAATGGTCCCGGGCCATGGTAAGGCGACACCTGTGGGAATACCATGCGTGAGGCCGCAAAGTGATATGAGGTGTTACCAGCTAGATCGATGTGACTTGGAATCGGGGTCCTGACAGTAATAGAAATAATTGAAGATAAAATAAATAAAATCAAATGATCCTATTTTCAAAATTTGAGACAACTCAAATAGGAAAATAACGGAATCCCCAACTCGCTCCGGGGGTCCTTGAGTTGCGTAAAATTTCTAGGATCAACAAAAATGCAATAAATATGATATGCAATGATGATCTAGTGTATAACATTCCAAATTGAAAATTTGGGATGTTACACTCAACTATCATTTAGTCTTTCACAATTTCTAACACTCACGCAATATTTATGGGTATGAAGTTTTAATCGGACACAGAGAAAGATAGGGGCTTATAGTTTTGCATCCCAACCTTTTAGCTCAAGGGTAATGTCAACAATAATAGTTCATGAAAAATCACATCCAATTAGCTATATATATCAGGATCTTTCCAACACAGGGTGCTTTCCAAAGGATAAAATATATAAAGGAAAGGTGAAAATCACCATGACTCTTGTATAAAGTATAAGACAAGGATAAAAGATAGGCCCTTCGTAGAGGGAAGCAGAGGTTGTCATGTGCTTTTATGGTTGGATGCACGGAATCTTAATGCAAAAGAACATCACTTTATATTGCCACTTGTGATATGGACCTTTATTATGCAGTCCGTCACTTCTATTTCTTCCACATCATAAGATCATATAAAGCTTATTTTCTCCACACTAATAAATCATACATATTTAGAGAGCAATTTTTTTTGCTTGCAACAATGACAACTTACTTGAAGGATCTTACTCAATCCATAGGTAGATATGGTGGATTCTCATGCCAAAACTGGGTTTAAGGATATTTGGAAGCATAAGTAGTATCTCTACTTGGTGCAAAGAATTTGGCTAGCATGAGGGGGAAAGGCAAGCTCAACATGTTGGATGATCCATGACAATATAATTTATTTCAGATGTAAGAAAACATAACCCATTACGTTGTCTTCCTTGTCCAACATCAACCTTTTAGCATGTCATATTTTAATGAGTGCTCACAATCATAAAAGATGTCCAAGATAGTATATTTATATGTGAAAACCTCTCTTTCTTTATTACTTCCTATTAATTGCAACGATGACCAAAACTAAGTTTGTCAACTATCAACAACTTTTATTCATCATACTCTTTATATGTGAAGTCATTACCCTCCATAAGATCAATATGATCTCTTTAATTCTTTTTATTCTTTCTTTTATTCCATCAAGATCATAGTAAGATAATCAAATCCCTTGACTCGAAACTAATCTTTATTATATATATATAGCTCATGGACTCGATTACATAGAAGGATCATAAAGCAAAACTCAAAACTAGATCTTACTAAAACTTTATTCTACTAGATCAAGATATAACCAAAAGGATCGAACTAAGAAAAATGGTAAAGATAAAAGTGTGATGGTGATACGATACCAGGGCACCTCCCCCAAGCTTGGCGGTTACCAAGGGGAGTGCCCATACCCATGTGTTTATATCTCTTTCCTAGGGGGTGGTGATGGTGGAGTTGTTGCTGATGTAGGCTTGTCGTCCATCTTCCACGGCATAGGCTCACCATCGTAAAAGGATGATCGAGTCTCTAGGATCCTCAAATATGCAGCCAAACTCATCCTCTTGAATCTATATTCATACTCACAGTTTTAGTTTTGTGGGTCATAGATCTTGGCTTGGAGGCGCTCAATTTTCTCGTGAAGCTTGAAGATGGCCTCCCCAATGTTCTTGGCATCCAGCTTGTGGTTGTTGGTGAACTCCGTGATCATTATATGATTAGCATCAAGTCCACGTTCCACATCTCCTGGCACTTGAAAACTTCTTGCTCCATTGCCTCGAGCCTTGTCTCCACGCTTCTAGTCCTCCTTGGTCCCTCAACATCACGGATGTGCAGCAACCCCTCACGCATCTCAATGGTTTGAGGATGTTGCAGCACTTCCGCAAGGTAGGGGTTGATGACCTTCTCGAAGAACTTGTCCTTGGGGGCACTTGGAGACGTCATGGTGATCTAGATCTGTCAGAAAAATAGCTCGAAACAAAAATAGAGGATATTTGCGTGGCACGGTGGTCAAAACCTTCGGGAGATTATATAATGAATTTTTTCCGAAAAAAAGAAGTATCGCACAAGAAAACGGAGTCCGGAGAGCACACGAGGTGCCCACGAGGCAGGTGGCGCGCCCTCCACCCTCGTGGAAGCCTCGTGTTCTTCCCGGATGGCTTCTTATTTTCCTATTTTCTTAAATATTCCAAAGCGGAGAAAAATTGCTATTAGAACTGTTTTGGAGTTGGTTTACTTACCGTACCACATACCTCTTCCTTTTCGGAGTCTAAAACATTCTGGAAAGTGTCCCTTATGTATTCCTATGGGGTTATGGTTTCAATAACATTAATTTCAACATTTATTGGATTACCTGACATATAATGTTTGATTCTTTGACCATTCACCACCCTCGGATTTGTGCCTTCGAAGTTGTTGATTTTTATGGCACCGGAACGATAGACCTCCTCCATGACGTAAGGACCTTCCCATTTAGAGAGGAGCTTTCCTGCAAAAAATCTTAAACGAGAGTTGTATAACAATACATAATCACCTACATTAAACTCACGTTTTTGTATCTTTTTGTCATGCCATCTTTTAACTTTTTCTTTAAACAGTTTGGCATTCTCATAGGCCTGGGTTCTCCATTCATCAAGTGAGCTAATGTAAAATAGTCTCTTCTCACCCGCAAGTTTGAAGTCATAGTTGAGCTCTTTAATGGCCTAATATGCCTTATGTTCTAGTTTGAGAGGTAAGTGACAAGCTTTTCCATAAACTATTTTATATGGAGACATACCCATAGGATTTTTATATGCAGTTCTATAGGCCCATAATGCATCATCAAGTTTCTTTGACCAATTCTTTCTAGATCTATTAACAGTCTTTTGCAAAATTAACTTAAGCTCTCTATTACTAAGTTCTACTTGACCACTAGACTGTGGGTGATACGAGATGCAATTCTATGATTAACATCATACTTAGCAAGCATCTTACGAAAAGCACCATGAATAAAATGTGAACCACCATCAGTCATTAAGTATCTAGGGACTCCAAACCTCGGAAAAATAACTTCTTTAAGCATCTTAATAGAGGTGTTATGATCAGCACTACTAGTTGGAATAGCTTCTACCCACTTAGTAACGTAATCAACAGCAACTAAAATATGTGTATACCCATTAGAGGAAGGAAACGCTCCCATATAATCAAAGCCCCAAAGATCAAATGGTTCAATAACAAGTGAATAATTCATAGGCATTTCTTGACGTCTGCTAATATTTCCAATTTTTTGGCATTCATCACAAGACAAGACAAACTTACAGGCATCTTTGAAGAGAGTAGGCCAATAAAAACCGGATTGCAATACCTTATGTGCAGTTCTATCTCCAGCATGGTGTCTTTCATAAGCCTCAGAATGACACTTGTGTAGGATCTGTTCTTGTTCATGCTCAGGTACACAACGTCTAATGACACCATCTACTCCTTATTTATAAAGGTGTGGGTCATCCCAGAAGTAATGTCTTAAATCAAATAAAAACTTTTCCTTTTGTTGGTATGTGAAACTAGGTGGTATAAATTTAGCAACAATATAATTAGCATAATCAGCATACCATGGAGCAGTACGAGACGCATTTATGACAGCTAAGTGTTCATCAGGAAAGATATCATCAATAGGTAGTGGGTCATCAAAAACATTCTCTAACGTAGAAAAATTGTCTGCAATGGGGTTCTCGGCTCCCTTTCTATCGATAATATGCAAATTAAATTCTTGTAGCAAGAGAACCCATCTAATAAGTCTAGGTTTAGCATCTTTATTTTCCATAAGATATTTAATAGCAGCATGATCAGTGTGAAGAGTTACTTTAGAATCAACAATATAAGGTCTGAACTTATCACAAGAAAATACAACTGCTAAAAATTATTTTTCGGTAGTAGCATAATTTCTTTGGGCACTTTCTAGAGTTTTACTAGCATATTGGAGAGCATTTAATTTCTTATCAACTCTTTGTCCTAGAACAGCACCTACAACATAATCACTAGCATCACACATAATTTCAAAGGGTAAATTCCAATTAGGTGGCTGAACAATAGGTGCACAAATCAAGGCTTTCTTAAGTATTTCAAATGCTTCTACACAATCATCATCAAAGACAAATGGAACATCTTTTTGTATGACATTAGTCGGAGGCCTAGATATTTTAGAGAAGTCCTTAATGAACCTCCTATAAAAACCGGCATGACCAAGGAAACTTCTTATACCTTTAGTGTCCTTAGGACACGGCATCTTTTCAATAGCATCAACTTTAGCTTTATCAACTTCAATACCTCTTTCAGAAATTTTATGCCCCAAGACAATACCTTCATTAACCATAAAGTGGCACTTCTCCCAATTCAAGACAAGATTAGTTTCTTCACATCTCTGCAAAACTCAATCAAGCTTGCTTAAGCAATCACCAAAAGAAGTTCCATATACGGAGAAATCATCCATGAAAACCTCAACAATATTTTCTCAAAAGTCAGAGAATATAACAGTCATACATCTTTGAAAGGTAGCAGATGCATTGCATAAACCAAAAGGTATACGTCTATAAGCAAAGGTACCGAAAGGGCAAGTAAAAGTTGTCTTTTCTTGATCCTCTTTTGACATAGGTATTTGAGAGAAAACAGAATAACCATCTAGAAAGCAAAAAATGTGTATGTTTGGATAATCTTTCTAGCATTTGATCAATAAAAAGCAAAGGGTAATGATCCTTTTTATTAGCTTTATTTAATTTAAGAAAATCAATTACCATTCTATAACCCGTAACAATTCTTTGTGGGGTCAATTCATCTTTATCATTAGGAACAACAGTAATACCTACCTTCTTAGGTACATAATGGACAGGACTTACCCACTGACTATCAGCAACGGGATAAACTATACCTGCCTCCGGAAGCTTTAGTATTTCTTTTCTTACCACTTCTTTCATCTTAGGATTTAACCTTCGTTGGTGATCAACAACCGGTTTCGCGTCTTTCTCCAATTTTATTTTGTGCTGGCATAGAGTGGGACTAATGCCCTTAAGATCATCAAGAGTATATCCAATAGCAGCACGGTGCTTCTTTAGAGTTTTCAGTAATTTCTTTTATTCATGCTCTGAAAGGTTAGCACATATAATAACAGGATATATCTTTTTCTCATCAAGATAAGCATATTTAAGAGTATCAGGTAATGGTTTAAGCTCAAACACGGGATCACCCTTGGGTGGAGGAGGATCCCCTAGGATTTCAACAGGCAAGTTGTTTTTCAAAATAGGTCCCTGTTTAAAGAATACTTCATCTATTTCCCTTCTTTCATTCATAAACATATCATTTTCATGGTCGAGCAAATATTGGTCTAAAGGATCATTAGGAGGCACGGCAATAGAAGCAAGACCAATAATTTCATCTTTACTAGGCAATTCTTCATCATGGGGTTGTCTACGAAATTTAGCAAAATTAAACTCATGAAACATATCCCGCAAACCAATAGTAACAACATCCTTTTTGCAAGCTATCCTAGCATTAGCAGTATTCAAGAAGGGTCTACCAAATATAATGGGACAAAAGTTATCTTGTGGGGAACCAAGAACAAGAAAATCAGCCGGATATTTAACTTTCCCACACAAGACTTCAACATCTCTAACAATCCCAACTGGTGAAATAGTGTCTCTATTGGCAAGCTTAATTGTAACATCAATTTCTTCTATCTCAGCAGGTGCAATATCATGAATAATTTCTTTGTATAAGGAATTAGGTATTGCACTTGCACTAGCACCCATATCACATAATCCATGATAGCAATGATATCCTATTTTAATAGAAATAAAAGGCATACCTACAAGAGGTCTATGTTTATTTTTAGTGTCAGGTCTAGCAATTCTAGCAGCTTCATCACAGAAGGAAATAACATGCCCATGGATATTATCAGCCAAGAGATCTTTAACCATAGCAATACTACGTTCAACTTTAATTTGCTCAGGGGGTGTAGGTGTTCTAGTATTACTCACCACAGTTGAAGCTTTAGCATGATCCTTTATTCTAACAGGGAAAGGTGGTTTCTCAATATAAGCAATGGGAACAACAGGATCAACATTATAAGTGATAGTCTTTTCTTCAACTTTAATAGGTGCAACTACTTTTACTTCAAAGGGAGGATTATATTTAAACCACTTCTCCTTAGGGAGATGAATATGAGTAGCAAAGGATTCATAGAAAGAAGCCACTATCTCAGAGTCAAGTCCATATTTAGTGCTAAATTCACGAAAAACATCGGTGTCCATAAAAGATTTAACCCAATAAAACTTAGGTGTTATACCTGACTCCTTACCTTCGTTGAGATCCCAATCTTCAAAGTTGCGTTGAATTCTTTCCAATAAATCCCATTTGAATTCAATAGTCTTCATCATAAAAGAGCCAGTACAAGAAGTATCGAGCATGGAGCGATTGTTGAGAGAAAGCCGAGCATAAAATTTTTGAATAATAATTTCTCTTGAGAGCTCATGATTGGGGCATGAATATAACATTGACTTAAGCCTCACCCCAGCTTGAGCGATGCTTTCTCCTTCGCGAAGCCAAAAATTATATATATAATTACGATCATGATGAACTAGACGCATAGGATAAAACTTCTAATGAAATTCCAATTTCAATCGGTTGTAGTTCCATGATCCCATGTCATCACATAGCCTAAACCATGTCAATGCCTTTCCCTTCAAAGATAAAGGGAAGACATTCTTCTTGATAACATCCTCGGGCATACCTGCAAGCTTAAATAATCCACAAACTTCATCCATATAGATTAGGTGCAAATCGGGATGTAATGTTCCATCACCTGTGAAAGGATTAGCTAGCAGTTTATCTATCATACCCGAAGGAATTTCAAAGTAAACATTTTCAGTAGGTTTAGTAGGTTGAGGAGCAACTCTTTGCTCTACTGGTCAGGGTTAAGATACCCTGATCAAGCCCCTCAAAGGATTATGTTCCATAGTAACAAGTGACAGTAAATTTCAGCACACTATATAAATTTTTCCTTACCAAATTCCACATACCAAAGGACCTTCACTCCCCAACAACGACGCCAAAAAAGAGTCTTGATGATCCACAAGTATAGGGGATCTATCATAGTCCTTTCGATAAGTAAGAGTGTCGAACCCAACGAGGAGGAGAAGGAAATGACAAGCGGTTTTCAGTAAGGTATTCTCTGCAAGCACTGAAATTATCGGTAACAGATAGTTTTGAGATAAGGTAATATGTAATGGGTCACAAGTAATAAAAGTAAATAAGGTGCATCAATATGGGCCAATCCTTTTTGTAGCAAAGTACAATCCTGGTCAAACTCTTATATAAAGGAAAGCGCTCCTGAGGACACATGGGAATTATCGTCAAGCTAGTTTTCATCATGTTCATATGATTCGCGTTCGGTACTTTGATAATTTGATATGTGGGTGGACTGGTGCTTGGGTACTGCCCTTCCTTGGACAAACATCCCACTTATGATTAACCCCTCTTGCAAGCATCCGCAACTACAAAAGAATTATTAAGGTAAACCTAACCATAGCATGAAACATACGGATCCAAATCATCCCCTTACGAAGCCACTCATAAACTAGGGTTTAAGCTTCTGTCACTCTAGCAACCCATCATCTACTTATTACTTCCCAATGCCTTTCCCTAGGCCCAAACAATGGTGAAGTGTCATGTAGTCGATGTTCACATGACACCACTAGAGGAGAGACAACATACATCTCATCAAAATATCGAACGAATACCAAATTCACATGACTACTTATAGCAAGACTTCTCCCATGTCCTCAGGAACAAACGTAACTACTCACAAATCATATTCATGTTCATAATCAGAGGGGTATTAATATGCATAAAGGATCTGAACATATGATCTTCCACCAAATAAACCAACTAGCATCAACTACAAGGAGTAATCAACACTACTAGTAACCCACAGGTACCAATCTGAGGTTTTGAGACAAAGATTTGATACAAGAGATGAACTAGGGTTTCAGATGAGATGGTGCTGGTGAAGATGTTGATGGAGACTGACCCCCTCCCGATGAGAGAATCGATGGTGATGATTTCCCCCTCCCGGAGGGATGTTTCCTCGGTAGAACAGCTCCACCGGAGCCGTAGATTGGTTCTGCCAAGGTTCCGCCTCGTGGCGGCGGAGTTTCATCCCGAAAGCTTGCTTATGATTTTTCTCGGACGAAAGACTTCATATAGCAGAAGATGGGCACCGGAGGCCTGCCAGGGGGCCCACAAGACAGGGGGGCGTTCCCAGGGAGTAGGGTGCGCCCCCACCCTCGTGGCCAGGGTGTGGGCCCCCTCTGGTTAATTCTTTCGCCATTATTTTTTATATATTCCAAAACATGCTCCCATGAAGTTTCAGAACTTTTGGAGTTGTGCAGAATAGGTCTCTAATATTTGCTCCTTTTCTAGCCCAGAATTCCAGCTGCCAGCATTCTCCCACTTCATGTAAACCTTGTAAAATAAGAGAGAATAGGCATAAGTATTGTGACATTATGTGTAATAACAACCCATGATGCAATAAATATCGATATAAAAGCATGATGCAAAATGGACGTATCACTTCACTCCACCCGGCTCAAAAAAATTTCATGATGTACTATACTTCTTTCAACTCCATCTGCAAGACATTGGGCCCAAATCTGTTTTAAACAGCTGCAATTTCCAAGTATTTTGCGAAGTATATCTTCAACAGGAGCCCACTGTAGAGCTATTCAGGGAATTCTATTACTTGAACCGTCAAACTAAGTTCACAGATGGGCCTAGCCTAGAATTAGGCGGAATTTCAATTCAGAGATGCAAAGAAGGGGTTCAGCCTAATTCAGAGATGCCAAGCTTTTGTCATTTATGGTTTAAACAATTTTTGTACCCTAAACAAGCCGCCAGCTGTAAGCTTTAAACAATTTCTGGTTTTAATCATTTCTTCACTTCAATTGTCCTCTTATAACCACTTTGATTTTTGCAGGCCCATTCTCCTTTTTGGAATAGGAAGATGCAGGATAAGTCGGCCAAGAAGACCCGGACAAAGAATAAGGCTCAGAAAAAGCCTGCCAAGATGAAGACCACCCCCTCCGAGTTATTTAACTTGGATGATGATGAGTCCGAGGTAGAACTTGACTCCCTTGGCTCATTTTTTGTACATCTTATTGACAATTATCACTGTTAGGATGACGCGGAAGGCAGCCATGCGGATGATGAAGAGGTAACTATCCTTTCCTCTGACTCAGAACCTCTACCAAGACAGAAAGTTTGTCAAGCGAGCCAAAAAGTAAGGTCTTCTCACCCTTTAGCTTACTTGGATCCCAACTTTATTTTGAAGAAGCAGCAGCATGAAGCTCGCCGCACAACCCGGAATAGTGGCAGTGGGGTTCTCTCCTCTGGCTTACCCAACATGCCGGTCCCTCGCAAGCGCCGTCCAGAGGTTTCACAAAATTTTAACTTAGCTTTTCCCAAGGTGGGTATTTTTTGACAACCCCTTAACCCTTCTGATTCAAATTATCAGGTAACTTCTCATTCTTCCTCTGGTGACTCTACTGCGACACAGGTCCCTCTGTTCAAAACTGTTCCTGGGTGAGAACACTTAAGCCCGCTTGTTTTAACACTTTATTCAATTGGTATATTAATCTCATCAGATGCTTTTCTTTCAGCGCTATGGCCAAGCCCAGCAAGAAACTAAAGGTTACTAAACCGGCCGACGATCCCAAGGGTACCGACCCAGAGAAGCAAACAGTGTCTGAATCCTTGCACCAAACTTCTAAAGCAGCCATAGATGATCCACCGCCAGAGGAGCACCCTGTCACCATGGACCCTATAAACATTGATCCAGAGAATGCTAAGCCACCTGGCCCCACTCAACCGACTCAAGAAACCGAAAAAGTCATAGTTACTGGGATGGCTTACACAGCACCAGGAACCCCCACTATCCTATCCAAGCATAGTGCCAAAGAAGAAATTTTTGCTATTGATTAGGGCAAGTGGAAATTGGACTTGAAGAGCTATGCTCAGTTTAATGCCCAGGAGATTCAGGTGGGCTACTTGAACTGTCTTCACACCAGTCGTGACTTTGAGGTCGGCTTGGTTAATCTCATGAAAGATCACTTTGAGGTAAGCAAAAAACTTGTCTCATACAAGTATATATCTGTCAGCCGCCAAGTCTACTCGATATGATAAACTTGAATATGTTGTAGACTTTAAATATCCTTGTTCATATTGATATCCATGTCATAGCATGTTAGAACTGCAAAATCAACACAAGTAGCCCCCAAGGGCCGGCTTAATCAGCATGGTTAAACCAGGACTTAAAAAATATAGCTTTTAAATTTTGCATATGTAGCTCCCAAGGGCCAGCTTAAACTGACAAGTTAAGCCGGAACTTCAAACCGTAGTACTCAATTTTGCACCAGTAGCCCCCAAGGACCGGCTTAATCAGCATGGCGAAGCCGGAACTTATCACCATAATTAGGAACCAAAATCCAAATATGTATCCCCCATGAGCCGGCCATGGTCGTAGAATTTGAGTCAGGTCATCATAAAATGGTCTTCGAAAAGAGCAATGTGCTTTAGCCCCCAAGTGCCAAGTAAAATACTTGTATTGTGCTTGGGACTTCAAATAAGATGATCATAATCATATATTGCTGCTAACTCAGCTTTCCCTTGTAGGCTGAATTGAATATGAAAGAATCTCAAGTGGTGGATTTGAGGCAAAACATCCAGTCCCAACAAGCAGAAACTTCCAAGGCCAAGTCAAAACTGAAGACCGCCTTAGAAAACATTGAAAAGCTGAAAAAGGACTTCAGTGCTGAGAGAACCGGCTAGGACACCGAGAAGGCAGCTCTATTGAAAAGAGCAGAAGGTGCCGAAGCTGCCCTTAAGCCGGTAACTAATGAGTTGTCCGGTTTAAAATAACAAATCAACAGCATGACAGCGGCCATCTTTTGTAAGTAATAGTATACTTCAATATTTCTTCATCAATGTTAAACAACCATTGAGCCGGTTCATAAATATACTTGCCAATGCAGGTTCTAGAAGTTCCAAGCTAGGTGATGATATGCGCATAAGGCTGAAAGCCGTATATACCCTTGTAGAGCAGTTGTACACTGGCGCCCAATGGGCGGTTTCTACTGCCTTTCATAAGAAGCAATGCTACCTCTTGAGCATTTGTTGGTTTTCCCTTGAAGAGGAAAGGGTGATGCAACAAAGTAGCATAAGTATTTTCCTCAGTTTTTGAGAACCAAGCTATCAATCATGTAGGAGACTACAACAAGTCGCCTAGTACCTGCACAAACAAACAAGAACCTTGCAACCAACGTGATAAATGGGTTGTCAATCCCTTCAAGGTCACTTACGAAAGTGAGATCTGATAAAGATAAATAAGATAAATATTTTTAGTATTTTTGTTGTGTAGATTGAAAAGTAAAGATTTTAAAATAAACGGTGACGGAAATGGCTTGTTGACGGGAAACTAATATGATGTAAAGTAGACTCGGGGGGCATAGGTTTCACTAGTGGCTTCTCTCAAGATAGCATATATTACGGTGGTTGAACGAATTACTGTCGAGCAATTGAGAGAAAAGCACATAGTTATGATAATATCTAGGCATGATCATGAACATAGGCATCACGTCCATGTCAAGTAGACCGAAACGATTCTGCATCTACTAATATTACTCCACTCATCGACCGCTATCTAGCATGCATCTAGAGTATTAAGTTCATAAGAATAGAGTAACGCATTAGGCAAGATGACATGATGTAGAGGGATAAACTCAAGCAATATGATATAAACCCCATCTTTTTATCCTCGATGGCAACAATACAATATGTGCCTTGGTGCCCCTACTATCACTGGGAAAGTACACCACAAGATTGAACCCAAAGCTAAGCACTTCTCCCATTGCAAGAAAGATCAATCTAGTAGGCCAAATCAAACTAATAATTCGAAGAGACTTGCAAAGATATCAAATCATGCATGTAAGAATTCAGAAAAGAATCAAGTATTGTTCATAGATAATCTTAATCATAAACCCACAATTCATCAGATCCGGCAAACACACCGCAAAAACAATTACATCGAACAGATCTTCAAGAACATCGCGGAGAACTTTGTATTGAGAACCAAAGAGAGAGAAGAAGCCATCTAGCTAATAACTATGGACCCGAAGGTCTGTGGTAAACTACTCACACATCATCGGAGAGGCTATGGTGTTGATGTAGAAGCGCTCCGTGATCGAATCCCCCTCTGGCAGATCTCATGGTACAAAAGGTTGCGGTGGTGGAAAAGTGGTTTTTGTGGCTCCCCTGGATGTTTTCAGGGTATAAGAGTATATATAGGCGAAGGAAGTAGGTCGGTGGAGCTATGAGGGGCCCACGAGGGTGGGGGCGCTGAGGTGTCCTGGACTAAGGGGTCCTCAGGCGTCCGGCCTGTTAGCCATGGGCCGGACTGATGGGCTGTGAAGATACAAAGACCGAAGACTCTACCCGTGTCCGGATGGGACTCTCCTTGGCGTGAAAGGAAAGCATGGCGACCAAATATGAAGATTCCTTTCACTGTAACCGACTTTATGTAACCCTAGATCCCTCTGGTGTCTATATAAACCGGAGGGCTAGATCCTTAGAGAAGAACAGAACAATCATAATCAGGTAGGCTAGACTTCTAGGATTTAGCTATTATGATCTTGTGGTAGATCAACCCTTGTAACACCCATACTCATCAATATTAATCTAGCAGGACGTAGGGTTTTACCTCCGTCGAGAGGGCCCGAACCTGGGTAAACATTGCGTTCCCTGTCTCCTATTACCATCAACCTCAGACGCATAGTTCGGGACCCCCTACCTGAGATCTGCTAGTTTTGACACCGACATTGGTGCTTTCATTCAAAGTTTCGCTGTGTCATCGCCAAGAAGTTAGATGGCCCCGTCAATCATCCACAACAACATTGTCCAGGGAAAAACCTTCCTCCTCGGACAGATCTTCGTGTTCGGCGGCTTCGCACTACTGGCCAACTCGCTTGGCCATCTAGAGCAGATCGATAGCTACGCCCCTGGCCATCAGGTCAGATTTGGAAGCTTGAACTACGTCGCGGACATCCGCGGAGACTTGATCTTCGACGGATTCAAGACCGCGGCAGTAGCCGCTCCGTGTCACCATGATGAACATGGCTTAAATCTGTCATCGAACTACACCCAGGAGATAGAACCTGCAACTGCTCCAGCCTTAGATCCGGAGCAGGTCACGCCATCCAAGGACGGGGGGCTCAACCCCGCCACGAAGGCCGCAGACTTGGCGGCGTTGGAGGCGCACACAGACCCAACCTTAAGTGAGGTCTGCGTTGCCAGAACCTCGGACACGCTGCTGGCCATAGGTTCTAGAGCATATGCGCCTGTGCACGACGAGCTTGACCGAGCGTTCATCGTCGAATTCAGCTCCACGGACATCTTCCGGCACTCACCTTTAGGAGATGTGCTAAACTCATTAAAAGCACTCTCCTTAGCGGGGGACTCACGACTGAATTATATCCGGTTCGAATTGGAGGCTGATGACGAATTTCTCTTGCCACCCCCGCCCACTTAATAGCCACTGTCGAAGATTTAACTAACATGCTTGATTATGGCTCCGACAACATCGACGGTATGGAAGACGATGCCGGAGAAGAGGAGGCCCAAAACCCGCCGTTTACCGGATGCTGGACGACCACTTCCTCATATGACGTATACATGGTGGATGCACCAAAAGAGAATAGAGGCAATGACAAGGAAGATCTGGTTGAGGATAAACCTCCCGAGATACAACCAAAGCATCGGCGTCAGTGGCGCCGCTCTAAGTCACGCCGGAGCAAAGACAGCAACACCGGCATAGGAGAAGATAACACTCCGGATGGTGCCGAAGACAATGAAAACCCCGTTGAGGCAATTGCCGAACAAAATGAACGGGAAGACGGGCAAGTTAGCCCTGGTGAACAGGCCACACACGAAGACTCGGAGGACAGTAATTATCCTCCACTCTCCGGGGGTGAGGCGAGCCTCGGCACTGAGGATTTTATTGTGCCTGAGGAACCTCTCGAGCAGGAGCGCTTCAAGCGCCAGCTAATAGCCCCAACAAGGAGCCTAAAAAAGAAGCAGCAACAGCTTCAAGCTGATCAAGACCTGCTCAATGATAGATGGAATAACATCCTGGAAGTAGAGGAATACGGCCTCAAGCGACCACTCAAAAGTTACCCGAAGCGCAAATTACTACCTCAATTTGATGACGAGGCACTGGAGCCCATGCCATTAGCGCACAATGCGGTTGACCGACCGCCACGTGGCCAGGACAAAGCGGCAACACAAGCCGAACACCAGCCCTCCTTACCTCGCTGTAAAGGCAGAGACAAAACTGCTCAGGGATACACGTATGATCTCCGACAGGGCCTCAAGAATAAAAGAGGTCTGGCCAGACCGATCTACGGATCACGGGGGCGTGCCTCGACGCACGTCGACAGCTATCAAGCTGAACATGGCAAGTACAATTACGTCCGAGCCGAAAGCCACAGACGGACTCCATCTGAACTACGTCACGAACTGGCCCGATATAGAGGCGCCGCACACCCTCTCTGCTTCACTGATGAAGTCATGGAACATTAATTCCTAGAAGGGTTCAAACCCGTGAATATCGAATCATATGATGGAACCACAGACCCCGCGGTATGGATTGAAGACTTCATTCTCCATATTCATATTGCACGCGGCAATGACCTTCATGCCATTAAATACCTCCCCCAGAACTCAAAGGGCCAGCCCGGCACTGGCTGAACAGCCTGCCCGAAAATTCCATTGGCATCTGGGAGTACTTGGAAGAAGCCTTCCTTGACAACTTCCAAGGTACATATGTTCGACCTTCGGATGCCAATCACTTAAGTCACATAATTCAATAGCCCGGAGAGTCGGCCAGGAAACTCTGGACCAGGTTCTTAACTAAAAAGAACCAGATCGTCGACTGTCCGGATGCCGAAGCCTTGGCGGCCTTCAAACACAGCATCTGGGATGAATGGCTCGCCCGACACCTTGGCCAAGAGAAGCCGAAGTCCATGGCATCGCTTACGACACTTATGACCCGCTTTTGCGCAGGGGAAGATAGCTGGGTAGGTCGTAGCAATAACAGGGCAAGCGAACCTAGGACTGCGGAAGCTAAGAATAGCAGCGGAAAGCCCCGACTCAACAGACACAAGCGTCGAAACAAGGGTGATAATACCGATGACACGGTGGTCAACGCTGGATTCAGCGGCTCCAAGTCCGGCTAGTGGATGAAGCCGTTCAAAAGGAACAATTCGGGCCCATCCAGCTTTGACCGCATACTTGATCGCCCATGCCAGATACACGGCACTCCTGAAAAACCAGCCAATCACAACAACAGAGACTATTGGGTTTTTAAACAAGTCGGCAAGTTAAATGCCGAGAATAAGGAGAAGGGGTCGCAAAGCGAAGACGATGACGAGTAGCCCTGGCCACCGAACACAGGGGACAGAAGAATTCCCCCCCCCCAAGTTAAAACGATAAACATGATATACGCTACCCACATCCCCAAGAGAGAACACAAGCGCGCACTCAGGGACGTCTATGCGATGGAGCCAATCGCCCCAAAGTTCAACCCATGGTCTTCCTGCCTGATCACTTTTGATCGCAGGGACCATCCGACCAGTATCCGTCATGGCGGTTCAGCCGCACTGGTCCTTGACCCAATCATTGACGGATTTCACCTCACGCGAGTCCTCATGGATGGTGCTAGCAACCTGAACCTGCTCTATCAGGATACAACGCGCAAAATAGGCATTAATCCATCAAGAATTAAGCCCACAAAGACCACCTTTAAAGGAGTCATACCAGGTGTAGAGGCCCGCTGTATGGGCTCAATCACACTAGAGGTTGTCTTCGGATCTCCGGACAATTTCCGAAGCGAAGAGTTGATCTTCGATATCGTCCCCTTCCGCAGCGGCTATCATGCACTGCTCGGACGAACCGCATTTGCATGCTTCAATGCAGTGCCACACTATGCTTATCTTAAGCTCAAGATACCCGACCCACGCGGCATCATAATAGTCAATGGGAACACAGAACGCTCCCTCCGTACCGAGGAGCACACCGTCGCGTTACCAGCAGAAGTACAGAGCGGCCTTTTTAAGCAGAACCTTAATTCATCGGCCGAACTCCTGGACACTGTCAAATGAGTCCAGACTACTCTGCAGCAGGACAACCCAGCTCATCAAGAGCTCAACTAGCAACTCGGCCTCTGTCCCCATCCCAACCAAGAAGCGGTATTCATACCGCGCATACATAACTACGCACTCAAAATACCATGGGCATAGACGGAGGCATAACTATCCTGTGATCCATAATACGGCTTGACCGCTCCTGGACACACATACTTTCTATTTTTTTTTCTTTTTATCCTTTTCAGGTCCCTTTTTCCGTAGATTTCTTCTGACGACCTGATCATCGGTCCTCTTGGTAGGACAGATACACAAAGATGGCAAGAAGCACTGGCGTACGAGGGAGTCCCTAAATGGTCTCTTTAATGATCACCCAACCTGCCTTCAGGACCCACACGCAGCTGTCCCCTGGTTAGGGCATGTTAAATAGCCCGGTTGCTTCTCGCACCACTTGTATGAATATGCTTTGATGTATTAATTAAACTATAACGGAAACAGTTTGCGGCCAAACTTCTGCGACACTTGCTTACTACCCTTCTTTTTTTCCTTTTTCTTTGAGGATTTTCTCAAAGTTGCGACTGTACACTTTGGTACGCTTTAACCTGCCAGGGGCTTCATCGCGACCCATAATACGGCAACAAAGTCTGAACACTTTCTACAACATAGTTGGCACCCCGAATTTAGCATTATATGCATTGCCTCTGAATCATGTCTTTGGTCAATAGTTGGGTTGCCCGGCTCTTGTGCTTACTACCTTACGTTCCGCTATATCGGCTAGGGTAGTAAAGGGAGAACTACTGCGATTGTGTCCTGGTTCATCCGGATGAGCACCTCAGTAGAGAAAGCCGAAAACTGACTGTCATGATGTGGCGAGAGCCGGTCAGCTCTTCGGAGGGTTCAAATCTTTAGCGATTTTTTCTGCATTATGTGATGAATTAGCTTTTTACCTGATCAGGTGATTACAGTACCCTAGTTCAAGCACTAGGGGTTGCGCCTAAAATTTTAATTATAGAACTCCTATGGCTAAGTGAGGGTGATAAAGCCGCATAGTCCGATTGCCTAGTTCGTTGTGCTAAACACCTCCTTCAAGGACCAAAAAAATTGTATCAAGAGTGTTTAGATTCCATCCCGAACACTCCCGTACTACCTACATGGGGGCTGAAGCCGACGACTGGCCAACTCTGAGAATTTCATAAACACGGCCGCACATGAGGTAAAGTATTAAACAAGCATTATATTACATAGCCGAACTTGTTACAGAGCGAGACAATATTCACTCGAAGATTACATCCTTCGTACACTGCTCCGCAACAATGCGGGATCCCTCAAGGACTTCGCTAAAATATCGCTCGGGCGTGCGGTACTCCTTGCCCACGGGCGTTCCTTTGGTCGTGACTATGGCAGCATTCATCTTCGCCCACTGCATGTTGACATGGGCGAAGGCCATCCGCGCACCTTCGATACAAACTGACCGCTTGATGGCGTCAAGCTGAGGGCATGTGTCGACCAGCAGCTTCACGAGACCGAAGTAGCTGCTCGGGATAACTTTGGCTGGCCACAACCGGACTATCAAGTCCTTCATGGCCAGTTCGGCCACCCTATGCAGCTCGACCAGCTGTTTTAGCTAGTCGCTCAAGGGCACCGGATGTTCTAGCGCAAGGTATTGCGACCAGAACAGCTTCTCTATTGAGCTCCCCTCTCCGGCTCGGAAGAATTCAGCAGCATCATAAATGCTGCGCGGCAGATCCGCAAACGCCCCTGGAGAACTCCAAATACAGGTCAGTAAGAGATATCTCTTCTCCACATACTTGCTTTGCATAATAAAAGCCTTACCTGTCGTGATCTTTTTGGCCTCCTGGATTTCCTGGAGGGCGCCTTGAGCTTCGGTCCGGGCCTCTTGTGTGCTCTGGCGGGCCTTCTCAAGTTCGGATTCTTGGTCCGCATGTTGACGCTCCAAGGACTCATATTTCTTCGAAGCATCATGGAGCTCCTGCTGGACCTCCCTAACCCTGGCCTCATACTTTTTCCGGACGGCTCGTTCCTTTGCTGCCCTCTCCTCGGCCTCGGCTAGTGCTTTCGTGAGGGTTTCAACCTCAGTCGCCACTCCTACAAATATCACACCACTACAAACAACATACATCATTTATTCTTTCCGAACATACATCAAGTCTCCACATACCTTGCTTGTCCTCCAGCTACCTTTTCACAAGGCCAAGCTCTTCTTCGGCCCGGTCCAGACTCTGCTTTAGTCCGGAGACCTCAGCGGCATGAGAGGTGGTGGCCAGCAGCGATGCATGTGTTCATAAGACATATTTAGTTAGTTTCCTGCAAAAAAATACTTGATCCTCTGTCCGGCTTTTCTTTCTGAACAACGGATAGTGTCTCGGTGGCTACACTGTCTATTGGGACTTTCTCTTTTATGTTGCTTACCTCAAAACCTGTCAGCAGGCTGCTGCAGGCTTCGGTTAGTCCGCTCTTGACGGACTGAATCCTCTCAATCACCATACCCATAATGATACGGTGTTCATCCACAATGGAAGCGCCTTGTAGCGCTTCCAATAGATTACCCGGTGCCTCTGGTTGGACAGAGGTCACCGGTGGGATAGGAACACCTCCTTCTCTTGAAGGAGGCTGCTCTCCGGATTCCGGAGCCATATAGGTCTTCGAAACCGTATCCAGCTAGGGGCCAAACTGAACACGGCCCCCATCGCCGGTCTCCATGGGGATCTGCTCCCCCAGGTGTTAGGCGACCGAGGTTTCACCCTTCGTAGCCTCCCTGACGGCCTCTCAAACCTCCCCTTGGCTTGGGAAGGTCCTTCGAGACAGCACCTCGGTGTCGCCCTTGGCCTTGGGAGAGTGAGCGGCCGGCGGAGACTCACTGGCCATCGCCTTCGAATCCAGCGAACTTCCTGATGAGGATTGCAGGGAGCTGTCATGGGCCGGACTGCAATAGCATGATTAAACAAGGCTGGGTACATGGACGTATGCGGGCTTTTAGTACTTACGATGCAGCCAGGGGCTTGTTTCGGGGGCATCGCTCCGAGCTGCTGTCAATGTCCCACGTGGAGTTATCCGCAAGGGGGCCCTTCCCCTCTTGTGCGCCTCCGCCTCCAGATTTGCGGAGGCCGCCCTCTTCTTCCTCCCCCATCAGGGGGAGAGTTACTTTCTTCCTCCTCTTCATCGTCATCTTCGGCGGCGGAGGAGTGAGTCTTGTCTTCGGACGACACGTCCGAAGCTCCCTTGCGGCGGGGGCCATTCCGGACCCCCTTGGCCTTCTTCTCCGGCGCCTGATAGCGTGCTGGGACCAGCATCTTCGCCAGGAGCGGGATGACTGGTTCCTTGAGCAACGGGGCCAAACATTGAATCTGCTCCGCTTTCTCTGTCCATACCTGAAAAATTAAAAAATAGTAAAGTTTAGATATCCTCCTTGAACAAGCTAGTAGAGGATACGCCTTGAGACATGAAAGACTTACCTCACTGGCAGGATGGACAAGATCATGCCCGCGGTCCAAGTCTATGGTCGGTGGCGTCTCATTGCCTTTAAAGAGCAACTTCCAGGCATCTTCGTGAGTGGTTCCGAAGAGCCTTTCCAAGGTTTGGTGCTTCTTCGAATCGAATTCCCATAAAGGGGAAGTTCGGCTTTGGCATGGGAGGATCCGACGAACTAGCATCACCTGGATCATGTCGACGAGCTTGATGTTTTTATCCACCATGCTTTGGATGCGCATCTGCAACGCTATCAGTTCGTCCAACGAAGACCAATTTGGGCCCTTCTCTATCCAGGAGGTGAGCTGCATTGGAGCTCCGGACTTGAATTCGGGAGCTGCGGCCCAGGTGGCGTCGCGGGGCTCTGTGATATAGAACCACAGTTTCTGCCACTCCTTGACGGTCTCCACAAAAGTACCTTTGGTCCATGTGACATTGGGCAGCTTGCCCACCATGGCACCTCCGCACTCCTCGTGCTGGCCATCCATCACCTTCGGCTTCACGTTGAAGATCTTGAGCCACAGTCCAAAGTGGAGTTGGATGCAGAGGAAGGCCTCACACACGACAATGAATGCCGAGATGCTGAGGAAAGATTTCGGGGCTAGATCATGGAAATCTAGCCCGTAGTAGAACATAAGTCCGCGGACAAAAGGGTGGAGAGGAAACCCTAACCCGCGGACGAAGTGGGGGATGAACACCACCCTCTCGTTAGGCTTCGGGGTGGGGACGATTTTCCCCTTGGCTGGAAGCCGGTGGGTGATTTCTTTTGCCAGATACCCAAGCCACCCGAAGCTTGGTGATGTCCTTCTCCATAATGGAGGAGGCCATCCACTTGCCTTTCCCTCCATATCTAGACATGGTTGAGTGCTTCCTTGAGGCGGAAAAGATGAGGACTTGGGTGCTAGAGCTCGAGAATGGAAGGGCAGAGAAAGAGAGAAGGCGTGGGTGAAGAAAGGGAATCCTTATCTCCTTATAAAGACGGTGAATATCAAACGTCTCCCCATTCACCATGAAACTCGCTTATTCCCTAGGGGTCGTGCAGGCGGCACGGTTGGATTACCCATACCCGTATTGATTAGGATCCCGCAATAAGGGGACACGATATCTGCCTTGACAAGACGTGCTAATAAAACCACATCTCGAAAAACAAAGTGGCAGGCCAAAAAACGGTTTGAAATAATAATCGGGTAGGGACGTGATATCGCGTTACAAAAAGTTGTCAGCGGATTTGACTCATGAAATATTATACTCTCTGCCGTTGTGTGTGGTACTTGTGTTACAGAACTGGATACATTCTTTGCGTCCAAAGACTATTTTGGAGAAGGGAACCCGCCTTGCAATGCCGAAGACAATATGCACGCCAGACACCTCATCATTGAAGCCTGGTTCAGGGGCTACTGAGGGACTCCTAGACTAAGGGGTCCTCGGGCGTCCGGCCTGTTAGCCATGGGCTGGACTGATGGGCTATGAAGATACAAAGACCGAAGACTCTACCCATGTCCAGATGGGACTCTCCTTGGCGTGGAAGGAAAGCTTGGCGACCAAATATGAAGATTCCTTTCATTGTAACCGACCTTATGTAACCCTAGATCCCTCCTGTGTCTATATAAACCAGAGGGCAAGATCCTTAGAGAAGAACAGAACAATCATAATCAGATAGGCTAGACTTCTAGGGTTTAGCCATTACAATCTCATGGTAGATCAACTCTTGTAACCCTCATACTCATCAATATTAATCTAGCAGGACGTAGGGTTTTACCTCCATCGAGAGGGCCTGAACCTGGGTAAACATTGTGTTCCCTGTCTCCTGTTACCATCAACCTCAGACGCACAGTTCGGGACCCCCTACCCGAGATCCGCCGGTTTTGACACCGACAGGCACGCCTGGCCCCCTGGGCACGCCGCCCTACCTTGTGGCCGCCTCATTGCTTCCTTGACCTCCACTCCAAGTCTCCTAGATTGCGTTTGTTCCAAAAAATATCCTAGCAAAGGTTTCATTCTGTTTGGATTCCGTTTGATATTCCTTTTCTGCGAAACACTGAAATAGGCAAAAAAACAGCAACTGGCACTGGGCCTCCAGTTAATTGGTTAGTCCCAAAAATAATATAAAAGTGCATAATAAAGCCCATTAAACATCCAAAACAGATAATATAATAGCATGGAACAATCAAAAATTATAGATACGTTGGAGACATATCAAGCAACCACCTTCCCTTATCAAGGAAATGTTGGAAAATCTGTCTGTGCTAACATGAAGGGTGGAAGAATTAAAGCGATCAGCCGCCAGAGCGAGTGCTATCACTGCCTTGAGCCGGGCAAAGGCGTGGTAGGTTGAACTTGACCCGGAAGAGATATAAGTCGGTTGTCCTAGTGTAAAAGAAGATGGGTCTCCTTTCAGCGCTGATGACTTCAGTCAAATAGTAAGAGAGATGCGTCCATGGGCAAGCAAACTAGCTGATGAGACGGACCTCTCTAAGTACCACCCGGTTTATGATGATGAAAACGCAAAGGTGAAGGCGCCGGTTCATTAGGCTGTGGATCTTATCCCGCCCACACGTAAGCACACCTTCGCTCCTGACATTGATCCATCAAGTCTTATAGATGACGAAGCTGTGTTTAGAACTTTGACCGAGATCGACTGGGCCACCCCTGACTTCAAGCCAATGGGTGATCAAGAAGAAGAAGAGCCGATGCAAGATGATCCAGAACCTTCAACATGTGAAGGCCAAGACAACTGATCCAAGGGCCGGTCTACCATCCACAGCATTGGATGTTGTGTTGTCGGAGTAAGTGACCACGGGTAGCCTAGCCGGCTCCCCCTGGCCTTTCTGAAAAAATTACGAGCCGATCCGGCTCTCAAGGATCCAAGACATGGGGCCGCCTTCCCCTGGCCGGCTATCTCCCAGGCCGGCTATTGGAAGGCGGCCCGACTTCAGCCCTCATGAAGAAAGCCGCGGGAGGGCCGACTCCTAAGAGCCAGTTGCGAGAAGGCCGACTCCAAGGAGCCGGCTCCCATAAAGCGATCAAGACCGTACCCTCGAAGTTTGCATCTACCTACCGGCGATGTGACGGGGCGTGGCTACAGTGAAGCCTGCCACCCCCGAATCCCGGAGCGCGCCTGGCACAGTGTGCCGTACGGGTGGCCATGACCCGTCCGGCGCAGCACTGTTGCCACGTTGACCCTGATGTCATCCACGACTGGCTACCAGTACGGCCCACGGGCGGTGGGCCCCTTCGGGCAGAGAGACACCCAAAGGCGGCCTGGCCTCCCCCAGTCGGCCCAAGACGAAGCCGGCTCTCTCCAGCCGGCTTGCCACCCCCTCGAAGGAGACGCCCCATTAAGGAGACAAGACGCGGTGAGGCTACAGTGGTCACCCGCCGGACGGCAGCACTGTGGCCATGCTTAGCCCTCGTCACCAAGATTGAGCAACAGCAACCAGCCACCGACAAGGCCCTGGACAGTGGGGCCTGCCTGTCGACCAAGGGGCCGGCAGCCGGTGGGACCTGCTAGCCGGCGGGCCCCAGCAGCCGGCGCAAAAGCCAGAGAGCATAGACACAGATGGCTGGGCCCCACGCCCAGCCTGATTACCGTTGTACCCCCGGGAGGTAGGCCTATATAAACCCCCCGGAACACCCATGCAAAGGGTTGATCCCTGCTAGTTTTAGACACCATGTAGGGAGGAGAAGAGAGCAAGCAGATCCCTTCTTCCTCCTCTCGCCAAACAGCTCAAGGAGCACCGTGTAGCTACTTGTTCATCGAGTGATCATGCGGAGACCCCGCAGAGCAGCAGTAGGGGTGTTATCTCCACGGAGAGCCCTGAAGCTGGGTAAGATTCGCCGGCATGCATGTCTTCGCCTCATCCCGTTTCCAGGCACCGGCGATGTTTTACAGGCTCCCACAATGATAAGCCACCCGTTGGCATATGTCGCACCTACCACCCGACATGTGTGTATCAAAAATTGAAGGAAATATGCCCTAGAGGCAATAATAAAGTTGTTATTTATATTTCCTTATATAATGATAAATGTTTACTATTCATGCTAGAATTGTATTAACCGGAAACTTAGTACATGTGTGAATACATAGACAAAGAATGTCCCTAGTATGCCTCTACTTCACTAGCTCGTTAATCAAAGATAGTTAAGTTTCCTGACCATAGACATGTGTTGTCATTTGATGAACGGGATCACATCATTAAAGAATGATGTGATGGACAATACCCATCCGTTAGCTTAGCATTATGATTGTCTAGTTTTATTGCTATTGCTTTCTTCATGACTTATACATATTCCTCTGACTATGAGATTATGCAACTCCCGAGTACCAGAGGAACACCTTGTGTGTTATCAAACGTCACAACGTAATTGGGTGATTATAAAGATTCTCTACAGATGTCTCCGAAGGTGTTTGTTGAGTTGGCATAGATCAAGATTAGGATTTGTCACTCCGTGTATCGGTGAGGTATCTCTGGGCTCTCTCGGTAATGCACATCACTATAAGCCTTGCAAGCAATGTGACTAATGAGTTAGTTGCAGGATGATGCATTACGGAACGAGTAAAGAGACTTGCCAATAATGAGATTGAACTAGGTATGATGATACCTACGATCGAATCTTGGGCAAGTAACATACCAATGACAAAGGGAATGATGTATGTTGTTATGCGGTTTGACCGATAAAGATCTTCGAAGAATATGTAGGAGCCAATATGAGCATCCAGGTTCCTCTATTGATTATTGACCAGAGATGTGTTTCGGTCATGTCTACATAGTTCTTGAACCCGTAGGGTCCGCACGCTTAGCGTTCGATGACGATTTGTATTATGAGTTATGTGTTTTTGATGACCGTAGTTTGTTCGGAGTCCCAAATGAGATCATGGACATGACGAAGAGTCTCAAAATGTTCGAGAGGTAAAGATTGATATATTGGAAGGTTATATACAGACATCGGAATGGTTTTGAAGAAGATCGGGGATATTTCGGAGTACCGGGAGGATACTGGAACCCCCCGGGAAAGTTATTGGGCCTAATGGGCCATAGTGGAGGAGAGGAGGTAGGCCAGAGGAGGTGGGGCATGCCCCCTTGCCCCAATCCGAATTGGACAAGGGGAGGGGGCGCGGCCCCCCTCTTTCCTTCTCCCTCTCCCTCCTTTCCCCTTTCCCCCTCTCTGTTGGAAGGAAAGGGGGCAAGTCCTACTAGGTTTGGAGTCCTAGTAGGACTCCCCTCCCCCTTGGCGCCAACAAAGTAGAGGACGTAAAACTTGAAACATATAGTAGATACGATCAACATAGTGGTGTTCACCATTGAAAACTACTCCACCTCACGTGATGATCGATCGAACATGGTTTAGTTGATATGGATCACATGATCATTTAGATGACTAGAGGGATATCTATCTAAGTGGGAGTTCTTTAGAAATATGATTAATTGAACTTTAATTTATCATGAACTTAGTACCTGATAGTTTTTGCATATCTATGTTGTTATAGATCAATGGCCCGTGCTACCGTTCCCTTGACTTTTAATGCGTTCCTAGAGAAAGCTAAGTCGAAAGATGATGGTAGCAACTACACGGACTGGTCCGTAACTTGAGGATTATCCTCATTGCTGCATAGAAGAATTACGTCCTGGAAGTACCTCTAGGTGCAAGACCCGCTGCAGGAGCAACTCCGGACGTTATGAACGTCTGGCAGAGCAAAGCTGATGACTACTTGATAGTTCAGTGTGCCATGCTTTACAGCTTAGAATCGGGACTTCAAAGACATTTTGAACATCATGGAGCATATGAGATGTTCCAGGAGTTGAAGTTAATATTTCAAGCAAATGCCCGAGTTAAGAGATATGAAGTCTCCAACAAGTTCTACAACTGCAAAATGGAGGAGAATAGTTCTGTCAATGAACACATAATCAGAATATCTTGGTACAATAACCACTTGACTCAGCTGGGAGTTAATCTTCCTGATGATAGTGTCATTGATAGAGTTCTTCAATCACTGCCACCAAGCTATAAAGGCTTCGTGATGAAGTATAATATGCAAGCGATGGAAGAGACAATTCCTGAGCTCTTCGCGATGCTAAAGGCAACGGAGGTAGGAATCAAGAAGGAGCATCAAGTTTTGATGGTGAACAAGACTACTAGTTTCAAGAAAAAGGGCAAAGGGAAGAAGGGGAACTTCAAGAACAACAACAAGCCAGTTGCTGCTCAAGGGAAGTGATGACCCACAAGTATAGGGGATCTATCATAGTCCTTTCTATAAGTAAGAGTGTCAAACGCAATGAGGAGCAGAAGGAAATGACAAGCAGTTTTCAGTAAGGTATTCTCTACAAGCACTGAAATTATCGGTAATAGATAGTTTTGTGATAAGGTAATTCATAACGGGTAACAAGTAACAAAAGTAAAAAAGGTGCAGCAAGGTGGCCCAATCCTTTTTGTAGCAAAGGATAAGCCTGGACAAACTCTTATATAAAGGAAAACGCTCCTGAGGACACATGGGAATTATCGTCAAGCTAGTTTTCATCATGCTCACATGATTCGCGTTCGTTACTTTGATAATTTCATATGCGGGTGGACCAGTGCTTGGGTATTGCCCTTCCTTGGACAAGCATCCCACATATTATTAACCCCTCTCGCAAGCATCCGCAACTACGAAAGAAGAATTAAGGAAAACCTAACCATAGCATGAAAAATATGGATCCAAATCAGCCTCTTACGAAGCAACGCATAAACTAGGGTTTAAGCTTCTATCACTCTAGCAACCCATCATATACTTATTACTTCCCAATGTCTTCCCCTAGGCCCAAACAATGGTGAAGTGTCATGTAGTCGACGTTTACATAGAACCACTAGAGGAAAAACAACATACATCTCATCAAAATATCGAACGAATACCAAATTCACATGACTACTTATAGCAAGACTTCTCCCATGTCCTTGGGAACAAACGTAACTACTCACAAATCATATTAATGTTCATAATCACAGGGGTATTAATGTGCATAAAGGATCTGAACATATAATCTTCCACCAAATAAACCAACTAGCATCAACTACAAGGAGTAATCAACACTACTAGCAACCCACAGGTACCAATCTGAGGTTTTGAGACAAAGATCGGATACAAGAGATGAACTAGGGTTTGAGAGGAGATGGTGCTGGTGAAGATGTTGATGGATATTGACCCCCTCCCGATGAGTGGATCGATGGTGATGACGATGGTGATGATTTCCCCCTTTGAAAGGATCGAGAAGGGGAGTCTAGAGGGGGGTGATTAGACACTAAGTACCAAAAGTTGCAGTTTTTAATTTCCTTAAGTTGAAGTGGAGTTTAGGCACACGTTTAACAAACACAATACATATCAAGCAAGCATGCAAAGAGTATATGAGCAGTGGAAAGTAAAGCATGCAACTTGCAAGAATGTAAAGAGATGGGATTGGAGTGTGCAAACGCAATTTGGAGACACGGAGATTTTTGAGACGTGGTTCCGATAGGTGGTGCTATCGTACATCCACGTTGACGGAGACTTCAACCCACGAAGGGTAACGGCTGCGTGAGTCCATAGAGGGCTCCACCCATGAAGGGTCCACGAAGAAGCAACCTTGTCTATCCCACCATGGCCGTCGCCCACGAAGGACTTGCCTCACTAGGGTAGATCTTCACGAAGTAGGTGATCTCCTTGCCCTTACAAACTCCTTGGCTCAACTCCACAACCTTGTCGCAGGCTCCCAAGTGACACCTAGCCAATCTAGGAGACACCACTCTCCAAGAAGTAACAAATGGTGTGTTGATGATGACCTCCTTGCTCTTGTGCTTCAAATGAGAGTCTCCCCAACACTCAACTCTCTCTCACAGGATATGGATTTTGTGGAAAGAGGATTTGAGTGGAAAGCAACTCGGGGAAGGCTAGAGATCAAGATTCATATGGTAAGAATGGAATATCTTGGCCTCAACACAAGTGTAGGTGGTTCTCTCTCAGAAAAAGGTAAGTTGGAAGTGTAGGTTCGTTCTGATGGTTCTCTCCATGAATGAAGAGGTGGTGGAGGGGTATATATAGCCTCCACACAAAATCTAACTATTACACACAACTTGCCAATCTCGGTGGGACCAAATTGATAAACTCGGTCGGACCGATTCAGGAAAGCTAGTGACCGTTTGGTGTTTCGGTGGGACCGACTGGATCAACTCGGTGGGACCGATGTGCTAGGGTTAGGGTAAATCCAAAACTCGGTTTGACCGATTACTCAAACTCGGTGGGACCGATTTGGGTAATAAGAGAAACAGAGAGTTGGCCAAGCAAACTCGATGGGGCCGATTGCATATCTCGGCGGGATGGAAAATATTGCAACAGGTAATAGAGAGTTTGCAAGCCCATCTCGGTGAGACCGAGATCCCATCAGTGAGATAGAATTGATTAGGGTTCCTGGCAGTGGCTATGTCTACTGAACTCGGTGGCTCCGGATAGAAAGAATCGGTGGGGCCGAGTTGGAGATTTGGTGTGGGACATATTTGGAAGTGAGAAAGTGGTTGAGGGCTTTGGAGCATATCACTAAGCACTTTGAGCAAGCAAGCCATAAAGCAACACCTCATCCCTTCTTAATAGTATTGGCTTTCCTATAGACTCAATGTGATCTTGGATCACTAAAATAGAAAATGTAGAGTCTTGAGCTTGGAGCTTGATCCAATCCTTTTGTCCTTAGCATTTTGAAGGGGTTCCACATCCTCTAGTCCATGCCACTTCATCATTGAACTTATCTGAAACATACTAGTTAAAAGTGTTAGTCCAACAAAAGATATGTTGTCATTAATTCCCAAAACCACCTAGGGAGCACTTGTGCTTTAAATCTCCCCCTTTTTGGTAATTGATGACAACATACATCAGAGATTTAGATAAAGATATAGAGAATAGTAAGTAAAGCTTTCGAAAGACATGTAACATGCATGGGCTCCCCCTACATGTATGCAATCATGTAAATATGGAATATAGAAGCATGTGAATGCTTAAACATGACAGAGTAAGCAATGTGTTACATGTATCTTGCTATATGCATCAGAGCAAATGATGTGAATATGAGAAATGTACCTTCATGCTCGTGAGTCCTTCTTGCAAACAGTATGTACATCAGCAAGAATTTCTCATGCGCATAACTATGATGCATATACTTACCTTGTGGTCTTGAGTTGGCTTAGGATGGAATGAACCTGCGTAAACAAGGTTAGATAACACAGATACACCTACTATCCAGAACAAACAAGATAAACCACAAGAGTACCAAGACTGGGATGACATGTAGAGCGAGTACTAAGTACCACATTGGATATAGACATGTCCCCAAAGGTAAAGATGTGCAATAAATTCAAGGATTTCCTCCCCTTAGATGTCTTGCTCCCCCTAAATCTAGCATGGGATACTGGGAGAAGATAGGGAACAGAAAATCAGAGCAAAAATAGAGTTCAAAGAAAATAAACAGAGCTAATGCAAACGAGAAAATATGAACATGCCTTTCCCCTCTTGAAGACATGTGACTTCTCTCCTCTTGAACTCCAAGCATCTGGGGTCCCCCTCTTGAACATAGCTTTGATGTGATCTCTCTCTCCCCCTTTGACATCAATTTCCAAGAAGGGTTCTTCTGGATTTTTGTCATGATGGGTTTGGTCCTTGAGTCACAGAACAAAGCAGTAAGTTGAATAGGATGCTGGTCGAGGACAAGATTCATTGAGTGGAGCTGGATCAAAAAGAATGCAGAAGCAAGTGGCAAGATGTCTTTCCTATAGTGAAATCGGTAACGCCGAGTTGTATGGTTCGGTTGTACCGAGAGGATGCAGTTGGACCGAATGCATCAGATCGGTGAGATCGAGTTCATCGCAGAGAAAACACTTGTCACCTCAGCTCACTAGACAAGTAAGATCTCACAAGGATTTGCAAGGAATTTACTGAAAGATTTGCAATGAATCGGATGCAAGGAATGCAGAACAAAAAATAAAAGAGAAGAAACTAAAAAGAAGTCTAGATGAATTTGGAAACAAATATGCATGAGACAAATGCAAGAGCACAAAAAGAACACAAGAGAACTTCATCTAGAAATGGTCGACGACAAAGTTACCTATGTTAGAGTTTATTGACTTAGGAGTCAAGTGAGATCACTTGATCTTAGGTCATACTCATCTTTTAAGCTCAAATGGGGTTACCAATTTTCGTTTAAGCTTTTTGATGTATTCACATCTTGTAGAGTTGCTTTGACTCATGACTTGGAGTAAAGCTTCTCTAAGATGGAATAACATACCTTGGGTGGTGGCGTTGATCATGATCATGTTGTTGAACTTGTGTGGGTTGCTCAAGGTTGATGTAGCTCATCAGTTGGAGCACCACTTGGAGTTTGAGTTAATCTGCCTACATGGGTTAGTTTTTGCAAGGAAGAGCACTTGTGTATCCAAAATGACAATCATGAAACTGAACATAAAATTTGTCAAAGGATATGTTTGAATGGTTGCTTGCTTCCTTGTCTTCATCCACCGTTGTGTAGAGACTTGGTGCCATAGAAATTGCTCAAGATGTGAGTGAGTTGCAATCTCATAGATTTAGATTCATCCAAGTACCTACACGGGTTAGATAACATTCAAGGTGCAAATATATCCAAGACATAAGATAGTCAATCATAAGAGAAATATCAAGGATTAGTCATAGGCTCATGACTTGCAAGTATCAAATGGAGTTCCTACTCCAAGTTTGAAGCATCAATGATGTTCAATTCACCTCTTAACCTGCAAAACACTTTCTCATCAAGTGGTTTCGTGAATATATCAGCTAACTGCTTTTCGGTGCGAACATGCTTAAGATTAATGTCCCCTTTGGCAACATGATCTCGAATGAAATGATGAGGAACTTTATATGCTTAGTTCGAGAATGTTGCATGGGATTGTGAGCAATCTTAATGGCACTTTCATTGTCACAAAGTAATGGAACATGTTTCACAGATATCCCATAATCTTTAAGAGTTTGGGTCATCCAAAGTAATTGAGCACAACACGATCCAGCGGCAATGTATTCCGCTTCGACGGTGGATAAGGATACCGAGTTTTGTTTCTTCGAAGACCAAGACTAAGGATGGCAATGGGTCGGATTTGGATCGGGTTGAACAATATCAAATCCATATCCATATCCATGAAGGCAATCTTTGCCCGCTCATGAAAATATCCACGGGCGAAAAATTGTGTCCATGTCCAAACCCGATGGATATCCGTACCCATTGGATATCCATTGGGTCCTCTCGAGACATATAGATAAGACATAACACAATGTTAACATAAGCTCTTCCATTCTTCACCTAGTGGCAAGCTAGGCTTCACTTATGGTAAACATCAACTTAAGGTACATCAATGCCCACTTACAACCTAAGATCATTTAGTATTTTTCTAATAGATTAGAATGACAAGTCATTTCGCAAGGAGATAAAAATAAGGGAAGGGGCGTTGGAGTATGTTACAATGGGAATTGAATGTCAAATAATAAAAGTTACGATGGGGATTGTGTGATTTCTTTTACATGTTTTAGATAACAGTGTAAAATTGCAGTGGGACATGTGACTGTGGGTAGGGATAGCAGATTTTTGCCCATTAAGTCATACTATCGGGTCGGGTTTGGGTAGACCCATGGGTACAAGATTATATCCATGCCCTACACACGAGCAATCGGGTCGGGTTTGGGCGCTGCCCGTGGACACAAAAGCATATCCAAACCCTATCCATTTGGGTCGGGTATCCATGGATATCCATATCCATGGGTAAAATTGCCATTCTTAACCAAGACACAAGAGATCTACCAAGAAATTGACAAGTGCCCGAAGTGGACTTCCTATCAACCTTGTCACCGGCATAGTCCGAGTCGGAGTAGCCAACAAGATCAAAGGAGGCCCTCTTTGGATACCAAATGCCAAAATTTGGTGTATGGATTAAATATCTCACTATCCTTTTCACGGCCTTAAGATGACATTCTTTAGGAGCGGCTTGATATCGTGCACACATGCACACACTTAGCACAATATCGGGGCGTGAAGCACATAGATATAACAATGAACCAATCATAGAGCGATAAACCTTTTGATCAACCGGCTCACCATCTTTGGTTAAAGCAAGATGTCCACTAGTAGGCATGGATGTAGTCATACGTTTGCATTCTTGCATATTGAACTTCTTGAATAAGTCCTTAGTGTACTTCGTTTGAGAGACAAAGGTACCTTCCTTAGTTTGCTTGATTTGCAAACCAAGAAAGAATTTGAGTTCACTCATCATCGACATCTCAAACTTCTCTGACATTAGCTTTCCAAACTTTTCACTAAAATGAGGGTTAGTTGATCCAAATATAATATCATCGACATAAATTTGGCACACAAATAGTTCTCCATTAACCCTTTTAGTAAAAAGAGTAGAATCTATTTTTCCAATTTCAAAGCCTTTTTCAATAAGGAATTTGGTCAAGCATTTATACCATGCTCTAGGAGCTTGTTTAAGACCATAAAGAGCTTTGTGAAGTTTGTAAACATGATTAGGTTTCTTAGGATTGACAAATCCGGGAGGTTGCTTAACATAAACTTCCTCCTCTATTTCACCATTTAGAAAAGCACTTTTAATGCCCATTTGGTACAAGGTGATGTCATGATGATTAGCATAGGCAAGTAAGATGCGAATGGACTCAAGTCTAGCAACGGGGGCATATGTCTCACCATAGTCCATACCTTCGACTTGAGTGTAGCCTTGGGCGACGAGACATGCTTTGTTGCGAACTAATTGTCCATCTTCACCTTGCTTGTTGCAAAATACCCATTTTGGTACCGATGATGTTGTGGTTGTTGTCGGACTTCTCAACTAATGTCCAAACTTGATTTCTCTCAAAGTTGTGTAGCTCTTCATGCATGGCATTTAACCAATCCGGATCTTCCAAAGCTTCTTCAACCTTCATAGGTTCAATGCTAGAGATGAATGAATAGTGTTCACAAAAGTTAGCTAAACGAGTTTTTGAGCGAGTGATTCTCCCGGTTTGGATATCATTGTAGATTTGCTCGACGGGATGGTCTTTAGCAATTCTTGCTCGAACTCATGAAAGCTTTTGCTTGGATCTTGGTTGAACATCTTCTTCATCTTGTTCTTCCTCTTGTCCTTCTTCGTTCTTGACGTTGTCGTTCTCTTGTCGTGGTGGAGAAGGAGGTTGTTGGCGTTCATCTTGGTGCACTTCCTCGCTTTCTTCATTTTGGCGTGTCCCACTTGTGGATGCTTTCGTATCAACTCTTGGTTCACCTTGTCGTGAGGTAGAAGCTTCCACTTGGATGGACGAGGTACTCTCCTTCACCTTCGTTGGACGAATCTTGCCAATAGACAAGTCTTGGATTGCTTCCGAAGGGTCTTTGTCTCCCACATCAATTGTCAATTGCTCTACTTGTGAGCCATTAGATTCATCAAACTTCACATCTACCGTCTCTTCAACCTTTCGAGTGAAATTGTTGTAGACACGGTATGTGTGAAAGTTTGAGCCATAACCAAGTAGGAAACCTTCATGAGACTTAGGAGCAAATTTAGAACGATGATGCTTATCAAGAATGTAGCACTTTGAGCCGAATACTCGAAAGTATCCAACTTGTGGTTTGTTACCAGTGAGGAGCTCGTATGCCATCTTGCTGAGTAGCTTGTGAAGATACAAGCGATTTGTTGCATGACAAGCTGTCTCAACCGCTTCCACCCAAAAGTGCTTTGGCGTTTTGTACTCATCAAGCATCGTTCTTGCCATTTTGATGAGTTTCTGGTTCTTCCTCTCAACAACTCCATTTTGTTGAGGTGTGTACATAGCCGAGAACTCATGTAAAATCCCTTCTTCGTCAAGAAAGGTGTCCACATTTGTGTTCTTGAACTCCGTTCCGTTGTCGCTGCGAACCTTCTTGATTTTCACTTCAAATTGATTTTGGGCCTTCCTAGCGAAGTTTTTGAAGATCTTTTGGACCTGTAATTTATCATCGAGAAAGAACACCCACGTAAATCTTGAAAAACCATCAACTATAACTAGACCAAAAGAATTTCCACCGAGACTTTTGTAAGCGTTAGGACCAAAAAGATCCATGTGAAGTAGCTCAAGTGGCCTCCTTGTGGTCATGATGTTCTTCACGGGATGCCTTCCTCCAACCTGTTTACCTGCTTGACAAGCACTGCAAAGTCTATCCTTATCAAATATGACATCGTTAACGGCAAGGATATGATTTTCTTTAATAAGCTTGTCAAGGTTTCGCATACCAACATGACCTAATCATCTATGCCATAACCAACCTTTAGAGGATTTAGCAATTAAGAAAGTTCTAGGTTGAGCCTTTTTAGTGAAATCAACAATGTAAAGATCACCTCTGCGTATACCGGTAAAGACTATTTTATGATTATCTCTACGAAACACTTGGCAATCTACTTCAGTGAATAGGACATTGAAACTGAAATTAGCAAGTCTAGATACTGAAAGTAAATTGTAGCCAAGAGATTCAACGAGCATGACATTTTGTATGGAGCTATCATGTGAGATGGACACCTTACCTAGGCCAACCACCTTACCCTTTGAGTTATCACCAAAGGTGACATACTTTTGAGGGCCATCGTTTTCAGCAAGCTCACAGAACATATATTTATCTCCGGTCATATGATCAGTACACCCACTATCAAGGACCCATTCCTTTCCTCCGGCCATGTAGCCACGAAGATTTTCCATAAGACCAAAGTGTCTCATCGCATCATCAAGATCATAGTCACTATCATCATCCTCATCATAGTATCCATGTTCAACATCATCTTGTGATTGATCAACTCCTAGAGAGGGTAATTCATTAGATAAATGATCATTCCTATGGTCATCTTTGTAACGCCCCGAGACCGACGCTCCAGAAGACTTCCAGCTATTCCGAGTTTCGTCGTGTGATTTGTTTTATTTGTTGCATTCATCCTTGCATCATGTGCATTGCATCATGTCATCATGCCATCATATCATTAATTTTTTAAAACCTCAACTAAATAAATTGTATGGATTTTTCGATCCATTTAAATCGAGGGACTCACATGGTGACTTCTCTTTATAACATACCCTCCCGATATTTAGGGAGCTATAATAAAATATTCCATTGTTTTGGAATCACCTTAACACACTTGCAAAATATCCCAATGCCTTTGTTATCTCAATTCTTGGTCTCCAACCTTGCCCATAATTTCTTTCATCATTTTCCGGAGCTTCCCCAAAAATCACAACATTTTTGGACCTTCCCAAACCCTCACTTCCGTTCAAACCCATTTGAATTAAATTCAAATGAGTTTGAATTTAAATCGTGCATTCGTGCCTCTTTTCTATTTTTCCTGGATCGAGCTCATTTTTGTGAGTCCGGGAAAATTATCCCCATGCGCAAATCTTCCCCCTAACCTCTCTTTCCTTTCTTTCTTTTCTCTGTACTGTTTTTTATTCATTAAGAGAGAGAGAGAGGTAAGCCCAGCAGGCCATCTAGGCCCATCCGCAGCCCAGCTTCTCCATAGCCCAGCCGGCCGGCCTCTAAGGCCCAGCCCACCTAACCCCCTCTCTAACCCTAGCCCTACCGCTCCCAGCGTAGCTCTGCTCGATCCCTTTCTCCTCCCCTCGTTCCTCCTCCAGCGCCGTCGCACGCACTCCCGCATCTCTCCCTCCTCGCGCTGCACCCCCCTGCCCGATCCTCCCGCATCTCCTCCCTCCTCTCGCTCGCCCCGCTCCTCCCGATCCATCTGCACCGAGCCCCGCAGCCGCTTCGTCCATGTCGCCCCGCGCCTCCGTCCCGCGAGACCGCCCGCTCCTTCCATGGCCACGCCTCGCCGTCCGAGCTGCTGCTCCCGTCGGCCTGCCACCGCGCCTCCTCGCTGAGGCCACCTGGTTCATCCTCCACGCCATGGCCAACCCGACCCCAAGCTCCTGCTGCAGCCGCTTCTTCCCAGCTCCGCCCCTACTTCTCCGGCTTCGTCCTCGACCGGACAGCATCGACCGAGCCGCTCCTTCCGCCGCCATGGCCTTGCGCCTCTCCGTCGACCACCAGGGTCCTCCCCTGCCGCCGCCTTGGTCCCTACCGGAGCCTCGCCGACGCCCCGTCCTCGCCTCTCCACACGCTCGCCAGGTCCCCGTGCCGAGCCGGCCCTGCAGCCCCGTCCCCGGCCTCCGATGACTCGCCGCGCCCGCCAAGTTCTTGCGTGAGCCTCCTCTGCTCGCTCGCGTGGGCCGCAGCGGCTGCAAGGCCGGTGGTAGCCAGCCAGCCTCGCCTCTGCTCCGAAACCAGGATCGTCAAGGTCATCTTCGAGAATTTTTGCCAAGTACCACGACATTCGGAGCCCCTTGGAAACGTCAAGTTCGTCTAAAAAACGTCAAACGTGTACCACTACCGCCGCCCGAACTTCTACGAACGGTGTACCACGACGAACATGTACGACTACATGATGACCCGCCAAGACCTCGAACCACTACCATCGCGAGAACAACTACTTCCACTACCGTCGCCACGTGAACAACTACTTCCTCTACCGACGCCGTGTACAACTACCTCCACGACGACCCGTGAACGTCTACGAGATGTACCACTATCGTCGACCCGTGAACGTCTACTTCCCTCTACGAACTCGATCCACCCGAAACGCACGCTTCGAAGGTATAACACCGAGACGATGTCCGTGGACCGAATGCATGTTGTATGAGATGCCCGTTTTTGCATCGTGTCCGTTTGTCACTCGTTTCCATGCCACTATCCCGTGGGAACCCGGAAGCCGGGAGCACCCCACCATCTTGCATGACTTGTTCACGCCTCCTTTTGCACCGGTATCTTCGTGAGCTACCGGAACCGATATGTTGCCGTGGCATCATTTTCGGATATGTTGCCGTGGCATCATTTTCGGATATGTTGCCGTGGCACCATTTTTGTTTCGCCGCCGTGGCACCCTTTTCGTTCCGCCATGGTGACCAAATGCTCCTTATCATGCTCATGTCAACATTTTCATAAAAAATTGCATAAACTTGCATATGTCATCTGCATCATGATAACAACAATTAAAATGTTTAAAATTGTTGTTGCTTTAAATTGCTAAATGCATATGGGGATTTTCCGGAATTGTTAATTGTTGTTTTCAGCCTCACTTAAACTTGCCTAAATTGTTAGTTTAATTATGCTTCACCTCTTGCCATGCTTAACAACATTTAATCTTGTCTTGTTCATAACCGAGAGATAACTAAATAATTGATGTGGTGTTCCGTCAACATGCACCTCGTTGCATATTGAGCTCCACTTAACTTGTAGTATTGTTTGTTGCACTTTGCCATGCCATGCCTCATTAAACCGGACATGCATCATACTCGTTTGTGCATCATGACTTGTTTATGCTTGTGTGTTTACTATGTTGTTTGTTTCTTTCCGGGTTGCTTCTCTCGTTAGCTTTGGTTTCGTTCCGGAGTTGTGAGGATTTGTTTGTCTACGACCGTTTGTCTTCTTCTTGGATTCGTTCTTCTTCCTTGCGGGATCTCAGGCAAGATGATCATACCCTCGAAATCACTACTATCTTTGCTATGCTAGTTTGCTCGCTCTTGCTATGCCAATGCTACGATGCCTACCATTTGCTTGTCAGCCTCCCAAATTGCCATGTCAAACCGCTAACCCACCATGTCCTAGCAAACCGTTGATTGGCTATGTTACCGCTTTGCTCAGCCCCTCTTATAGCGTTGTTAGTTGCAGGTGAAGATTGAAGTTTGTTCCTTGTTGGAACATGGAGATGTTGTTCCTTGTTGGAACATGTTTACTTGTTGGGATATCACAATATATCTTATTTAATTAATGCATCTATATACTTGGTAAAGGGTGGAAGGCTCGGCCTTATGCCTGGTGTTTTGTTCCACTCTTGCCGCCCTAGTTTCCGTCATATCGGTTGTTATGTTCCCGGATTTTGCGTTCCTTACACGGTTGGGCTATAATGGGAACCCCTTGACAGTTCGCCTTAAGTAAAGCTTCTCCAGCAATGCCCAACATTGGTTTTACCATTTGCACTAACAACCTACCACCTTCCCTTGGGTTCTGCAGACTCAAGGGTCATCTTTATTCTAACCCCCCCGGGCCAGTGCTCCTTTGAGTGTTGGTCCGAACTAGAGCCCTGTGCAGCGCCCCCTCGGGGAAACTCGAGGTTTGGTTTTAGTTGTACGGATTGCTCATCTGAGTGTGCCCTGAGAAAGAGATATGTGCAGCTCCTATCGGGATTTGTCGGCACATTCGGGCGGTGTTGCTGGTTTAGTTTTACCCTGTCGAAATGTCTTGTTGTACCGGGATACCGAGTCTGATCGGAATGTCTCGGGTGGAGGTCTATTCCTTCGTTGACCGTGAGAGCTTGTGATGGGCTAAGTTGGGACACCCCTGCAGGGTATTATCTTTCGAAAGCCGTGCCCGCGGTTATGGGCAGATGGGAATTTGTTAACGTCCGGTTGTAGAAAACCCGAAGTTGACCTTATTTAAAATACATCAACCGCGTGTGTAACCGTGATGGTCTCTTCTCGGCGGAGTCCGGGAAGTGAACACGGTGTTGGAGTTATGCCTGACGTAGGTTGCTATAGGATCACTTCTTGGTCATACTTTTATCGACCGTGCTTTGCCCTCTCTTCTCGCTCTCTTTTGCGATTGTAGCCACCATATATGCTAGTCGCTTGCTGCAGCTCCACCTCATTACTCCATCCTTCCTATAAGCTTAAATAGTCTTGATCTTGCGGGTGCGAGATTGCTGAGTCCCCGTGGCTCACAGATACTTCCAAAACCAGTTTGCAGGTGCCTATGTTACCGTGCAGATGACGCAACCAAGCTCAGGAGGAGCTTGATGAAGATCTTGCCCTTTGTGTTGTTTCGTTCTAGTTGATCAGTAGTGGAGCCCAGTTGGGGTCGATCGGGGACCTTTGTCGCATTTGGTGTTCTTCTTTTATTTTGGTTCCGTAGTCGGACCTTGATTGTATCTGGATGATGTAATGCTTTATTCATGTAATTGTGTGAAGTGGCGATTGTAAGCCAACTATGTATCTCTTTCCCTTATGTATTACATGGGTTGTGTGAAGATTACCTCACTTGCGACATTGCTTTCAATGCGGTTATGCCTCTAAGTCATGCTTTGACACGTGGGAGATATAGCCGCATCGAGGGCGTTACAAGTTGGTAATCAGAGCCTTCCCCGACCTTAGGAGCCCCATTGCTTGATCGTTTTTAGCGGCCGAGTAGTGTCTAGAAAAATGTTTTGAGTCCTTTAAGAATTATATATCGGAGAGTTTAGGAATTCTTTTTACTCCCCAGTCCCTTCATCGCTCTGGTAAGGTATCCTGACGTAGAGTTTTGTCTCTTCTCTTCTCAAATTTCACTAAAAAAATTTTTAGGATCACGCGAGTATCTTGGTTTTGTTCCGATGGTTTTGTGACGAGAACTTGGTGCCTCCTGTCTTTAGGGGTTGTGGCAGTGTCCCGGGGAGTTGAGCTCCGAGGTGTTGTCGTCACAATTTTATCGTTGCAATTCTGGCATACTTGAGATATGTTCGCCCACATCGAAAATCTCTTTTATGCAGTTCGTTGGTGAGATAACCTCGACGCCACCCAGTACTGGGGCGGGAGTTCGGGAGTATCGCCATAACTTGTATAACGGATGCTTTTCGAAGGTTGAGGTAGATGGTTTCCGAAGTTTTCTTGGTTATGTGTTGAAGGATGGATACAGCTGGATGTAGGATTTGCTAGTTTGGGTGAGATATTATGCTTCCCCTGTATCCCCAACACCTGATTGCATAACCGGAAAGGTTCGGGAGTTTCATAGGTGGGAATTCAAGTAGCTCTTAGGATATCTTTCCGACGGATGTATGATATGAAATTGGGGTTCGACGTCTAGTGGTCCGCCTATTCACGGTTGGTTTTACAGTGGTCTCGTTGTGTCTTAAAGAGTCCTTGGCTATGCCGACTCGGGGACGCTTCGTATGTCATGTGCACTGCCTTGTACATGATGGTGTTGTACGATCGAGCCCGTGTAGGCCCCACCACAAAAACTTCGGACGAAATCTCTATCATATGTTTGTTCTGGCTTATTTTGCAAGCCAATCCTTTGTTTTGTTTTGAGTTGTGGTATTCGAGTTGCTTCGAAGTCAAATGTTGATTCCATACCTTTTCCAAATGGTGTTCTCATACTCCGATGTAAATACCAATCCTTCATGATCATTGATGTTGTTATGTTAATCCTTTTCAACCGGCGTGTTTTCTCTCCAAGTGGTTCCGATCATTTCAACATTCACAAGATCAAGTATCAGTTCTTCTCAACGTTGTTTGTGTCATCCATCTCCAAGTTGCCTTTGTTTTTCCCACCCTCCCTCCCTTTGTTTTTCTCCAAGGACCCAGATTCTTATTCAAGTATCCATTTTATTGGTGGAAATCTCTCCATTCTTTTCCTGTCAATATTCTTATCCGGTGATTCTCACGTATATTCTAGCGGAGCTTCAAGTTCGTCACTCTTCACTCGTTTTCTTCTCCGGTGGATTTAATTCAAGCTTTGGTATTAAGCATACTCCTTTCCTTTTTTTTCCAATGTTTTTCTTATGCCGGTGCACCTCTTAATCATCCATCTCTCGCTATTAAATTGTTCCGAAGTGCTCAAGATATCTCGAAGATTCGTGTTTCCACTCTGCATTCGTTCAAGCTCTTTTGAGATTGGTATCTCATTCAAGTCATTTAATTCAACCGGTGCAACATCTCTTTTAAATCTTTTCAACGGTGTTCTTTTGAGTGGGCCCTAACCCACAGGTCTTTTCCCAGGATCTTACCTGACTCTTCTATTTTCCCAGAGCTATCCTAAATTCTTCTCCAAGTTTGACGTAAGAATGAGTTATCATTAGTCAAATGCTTTTCTCCAAGATCTTTCAAATTCTTTTCATAGTTGGCTCAGCCTCTTCGCTTTTGATTCTTCCGGTGTGCCTCAATAATTCTTGGTGGTGTTTTTCGTTGTCATTCTCATCATTTGAAGACCGAAGAAGAGTTTCTCTTTAATCTTGCTCTATTCTCTTCAAGATTCATGGTGCTAGCTTGTTGCCATCCTCTCATAATTGTTTTCGATTGTGAGAATCTTTTTCACCCATCAGGAGATATTCAAGAGTCTTCTCAGTTTGTCATCCGGAGTCCATCAATTCAGGTTTATTCATTCTCAGCCGTCAGTTATCATTCAACTATCTTGCCGGTGCATCTATCGAATATCCTCTAATCAGTTCTTGATCTCTTTGTTCTCATGTATCTAGTTTGTCTCAAGCACCTTCGTTCATTTGCTAATTCTTACCGGTGATGCACCCCTACTTCGATCATTTTCAATTCTTACGGTGGTTCTTTCAAGATCTCTCTTCCTTGTCCATCATATCAATTCATTTGTTGTTCCAATCCTACCGGTGGTTCGTTGAAGACCTTCTCAAGATTACACTATATCTCTTTTAATCCTTTCTACGAGAATAAGTAGTATGCCAAATCCGTTGATTGTCCTCAATTTAATTGGTGAAGGATAAGCATAACATAATTGTTATTCTTGTTCATCCAAGTGATTAATTCTTTATTCCGGAGGCCCTTAAAATTCTCGGTTTCATTTGTTTCATCTTCTCTTTTTCCCGGAGTTCCAAGCTCTAATTATCACGGAGATCCATCTAAATCATTGCAAGGATTCACCTTGTGTTTTCAATTTCTCTTTCTTTTCATTCCTTTTGTTTACCGGAGTTCTTCATGGAGGTTCTACATGATGGTTCATCAAGGATTTAATTCCCTTCTCAAAGTTTTCATCGAGATTCTTCCCTAAGGAGCTCAAGCTTTCTTCATATGGTAATCCGGAGTGCAATTCTTTCTACCATATTTTGGAGGTGGTATTATGTCATTCTTGATAATTTGAGTTCATGTTCCATGATTCACATGTTGTTAAGAATGAGTTATTTTTAAATCCATCAACCTCGTTGTTGGAGTTATCTTGTGTCATATTTCACCTAAAAGCCTTCCATGGAATGTTGCTATTTGTGGTGCTTGCCAATGATCCAAGTTATCTCTTTATCATCTTGGTGGAAGAAGTGTTCATCTCTTCGTTGATCTCAAGCAAGCAATTGTTTCAGTTAGTGGCAGGTTGTCACCTCATAGTTTTGAGATGTTTTCCATAAGCCCACTACAAGCTTATTCGTTTCGTTGTTGGTTTTCCAACAACCCCGTTGTAACCTTCTTGGAAGGGTGCTTTCCAAACTCATTTGTGGCAGAAGTTGGCATTTTCTTCTCCATTCTGTTATTCCAATGATATATCTTCTATTATTTCTTTCGGAGGCATTGTGACGTTGCTCTTTTCACTCACCATCTCGATTCGTGAGGATCGTGTTCTTTTCTTTCTTATCCATTTAACCGGAGTGTCGTGTTTTCATTCGAGTTCTCTAATCTTATCAAGTTTTCCCTCCTTCCTCAACTGGAGAGCTGTCTGAAATCCTTCTTACCCATTGTGCAATTCTTTCGATAGTTCCGGAGGCAGTGTGTTGTTGATTTCATCAAGTAACATCCCATCTTCTCAAGTTCATGTTCTATTCCTTCCATGTTCAACCGGAGTACTGCCCGAATTCTTCCCCTCTCATCTTGTTTTAGCCGGAGTGGTTTCGAATTCTATCTTGTCCATTAAACTCTTGATTCATGTCTTTGCAACCTTCAAGTTCTCGTAATGTTCCTTGTTCCTCTTTCTAACGGATTGTTTGCAATCTCGTTCATCTCCTTTGTATTCTTTCTTTCAATTTGTTCAACCTCTCAAGGTTCTTTGGTTTCACTCATTGGTCGAAGAAGCAACTTAGTTTTACCGTTTCTCTTCCTTTTCCGTTTTCCCTCCGGTGCCATCCTAGATCTCGGGACGAGATCCTCTTGTAGTGGTGGAGTGTTGTAACGCCCCGAGACCGACGCTCCAGAAGACTTCCAGCTATTCCGAGTTTCGTCGTGTGATTTGTTTTATTTGTTGCATTCATCCTTGCATCATGTGCATTGCATCATGTCATCATGCCATCATATCATTAATTTTTTAAAACCTCAACTAAATAAATTGTATGGATTTTTCGATCCATTTAAATCGAGGGACTCACATGGTGACTTCTCTTTATAACATACCCTCCCGATATTTAGGGAGCTATAATAAAATATTCCATTATTTTGGAATCACCTTAACACACTTGCAAAATATCCCAATGCCTTTGTTATCTCAATTCTTGGTCTCCAACCTTGCCCATAATTTCTTTCATTATTTTCCGGAGCTTCCCCAAAAATCACAACATTTTTGGACCTTCCCAAACCCTCACTTCCGTTCAAACCCATTTGAATTAAATTCAAGTGAGTTTGAATTTAAATCGTGCATTCGTGCCTCTTTTCTATTTTTCCTGGATCGAGCTCATTTTTGTGAGTCCGGGAAAATTATCCCCATGCGCAAATCTTCCCCCTAACCTCTCTTTCCTTTCTTTCTTTTCTCTGTACTGTTTTTTATTCATTAAGAGAGAGAGAGAGAGAGGTAAGCCCAGCAGGCCATCTAGGCCCATCCGCAGCCCAGCTTCTCCATAGCCCAGCCGGCCGGCCTCTAAGGCCCAGCCCACCTAACCCCCTGTCTAACCCTAGCCCTACCGCTCCCAGCGTAGCTCTGCTCGATCCCTTTCTCCTCCCCTCGTTCCTCCTCCAGCGCCGTCGCACGCACTCCCGCATCTCTCCCTCCTCGCGCTGCACCCCCCTGCCCGATCCTCCCGCATATCCTCCCTCCTCTCGCTCGCCCCGCTCCTCCCGATCCATCTGCACCGAGCCCCGCAGCCGCTTCGTCCATGTCGCCCCGCGCCTCCGTCCCGCGAGACCGCCCGCTCCTTCCATGGCCACGCCTCGCCGTCCGAGCTGCTGCTCCCGTCGGCCTGCCACCGCGCCTCCTCGCTGAGGCCACCTGGTTCATCCTCCACGCCATGGCCAACCCGACCCCAAGCTCCTGCTGCAGCCGCTTCTTCCCAGCTCCGCCCCTACTTCTCCGGCTTCGTCCTCGACCGGACAGCATCGACCGAGCCGCTCCTTCCGCCGCCATGGCCTTGCGCCTCTCCGTCGACCACCAGGGTCCTCCCCTGCCGCCGCCTTGGTCCCTACCGGAGCCTCACCGACGCCCCGTCCTCGCCTCTCCACACGCTCGCCAGGTCCCCGTGCCGAGCCGGCCCTGCAGCCCCGTCCCCGGCCTCCGATGACTCGCCGCGCCCGCCAAGTTCCTGCGTGAGCCTCCTCTGCTCGCTCGCGTGGGCCGCAGCGGCTGCAAGGCCGGTCGTAGCCAGCCAGCCTCGCCTCTGCTCCGAAACCAGGATCGTCAAGGTCATCTTCGAGAATTTTCGCCAAGTACCACGACATTCGGAGCCCCTTGGAAATGTCAAGTTCGTCTAAAAAACGTCAAACGTGTACCACTACCGCCGCCCGAACTTCTACGAACGGTGTACCACGACGAACATGTACGACTACATGATGACCCGCCAAGACCTCGAACCACTACCATCGCGAGAACAACTACTTCCACTACCGTCACCACGTGAACAACTACTTCCTCTACCGACGCCGTGTACAACTACCTCCACGACGACCCGTGAACGTCTACGAGATGTACCACTACCGTCGACCCGTGAACGTCTACTTCCCTCTACGAACTCGATCCGCCCGAAACGCACGCTTCGAAGGTATAACACCGAGACGATGTCCGTGGACCGAATGCATGTTGTATGAGATGCCCGTTTTTGCATTGTGTCCGTTTGTCACTCGTTTCCATGCCACTATCCCGTGGGAACCCGGAAGCCGGGAGCACCCCACCATCTTGCATGACTTGTTCACGCCTCCTTTTGCACCGGTATCTTCGTGAGCTACCGCAACCGATATGTTGTCGTGGCATCATTTTCGGATATGTTGCCGTGGCATCATTTTCGGATATGTTGCCGTGGCACCATTTTTGTTTCGCCGCCGTGGCACCCTTTTCGTTCCGCCATGGTGACCAAATGCTCCTTATCATGCTCATGTCAACATTTTCATAAAAAATTGCATAAACTTGCATATGTCATCTGCATCATGATAACAACAATTAAAATGTTTAAAATTGTTGTTGCTTTAAATTGCTAAATGCATATGGGGATTTTCCGGAATTGTTAATTGTTGTTTTCAGCCTCACTTAAACTTGCCTAAATTGTTAGTTTAATTATGCTTCACCTCTTGCCATGCTTAACAACATTTAATCTTGTCTTGTTCATAACCTAGAGATAACTAAATAATTGATGTGGTGTTCCGTCAACATGCACCTCGTTGCATATTGAGCTCCACTTAACTTGTAGTATTGTTTGTTGCACTTTGCCATGCCATGCCTCATTAAACCGGACATGCATCATACTCGTTTGTGCATCATGATTTGTTTATGCTTGTGTGTTTACTATGTTGTTTGTTTCTTTCCGGGTTGCTTCTCTCGTTAGCTTCGGTTTCGTTCCGGAGTTGTGAGGATTTGTTCGTCTACGACCGTTTGTCTTCTTCTTGGATTCGTTCTTCTTCCTTGCGGGATCTCAGGCAAGATGATCATACCCTCGAAATCACTACTATCTTTGCTATGCTAGTTTGCTCGCTCTTGCTATGCCAATGCTACGATGCCTACCATTTGCTTGTCAGCCTCCCAAATTGCCATGTCAAACCGCTAACCCACCATGTCCTAGCAAACCGTTGATTGGCTATGTTACCGCTTTGCTCAGCCCCTCTTATAGCGTTGTTAGTTGCAGGTGAAGATTGAAGTTTGTTCCTTGTTGGAACATGGAGATGTTGTTCCTTGTTGGAACATGTTTACTTGTTGGGATATCACAATATATCTTATTTAATTAATGCATCTATATACTTGGTAAAGGGTGGAAGGCTCGGCCTTATGCCTGGTGTTTTGTTCCACTCTTGCCGCCCTAGTTTCCGTCATATCGGT
>NC_041388.1:158469687-158528610 GCF_002162155.2 Triticum dicoccoides
TCCAGCAATGCCCAACATTGGTTTTACCATTTGCACTAACAACCTACCACCTTCCCTTGGGTTCTGCAGACTCAAGGGTCATCTTTATTCTAACCCCCCCGGGCCAGTGCTCCTTTGAGTGTTGGTCCGAACTAGAGCCCTGTGCAGCGCCCCCTCGGGGAAACTCGAGGTTTGGTTTTAGTTGTACGGATTGCTCATCTGAGTGTGCCCTGAGAAAGAGATATGTGCAGCTCCTATCGGGATTTGTCGGCACATTCGGGCGGTGTTGCTGGTTTAGTTTTACCCTGTCGAAATGTCTTGTTGTACCGGGATACCGAGTCTGATCGGAATGTCTCGGGTGGAGGTCTATTCCTTCGTTGACCGTGAGAGCTTGTGATGGGCTAAGTTGGGACACCCCTGCAGGGTATTATCTTTCGAAAGCCGTGCCCGCGGTTATGGGCAGATGGGAATTTGTTAACGTCCGGTTGTAGAAAACCCGAAGTTGACCTTATTTAAAATACATCAACCGCGTGTGTAACCGTGATGGTCTCTTCTCAGCGGAGTCCGGGAAGTGAACACGGTGTTGGAGTTATGCCTGACGTAGGTTGCTATAGGATCACTTCTTGGTCATACTTTTATCGACCGTGCTTTGCCCTCTCTTCTCGCTCTCTTTTGCGATTGTAGCCACCATATATGCTAGTCGCTTGCTGCAGCTCCACCTCATTACTCCATCCTTCCTATAAGCTTAAATAGTCTTGATCTTGCGGGTGCGAGATTGCTGAGTCCCCGTGGCTCACAGATACTTCCAAAACCAGTTTGCAGGTGCCTATGTTACCGTGCAGATGACGCAACCAAGCTCAGGAGGAGCTTGATGAAGATCTTGCCCTTTGTGTTGTTTCGTTCTAGTTGATCAGTAGTGGAGCCCCGTTGGGGTCGATCGGGGACCTTTGTCGCATTTGGGGTTCTTCTTTTATTTTGGTTCCGTAGTCGGACCTTGATTGTATCTGGATGATGTAATGCTTTATTCATGTAATTGTGTGAAGTGGCGATTGTAAGCCAACTATGTATCTCTTTCCCTTATGTATTACATGGGTTGTGTGAAGATTACCTCACTTGCGACATTGCTTTCAATGCGGTTATGCCTCTAAGTCGTGCTTCGACACGTGGGAGATATAGCCGCATCGAGGGCGTTACAATCTTTGTGAATTCTAATAGCTTTGGAAATGATATTGCTAATGATTCCAACATCTCCTTTGGAACAAGTAAGATTTGTAAGCTCAAATAAGCAGTCACCAAATTTGGGATCATTGGAATTCGTCTTAATCAAGGCAATGGACTTATGGAGAATTTCATCTAGATCTTTCAAGGAATACTTTGGAAAGAGTTCCTCAAGAAATTTCCATATGGTATAGGCACACTTAAGAGTAGGAAAACATCCGATCAAGTTTCTAGGCAAGCCTCTAGTGATAAGATTAACAGTTCTAAGATTGCGAATCATGTCAATTGACTCATCAAGGGTAGGATGCATGGGATCAACATGAGGTGCACAAGGGCTAGCAATATACTTGCTCAAATGATATTCATTGAAAATCTCAAGCATTTCATTTTTCCACTCATGAAAATATTCTCCATCAAGAATAGACACTCTATGTCTAAGACTCCACAAAGTAGACTCATCCATCTTCCTCCAATGGTGTTTAAACCAAGGCAATGGAGACCAAAGCTCTGATACCAATTGAAAGGATCGAGAAGAGGTGTCTAGAGGGGGGTGATTAGACACTAAGTACCAAAAGTTGCAGTTTTTAATTTCCTTAAGTTGAAGTGGAGTTTAGGCACACGTTTAACAAACACAATACATATCAAGCGAGCACGCAAAGAGTATATGAGCAGCGGAAAGCAAAGCATGCAACTTTCAAGAATGTAAAGAGATGGGATTGGAGTGTGCAAACGCAATTTGGAGACACAGACATTTTTGAGACATGGTTCCGATAGGTGGTGCTATCGTACATCCACATTGATGGAGACTTCAACCCACGAAGGGTAACGGATGCGCGAGTCCACAGAGGGCTCCACCCACGAAGGGTCCACGAAGAAGCAACCTTGTCTATCCCACCATGGCCGTCACCCACGAAGGACTTGCCTCACTAGGGTAGATCTTCACGAAGTAGGCGATCTCCTTGCCCTTACAAACTCCTTGGTTCAACTCCATAATCTTGTCGGAGGCTCCCAAGTGACACCTAGCCAATCTAGGAGACACCACTCTCTAAGAAGTAACAAATGGTGTGTTGATGATGAACTCCTTGCTCTTGTGCTTCAAATGATTGTCTCCCCAACACTCAACTCTCTCTCACAGGATATGGATTTGGTGGAAAGAGGATTTGAGTGGAAAGAAACTTGGGGAAGGCTAGAGATCAAGATTCATATGGTAAGAATGGAATATCTTGGCCTCAACACAAGTGTAGGTGGTTCTCTTGCAAAAAAAGGTAAGTTGGAAGTGTAGGTTTGTTCTGATGGCTCTCTCCATGAATGAAGAGGTGGTGGAGGGGTATATATAGCCTCCACACAAAATCTAACCATTACACACAACTTGCCAATCTCGATGGGACCGAATTGATAAACTCGGTCGGACCGATTCAGCAAAGCTAGTGACCGTTAGGTGTTTCGGTGGGACCGACTGGATCAACTCGGTGGGACCGATGTGCTAGGGTTAGGGTAAATCCAAAACTCGATTTGACCAATTACTCAAACTCGGTGGGACCGATTTGGGTAATAAGAGAAACAGAGAGTTGGCCAAGCAAACTCGGCGGGGCCGATTGCATATCTCGGTGGGACCGAAAATATTGCAACAGGTAACAGAGAGTTTGCAAGCCCATCTCGGTGAGACCGAGATCCCATCGGTGAGACCGAAGTGATTAGGGTTCCTGGCAGTGGCTATGTCTACTGAACTCGGTGGCTCCGGATGGAAAGAATCGGTGGGGCCGAGTTTGATATTTTGTGTGGGACATATTTGGAAGTGAGAAAGTGGTTGAGGGCTTTGGAGCATATCACTAAGCACTTTGAGCAAGCAAGCCATTAAGAAACACCTCATCCCTTCTTAATAGTATTGGCTTTCCTATAGACTCAATGTGATCTTGGATCACTAAAATAGAAAATGTAGAGTCTTGAGCTTGGAGCTTGAGCCAATCCTTTGTCCTTAGCATTTTGAAGGGGTTCCACATCCTCTAGTCCATGCCACTTCATTGTTGAACTTATCTGAAACATACTAGTTAAAAGTGTTAGTCCAACAAGAGATATGTTTTCATTAATTACCAAAATCACCTAGGGAGAACTTGTTCTTTCACCCTCCCGGAGGGATGTTTCCCCAGTAGAACAGCTCCGCAGGAGCCCAAGATTGGTTCCGCCAAGGTTCCTCCTCGAGACGGCAGCACTTCATCCCGAAAGCTTCCTTTTGATTTTTTCTAGGGAAAAAGACACCTTATACCAGAAGATGGGCATCGGAGGCCTGCCAGGTGGCCCACGAGGCAGGGGCGCGCTCTCCACCCTCGTGGACGGTGGCTGGTCCCCTCTGGTGCTTTCTTCGCCCAATATTTTTATTAAATTCCAAAACTGACTTTTGTGGAGTTTCAGGACTTTTGGAGTTGTGCTGAATAGGTCTCTAATATTTTCTCCTTTTCTAGCCCATAATTCCTGCTGCCGGCATTCTCTCTCTTCATGTAAACCTTGTAAAATAAGAGAGAAGAGTTATAAGTATTGTGACATAATGTGTAATAACATCCCATAATGCAATAAATATCGATATAAAAGCATGATGCAAAATGGATGTATCAACTCCCCCAAGCTTAGACCTCGCTTGTCCTCAAGCGGAGGCCGATATCAAAAAATATGTCCACGTGTTTAGAGATAGAGGTGTTGATAAAATAAAATACGGACATGAGGGCATCATGATCATTCTTAGAACAGCAACATATATAAAGTCATATGGTTTCTTAATTATGCTAAAGTAACAATCCATTCACAATGTAAAGTATGAATCAGAAACTTCATTGAAAGCTAGCAAATTATAATCTCAGTCCTTGAAGCAATTGCAATTTATCATAACATCGGAAAGATTCAATATAAGAGCTTTTCAGGAAGTCCACATACTCAACTATCATTTAGTCTTTCACAATTGCTAACACTCATGCAATACTTATGGGTATGAAGTTTTGATCGGACACAGAGAAATATAGTGGCCTATAGTTTTGCCTCCCAACCTTTTACCTCAAGGGTAATGTCAACAATAATGCTTTATGAAAAACCACATCCAATTAGCTATATATATCAGGATCTTTCCAACATATAGTGCTTGCCAAAGGATAAAATGTAAAAAGGAAAGGTGAAGATCACCATGACTCTTGTATAAGGTATAGGACAAAAACAAGAGACAGGCCCTTCGCAGAGGGAAGCAGAGGTTGTCATGTGCTTTTATGGTTCGATGCACAAAATCTTAATACAAAAGAACATCACTTTATATTGCCACTTGTGATAGGGACCTTTATTATGCAGTCCGTCGCTTTCATTTCTTCCATATCACAAGCTCGTATAAAGCTTATTTTCTCCACACTAATAGATCATGCATATTTAGAGAGCAATTTTTATTGCTTGAAACAATGAAAACTTACTTGAAGGATCTTACTCAATCCATAGGTAGATATGGTGGACTCTCATGGCAAAACTGGGTTTAAGGATATTTGGAAGCATGAGTAGTATCTCTACGTGGTGCAAAGAATTTGGCTAGCATGAGGGGGAAAGGCAATATCAACATGTTAGATGATCCATGACAATATAATTTATTTCGGATACAGGAAAACATAACCCATTATGTTGTCTTCCTTGTCCAACATCAACTTTTTAGCACGTCATATTTTAGTGAGTGCTCACAATCATAAAAGATGTCCAAGATAGTATATTTATATGTGAAAACCTCTCTTTCTTTATTACTTCTTATTAATTGCAACGCTGACCAAAACTGTGTTTGTCAACCCTCAACCAATTTTATTCATCTACTCTCTATATGTGAAGTCATTACTCTCCATAAGATCAATATGATCTCTTTATTTCTTTTTATTCTTTCTTTTAATTTTTTTTCTTTTATTCCCTCAAGATCATAGTAGGATAACCAAGCCCTCGACTCAAGACTAATCTTTATTATATATAGCTCACGGACTCGATTACATTGATAAGGATCAACACAAAACTCAAAGCTAGATCATACGAAACTTTATTCTACTAGATCAAGATATGACCAAGAGGATCGAACTAAGAAAACAGTAAAGATAGAAGTGTGATGGTGATACGATACCAGGGCACTCTCCCAAGCTTGGTAGTTGCCAAGGGGAGTGTCCATACCCGATACTCAGTTCTCCTTTTGTGGTGATGATGGAGTTGTCGATGAAGTTGTTGCACACATCGAGCGTAGGAGATTCTCCTAAATAATGCCCTTGAGTGCGGTGATGTATTCTTGCAACAAAATATTTTCACGAGTGAGATACTTGTTTTGCACCTGAACTATTTAAATCATCTTGAATGCTTCTATTTCAGTAGTGGTAAGATGGTTATAGTAGGGTTGAAGGACGTCTTCTTCTTCCACTGCCAGAGCTTGGTTCTCCGTGGCCTTCTTGATCCTATCACCTTTGTTTATCTCCCCAAGTTCATCTCTCTTCATCTCTATCTTCAGTAGCTAAGCATTGTCGCCCGCGTTGTTGGAGGAGGAGGACGACATGATGCCTGGCCTTGGAAACTCTTGCAGAAAACAACTCAAAACAAAAGCAGGAGATATTTGCGTGGTACGATGGTCAAAACCTTCAGGAGATTATATAATGAATTTTTACTGACCAAAAGAAGTATCGTGCAAGAAATCGGAGTCCGGGGGGCACACGAGGTGCCCACGAGGTAGGGGGCGCGCCCAGGGGGTAGGGCACGCCCTCCACCCTCATGGATGCCTTGTGTCCTTTCCGAAATACTTCTTATTTTCCTATTTTCTTAAATATTCCAAAACAAAGAAAAATTGCTATTAGAACTATTTTGGAGTCGGTTTACTTACCATACCACATACCTATTCCTTTTCGGAGTCTGAAACATTCTAGAAAGTGTCCCTTATATACTCCTCCGGGGTTACGTTGTCAATAACATTAGTTTCAACATTTATGGGATTACCTGAGATATAATACTTGATTCTTTGACCATGCACCACCCTCAGATTTGTGCCTTCAAAGTTGTTGATTTTTATGGCACCGGAACGATAAACCTCCTCGAGAACGTAAGGACCTTCCCATTTAGGGAGGAGTTTTCTTGCAAAAAATCTTAAAAGAGAGTTTTATAACAAAACATAATCACGTACATTAAACTCACGCTTTTGTATCATTTTGTCATGCCATATTTTAACTTTTTCTTTAAATTGTTTGGCATTCTCATAGGCCTGGATTCTCCACTCATCAAGTGAGCTAATGTAAAATAGTCTCTTCTCACCGGCAAGTTTGAACTCATAATTGAGCTCTGTAATGGCCCAATATGCCTTATGTTCTAGTTCGAGAGGTAAGTGACATGCTTTTCCATAAACCATTTTATACGGAGACATACCTATAGGATTTTTATATGCAATTCTATGGGCCCATAATGCATCATCAAGTTTCTTGGACCAATTCTTTCTAGATCTATTAACAATCTTTTGCAAAATTAATTTAAGATCTCTATTACTCAGTTCTACTCCACCACTAGACTGTGGGTGGTAAGGAGATGCAATTCTATGATTAACATCATACTTAGCAAACATTTTATGAAAGGCACCACGAATAAAATGTGAACCACCATCAGTCATTAAGTATCTTGGGACTCCAAACCTCAGAAAAATAACTTCTTTAAGCAACTTAATAGAGGTGTTATGATCAGCACTACTAGTTGGAATAGCTTCTACCCACTTAGTAACGTAATCAACAACAACTAAAATATGTGTATACCCATTAGAGGAAAGAAACGGTCCCATATAATCAAAGCCCCAAACATCAAATGGTTCAATAGCAAGTGAATAGTTCATAGGCATGTCTTGACATCTACTAATATTACCAATTCCTTGACATTCATCACAAGACAAGACAAACTTACGAGCATCTTTGAAAAGAGTAGGCCAATAAAAACCAGATTGCAATACCTTATGTGCAGTTCTATCTCCAGCGTGGTGTCCTCCATAAGACTCGGAGTGACACTTGCATAGGATCTATTCTTGTTCATACTCAGGTACACAACGTCTAATAACACCATCTACTCCTTTATAAAGGTGCGGGTCATCCCAAAAGTAATGTCTTAAATCATAGAAAAACCTTTTCTTTTGCTAGTATGTGAAACTAGGTGGTATAAATTTAGCAACAATGTAATTAGCATAATCAGCATACCATGGTGCAGTACGAGAAGCATTTATGACAGCTAATTGTTCATGAGGAAAGCTATCATCTATCGGTAGTGGGTCATCAAGAACATTCTCTAACCTAGACAAATTGTCTGCAATGGGGTTCTCAGCTCCCTTCCTATCAATAATATGCAAATCAAATTCTTGTAGCAAGAGAACCCATATAATAAGTCTAGGTTTAGCATCTTTCTTTTCCATCAGATATTTAATAGCAGCATGATCAGTGTGAACAGTTAGTTTAGAATCAACAATATAAGGTCCAAACTTATCACAAGCAAATACAACTGCTAAAAATTCTTTTTCGGTAGTAGCATAATTTCTCTGGGCACTGTCTAGAGTTTTACTAGCATATTGAATAACATTTAATTTCTTATCAACTCTTTGTACTAGAATAGCACCTACAGCATAATTTTTTTTACTAGCATCACACGTAATTTCAAAGGGTAAATTCCAATCAGGTGGCTGAACAATAGGTGCAGAAATCAAGGCTTTCTTAAGTATTTCAAATGCTTCTACACAATCATCATCAAAGACAAAAGGAACATCCTTTTGTAAGAGATTGTTTAGAGGCCTAGAAATTTTTGAGAAGTCTTTAATGAACCTCCTATAAAAACCGGCATGACCAAGGAAACTTCTTATACCTTTAATGTCCTTAGGACACGACATCTTTTCAATAGCATCAACTTTAGCTTTATCAACTTCAATACCTCTTTCAGAAACTTTATGCCCCAAGACAATACCTTTATTAACCATAAAGTGGCACTTCTCCCAATTCAAGACAAGATTAGTTTCATCACATCTCTGCAAAACCCGATCAAGGTTGCTTAAGCAATCATCAAAAGAACATACACGGAGAAATCATCCATGAAAACCTCAACAATCTTTTCACAAAAGTCAAAGAATATAGTAGTCATACATCTTTGAAAGGTAGTAGGTGCATTACATAAACCAAAAGGCATACGTCTATAAGCAAAGGTACCGAAAGGGCAAGTAAAAGTGGTATTTTCCTGATCCTCTTTCGGCACAGGTATTTGAGAGAAACCAGAATAAACATCTAGGAAGAAAAAATGAGTATGTTTGGATAATCTTTCCAGCATATTATCAATAAAAGGTAAAGGGTAGTAATCCTTTCTAGTAGCTTTATTTAATTTGCGGAAGTCAATTACTATTCTATAACCTGCAACAATTCTTTGTGGGATCAATTCATCTTTTATCATTAGGAATAGCTGTAATACCTCCCTTCATAGGGACACAATGGACAGGACTTACCCACTGACTATCAGCAACAGGATAAATTATACCTGCCTCTAGAAGCTTTAGTATTTCATTTCTTACCACGTCTTTCATCTTAGGATTTAACCGTCGTTGGTGATCAACAACCAGTTTAGCATCTTTCTCCAATTTTATTTTGTGCTGGCATAGAGTGGGACTAATGCCCTTAAGATCATCAAGAGTATATCCAATAGCAGCACGGTTCTTCTTTAGAGTTTTCAATAATCCCTTTTCTTCCTGCTCTGAAAGGTTAGCACTAATAATAACATGATATATCTTCTTTTCATCAAGATAAACATATTTAAGAGTATCAGGTAATTGTTTAAGCTCAAATACGGGATCACCCTTGGGTGGAGGAGGATCCCCTAGAATTTCAACAAGCAAGTTGTGTTTCAAAATAGGTCCTTGTTCAAAGAATACTTCATCTATTTCCCTTCTTTCATTCATAAACATGTCATTTTGATGGTCTAGCAAATATTGTTCTAAAGGATCATTAGGAGGCACAGCAATAGAAGCAAGACCAGTAATTTCATCTTTACTAGGAAATTCCTTATCATGGGGTTGTCTATGAAATTTAGCAAAATTAAAATCATGAGACATATCCCCTAAACCAACGGTAACAATATCCTTTTTGTAGTCTATCTTAGCATTAACAATATTCAAGAAGGGTCTACCAAATATAATTGGACAAAAGTCATCTTGTGGGGAACCAAGAACAAGATAATTAGTAGGATATTTAACTTTCCCACTCAAGACTTCAACATCTCTAACAATCCTAATTGGTGAAATAGTATCACTATTGGCAAGCTTAATTTTAACATCAATACCTTCTATCTCAGCAGGTGCAATATCATGCATAATTTCTTCGTATAAGGAATGAGGTATTGCACTCGCACTAGCACCCATGTCACATAAGCCATGATAGCAATGATCTCCTATTTTAACAGAAACAACAGGCATGCATATAATAGGTCTATGTTTATTTTTAGTATCGGGTCTAGAAAATCTAGCAGCTTCATCACAGAAGTAAATAACATGCCCATCAATATTATCGTCCAAGAGATATTTAACCATAGCAATACTAGGTTCAACTTTAATTTGCTCAAGGGGTGTAGGTGTTCTAGCATTACTCTTACAAACCACAGTTGAAGCTTTAGCATGATCCTTTATTCTAACAGGGAAAGGTGGTTTCTGAATATAAGCGGTAGGAACAATAGGATCAAAATTATAAGTGATAGTCTTTTCTTCAACTTTAATAGGTTCAACTACTTTTACTTCTATGGGAGGATGATATTTAAACCACTTATCCTTAGGGAGATCAACATGAGTAGAAAATGATTCATAGAAAGAAGCTACTATCTCAGAGTCAAGTCCATATTTAGTGCTAAATTCACGAAAAGCATCGGTATCCATAAAAGATTTAACACAATCAAACTTAGGTGTTATACCTGACTCCTTACCTTCATTGAATTCCCAATCTTCAGAGTTTCGTTTAATTCTTTCCAACAAATCCCATCTGAATTCAATAGTCTTCATCATAAAAGAACCAGTACAAGAAGTATCGAGCATGGAGCGATTATTGAGAGAAAGCAGAGCATAAAATTTTTGAATAATAATTTCTCTTGAGAGCTCATGATTGGGGCATGAATATAACATTGACTTAAGCCTCCCCCAAGCTTGAGCGATACTTTCTCCTTCGCGGGGCCAAAAATTATATATGTAATTACGATCACGATGAACCATATGCATAGGATAAAACTTCTGATGAAATTCCAATTTCAATCGGTTGTAGTTCCATGATCCAATATCATCACATAGCCTAAACCATGTCAATGCCTTTCCCTTCAAAGATAAAGGGAAGACCTTCTTCTTGATAACAACCTTGGGCATACCTACAAGCTTAAATAATCCACAAACTTCATCCACATAGATTAGGTGCATATCGGGATGTAATGTTCCATCTCCTGTAAAAGGATTAGCTAGCAGTTTCTCTATCATACCCGAAGGAATTTCAAAGTAAACATTTTCATTAGGTTCAGAAAGGTTGATGAGAAACTCTTTGCTCTACTGGTCGGGGTGAAGATACCCTGAACAAGCCCCTCAAAGGATTGTTTTCCATAGTAACAAGTGACAGTAAATTTTAGCACACTATATAAATTTTTCCTTACCAAATTCCACCTACCAAAGGCGCTTCACACCCCAGCAATAGCACCAGAAAAGAGTCTTGATGACTCACAAGTATAGGGGATCTATCGTAGTCCTTTCGATAAGTAAGAGTGTCGAACCTAATGAGGAGCAGAAGGAAATGACAAGCAATTTTCAGTAAGGTATTCTCTGCAAGCACTGAAATTATCAGTAACAGATAGTTTTGTGATAAGGTAATTCGTAACGGGTAACAAGTAACAAAAGTAAACAAGGTGCAGCAAGGTGGCCCAATCCTTTTTGTAGCAAAGGAAAAGCCTGGACAAACTCTTATATGAAGTAAAACGCTCCCGAGGACAGATGGGAGTTATCGTCAAGCTAGTTTTCATAATGCTCATATGATTCGCGTTCGTTACTTTGATAATTTTATATGTGGGTGGACCGGTGCTTGGGTACTTCCCTTCCTTGGACAAGCATACCACTTATGATTAACCCCTCTCGCAAGCATCCGCAACTACAAAAGAAGAATTAAGGAAACCCTAACCATAGCATGACACATATGGATGCAAATCAGCCCCTTACGAAGCAACGCATAAACTAGGGTTTAAGCTTCTGTCACTATAGCAACCCATCATCTACTTATTACTTCCCAATGCCTTCCCCTAGGACCAAACAATGGTGAAGTGTCATGTGGTCGATGTTCACATAACACCACTAGAGGAAAGACAACATACATCTCATCAAAATATCGAACGAATACCAAATTCACATGACTACTTATAGCAAGACTTCTCCCATGTCCTCGGGAACAAACGTAACTACTCACAAATCATATTCATGTTCATAATCAGAGGGGTATTAATGTGCATAAAGGATATGAACATATAATCTTCCACCGAATAAACCAACTAGCATCAACTACAAGGTGTAATCAACACTACTAGCAACCCATAGGTGCCAATCTAAAGTTTCGAGACAAAGATCGGATACATGAGATGAACTAGGGTTTGAGAGGAGATGATGCTGGTGAAGATGTCAATGGAGATTGACCCCGTCCCGATGAGAGGATCGATGGTGACGATTTCCCCCTCTCGGAGGGATGTTTCCTCGGCAGAACAGCTCCGTAGGAGCCCTAGATTGGTTCCGCCAAGGTTCCGCCTCAAGACGGCGGCGCTTCATCCCGAAAGCTTCCTTCTGATTTTTTCTAGGGTAAAAGACACCTTATACCAGAAGATGGGCATCGGAGGCCTGCCAGGAGGCCCACGAGGCAGGGGGGCACGCCCAGGGGGGTAGGGCACGCCATCCACCCTCGTGGACGGTGGATGGCCCCCTTCTGGTGCTTTCTTCGCCCAATATTTTTAATATATTCCAAAACTGACTTTCATGGAGTTTCCAGACTTTTGGAGTTGTGCAGAATAGGTCTCTATTATTTGCTCCTTTTCTAGCCTAGAATTCCAGCTGCCGGCATTATCCCTCTTCATGTAAACCTTGTAAAATAAGAGAGAAAAGGCATAAGTATTGTGACATAATGTGTAATAACAGCCCATAATGCAATAAATATCGATATAAAAGCATAATGCAAAATGGACTTATCTGGAAGAAGCCCAAGTCTGGACCTAAGCCTAAGACTGAGTGCTTCTACTACAAAGGGGCTGGTCACTGGAAGCAGAACTGCCCCGAGTATTTGGCGGATAAGAAGGATGGCAAAGTGAAAGGTATATTTGATATACATGTTATTGATGTGTACCTTACTAATGCTCATAGTAGCGCCTGGGTATTTGATACTGGTTCTGTTGCTCATATTTGCAACTCGAAACAGGGGCTACAGATTAAATGAAGATTGGCTAAGGACGAGGTGACTATGCACGTGGGAAATGGTTCCAAAGTTGATGTGATTGTCGTCGGCATGCTACCTATACATCTACCGTCGGGATTAGTGTTAGACCTAAATAATTGTTGTTTGGTGCCAGGGTTGAGCATGAACATTATATCTGGATCTTGTTTGATGCGAGACGGTTGTTCATTTAAATCAGAGAATAATGGTTGTTATATTTATATGAGTAATATCTTTTATGGTCATGCACCCTTGGTGAGTGGTCTATTTTTTTTGAATCTCGATTGTAGTGATACACACATATTGAAGCCAAAAGATGCAAGGTTAATAATGATAGTGCAACTTATTTGTGGCACTGCCGTTGAGGTCATACTTGTGGAAAGCGCATGAAGAAACTCCTGAAGGAAATATGCCCTAGAGTCAATAATAAATTTGTTATTTATACTTCCTTATATCATGATAAATATCTATTATTCATGCTAGAATTGTATTAACCGGAAACTTAGTACATGTGTGAATACATAGACAAAACAAAGTGTCCCTAGTATGCCTCTACTTGACTAGCTCATTCATCAAATATGGTTAAGTTTCCTGACCATGGACATGCGTTGTCATTTGATGAACGGGATCACATCATTAAGAGAATGATGTGATGGACAAGACCCATCTGTTAGCTTAGCATAATGATCATTAAGTTTTATTATTATTGCTTTCTTCATGACTTATACATATTCCTATGACTATGAGATTATGCAACTCCCGAATACCGAAGGAACACCTTGTGTGCTATCAAATGTCACAACGTAACTGGGTGATTATAAAGATGCTCTACAGGTGTCTCCGAAGGTATTCGTTGGGTTGGCATAGATCTAGATTAGGATTTGTCACTCCGTGTATCGGGGAGGTATCTCTGGGCCCTCTCGGTAATGCACATCACTATAAGCCTTGCAAGCAATGTGACTAATGAGTTAGTTACGAGATGATGCATTACGGAACGAGTAAAGAGACTTGCTGGTAATGAGATTGAACTAGGCATGAGGATACCGACGATCGAATCTTGCGCAAGTAACATACCAATGACAAAGATAATAACATACGTTGTCATAAGGTTCGACTGATAAAGATCTTCGTAGAATATGTAGGAACCAATATGGGCATCCAGGTTCCGCTATTGGTTATTGGCCAGAGAGATGTCTCGATCATGTCTACATAGTTCTCGAACCCGTAGGGTCCGCACGCTTAACATTCGTTGACGATATAGTATTATATGAGTTATGTATGTTGGTGACCAAATGTTGTTCGGAGTCCCATATTAGATCACGGACATGACGAGGAGCTTCGGAATGGTCCAGAGGTAAAGATTGATATATAGGATGATATGGTTCGGCCAGGGAGTGAAGCCCACAAGACTTTAGGTCGGTGCAAAAGGAGTTTTGCAGAGGCCAGGGGGCCAAACGCCGGAGACCCTGGCACCAGGCCCTGGGCCAGATGCCGAGGCCCATGGCGTCTGGGCCAGACGCCAAGGACCGTGGAGTCTGGTCCTGGAAGTCCAAGAAGGACTCTTCCTTGCGGGCAAAACCGACTTTGAGGAGGCTTTTACTCCAAGTTTCGACCCCAGGGCTCAACATATAAATAGACGGGCAAGGCTAGCACCCGGAATAGATCAAGAAACACCAAGCCGTGTGCCAGCAACCCCGTCCCCTCTAGATTATCCTCCATCATAGTTTCCGTAGTGCTTAGGCGAAGCCCTGCAGAGATTGTTCTTCACCAACACCGTCATCCTGCCGTCGTGCTGCCGGAACTCATCTACTACTTCACCCCTCTTGCTGGATCAAGAAGGCGAGGATGTCATTGAGCTGAATGTGTGCTGAACGCGGAGGTGCCGTACGTTCGGTACTTGATCGAGACGGATCATGAAGGTGTACGACTACATCAATCGCGTTGATAAACGCTTCCTCTTTCGGTCTATAAGGGTACGTAGACAAACTCTCCCCTCTCGTTGCTATGCATCTCCAAGATAGATCTTGCGTGATCATAAGAAATTTTTTGAAATACTGCGTTCCCCAATAGTGGCATCCTAGCCAGGTCTATGCGTAGATGTTATATGCACGAGTAGAACACAAAGAGTTGTGGGCGATAGTAGTCATACTGCTTACCAGCAACATCTTACTTTGATTCGGCGGTATTGTTGGATGAAGCGGCCCAGGCCGACATTACATGACCACGTTCATGAGACTGGTTCTACTGATGTGCTTTGCACACAGGTGGCTGGTGGGTGTCTGTTGCTCCAACTTTAGTTGAATCGAGTTTGACTACGCCCGGTCCTTGTTGAAGTTTAAAATAGCACACTTGACAAAAAATCATTGTGGTTTTGATGCGTAGGTAAGAATGGTTCTTGCTAGAAGCCCGTAGCAGCCACGTAAAACTTGCAACAACAAAGTAGAGGATGTCTAACTTGTTTTTGTAGGGCATGTTGTAATGTGATATGGTCAAGACGTGATGAGATATAAATTGTTGTATGATATGATCATGTTTTGTAAAAGTTATCGGCAACTGACAGGAGCCTTATGGTTGTCGCTTTATTGTATAAAATGCAATCGCCATGTAATTGATTTACTTTATCACTAAGCGGTAGTGATAGTCGTAGAAGCAATAGTTGGCGAGACGACAATGATGCTATGATGGAGATCAAGGTGTCAAGCCGGTGATGATGGTGATCATGACGATGCTTGGGAGATGGATATCAAAGGCACAAGATGATGATGGCCATATCATATCACTTATATTGATTGCATGTGATGTTTATCCTTTATGCATCTTGTTTTGCTTAGTACGGCGGTAGCATTATAAGATGATCCCTTACTAAATTTCAAGGTACAAGTGTTCTCCCTGAGTATGCACTGTTGCTACAGTTCTTCGTGGTGAGACACCACGTGATGATTGGGTGTGATAATCTCTATGTTCACATACAATGGGTGCAAGCCAGTTTTGCACACGCAGAATACTCGGGCTAAACTTGACGAGCCTAGCATATGCAGATATGGCCTCGGAATACTAAGACTGAAACGTCAAGCGTGAATCATATAGTAGATATGATCAACATAGTGATGTTCACCATTGAAAACTACTCCATAACATGATGATCGGACATGGTTTAGTTGATATGGATCACGTGATCATTTAGATGACTAGAGGGATGTCTATCTAAGTGGGAGTTCTTAAGTAATATGATTAATTGAACTTTAATTTCTCATGAATTTAGTCCTGATAGTATTTGCATATCTATGTTGTAGATCAATAGCTTGCGATGTAGCTCCCCATTTATTTTTGATATGTTCCTAGAAAAAAATAAGTTGAAAGATGGTAGTAGCAATGATGCGGACTAGGTCCGTGATCTGAGGATTTTCCTCATTGCTGCACAAAAGAATTATGTCCTTAATGCACCGCTAGGTGACAGACCTATTGCAGGAGCAGATGCAGACATTATGAACGTTTGACAATCTCAATATGATGACTACTTGATAGTTTAGTGTGCCATGCTTTATGGCTTAGAATCGGGGCGGCAAAGTCGTTTTGAACGCCATGGAGCATATGAGATCTTCCAAGAGCGGAAATTGGTATTCTAGACTCATGCCCGTGTTAAGAGGTATGAGACCTCTAACGAGTACTTTGCCTACAATATGGAGGAGAATAGCTCAGCTAGTGAGCATGTACTCAGAATGTCTGAGTACTACAATCGCTTGAATCAAGTGGGAGTTAATCTTCCAGATAAGATAGTGATTGACAAAGTTCTCTAGTCACTATCACCAAGTTACTAGAACTCCGTGATGAACTATAATATGCAAGGGATGACGAAAATGATTCCCGAGCTCTTCAGGATGCTAAAATCAGCGAAGGTAGAAATCTAGAAAGAGCATCGAGTGTTGATGGTTAACAAGACCACCAGTTTCAAGTAAAAGGGCAAGGGACAGAAAGGGAACTTCAAGAAGAACGGAAAACAAGTAGCCACTCCCATGAAGAATCCCAAAGCTAGACCCAAGCCTGAAACTGGGTGCTTCTACTGCAAAGGGAATGGTCACTGGAAGCGGAACTACCCCAAATAATTGGCGGATAAGAAGGATGGCAAAGTGAACATAGGTATATTTGATACACATGTTATTGATGTGTACTTTACTAGTGTTAATAGTATCCCCTCGGTATTTGATATCTGTTCAGTTGCAAAGATTAGTAACTTGAAACAGGAGTTGCAAAATGAACAGGGACGAGTTAAGGGCGACGTGACGATGCATGTTGGAAGTGATTCCAAGGTTGATAAGATCACCATCGCATATTCCCTCTACCTTCCGGATTAGTATTGGACCTAAATAAATGTTATTTAGTGTTTGCGTTGAGCATGAGTATGATCCGATCATGTTTATTGCGATACGGTTATTCATTTAAGTCAGAGAATAGTTGTTGTTCTTTTTACATGAATAAAACCTTCTACAGTCTTACATCCAATGTAAATGGTTTACTGAATCTCAATTGCAGTGATACACATATTGATAATATTGATGCCAAAAGATGCAAAGTTAATAATGATAGTGCAACATGTCTGTGGCACTGTCGTTTAGGTCATATTGGTGTAAAGCGCATGAAGAAACTCCATGCGGATGGACTTTTGGAATCACTTGATTATGAATCACTTGATGCTTGTGAACCATGCCTCATGGGCAAGATAACTAAGACTCTGTTCTCCGGAATAATGGAGCGAGCCACTGACTTAGGAAATAATACATACTGATCTATATGCAGTCTGATGAGTGTTGAGGCTCGTGGCGGGTATCATTATTTTCTGACCTTCACAGATGATTTGAGCGGATATGAGTATATGTACTTAAAGAAACACAAGTCTGAATGTTTGAAAAGTTCAAAGAATTTCAAAGTGAAGTGGAGAATCATCGTAACAAGAAAATAAAGTTTCTATGATCTGATCGTAGAGGCGAATATTTGAGTTATGAGTTTGGCCTTCATTTAAAACAATGTGGAATAGTTTCACAACTCACGCCACCTGGAACACCACAAGGCAATAGTGTGTCTGAACGCCGTAACCGTACTTTATTGGATATAGTGCGATCTATGATGTCTCTTACCATTTTACCACTATCATTTTGGGGTTATGCATTAGAGATAGCCGCATTCACGTTAAATAGGGCACCATCTAAATCCGTTGAGATGACACCATATGAACTATGGTTTGGCAAGAAACCAAAGCTGTTGTTTCTTAAAGTTTGGGGTTGCGATGCTTATGTGAAAAACCTTCAACCTGATAAGCTCGAACCCAAATCAGAGAAATGTGTCTTCATAGGATACCCAAAAGAAACAATTGGGTACACCTTCTCTAAAAGATCTGAAGGCAAGATATTCATTGCTAAGAATGGATCCTTTCTAGAGAAGGAGTTTCTCTCGAAAGAAGTGAGTGGGAGGAAAGTAGAACTTGATGAGGTAATTGTACCTTCTCCTAAATTGGAAAGTAGTTCATCACAAAAATCAGTTCCAGTGATCCTACACCAATTAGTGAGGAAGCTAATGATGATGATCATGAAACTTCGGATCAAGTTACTGCCGAACCTTGTAGGTCAATCAGAGTACGGTCCGCACCAGAGTGGTACGGTAATCTTGTTCTGGAGGTCGTGTTACTTGACCATGACAAACCTATGAACTATGACGAAGCAATGATGAGCCCAGATTCCGCGAAATGGCTTAAGTCCATGAAATCTGAGATGTGATCCATGTATGAGAACAAAGTATGGACTTTGATTGACTTGCCCGATGATCAGCGAGCCAATGAGAATAAATGGATCTTCAAGAGGAAGACGGACACTGATAATAGTGTTACTATCTACAAAGCTCGAATTGTCACAAAAGTTTTCGACAAGTTCAAGGTGTTGACTACGATGAGATTTTCTAACTCGTAATGATGCTTAAGTCTGTCTGAATCATGTTAGCAATTGCCGCATTTTATGAAATTTGGCAAATGGATGTCAAAACTGCATTCCTTAATGGATTTCTTAAAGAAGAGTTGTATATGATGCAACAAGAAGGTTTTGTCAATCCTAAAGGTGCTAACAAAGTGTGCAAGCTCCAGCGATCCGTCTATGGACTGGTGCAAGCATCTCGGAGTTGGAATATACGCTTTGATGGGTTGATCAAAGTATATAGTTTTATACAAACTTGCGGTGAAGCCTGTATTTACAAGAAAGTGAGTGGGAGCACTACATCCTTTCTAATAAGTATATGTGAATGACATATTGTTGATCGGAAATGATGTAGAATTTTCTGGAAAGCATAAAGGAGTGTTTGAAAGGAGTTTTTTGAAGAAAGACCTCGCTGAAGCTGCTTACATATTGAGCATCAAGATCTACAGAGATAGATCAAGACGCTTGATAAGTTTTTTTGACGAGTACATACCTTGACAAGATTTTGAAGTAGTTCAAAATGGAACAGTCAAAGAAGGATTTCTTGCCTGTGTTGTAAGGTGTGAAGTTGAGTAAAGACTCAAAACCCGACCATGGCAGAAAATAGAAAGAGAATGAAAATTCATTCCCTATGCCTCAGTCATAGGTTCTATAAATTATACTATGTTGTGTACCAGACCTATTGTGTACCTCACAATGAGTTTGGCAAGAGGGTACAATAGTGATCCAGGAGTGGATCACTGGACAACGGTCAAATTTATCCTTAGTGGAATAAGGATATGTTTCTCGGTTATGGAGGTGACAAAAAGTTTGTCGTAAAGGGTTACACCGATGCAAGCTTTGACACTGACCAGATGACTCTAAGTCTCAATCTGGATACATATTGAAAGTGGGAGCAATTAGCTAGAGTAGCTCCGTGCAGAGCATTGTAGACATAGAAATTTGCAAAATACATACGGATCTGAATGTGGCAGACCCGTTGACTAAACTTCTCTCACAAGCAAAACATGATCACACCTTACTGCTCTTTGGGTGTTAATCACATAGCGATGTGAACTAGATTATTGACTCTAGTAAACCCTTTGGGTGTTGGTCACATGGCGATGTGAACTATGGGTGTTAATGTTGGGTTTCGTAGTAATTTCAAAAAATTTCCTACGCACACGCAAGATCATGGTGATGCATAGCAACGAGAGGGGGAGTATGATCTACATACCTAGTAGATCGACAACGGAAGCGTTTGGTTGATGTAGTCGTACGTCTTCACGATCCGACCGATCAAGCACCGAAACTACGACACCTCCGAGTTCTAGCACACGTTCAGCTCGATGACGATCCCCGGACTCCGATCCAGCAAAGTGTCGGGGAAGAGTTCCGTCAGCACGACGGCGTGGTGACGATCTTGATGTGCTACTGCTGCAGGGCTTCGCCTAAGCACAGCTACAATATTATCGAGGACTATGGTGGCTGGGGGTGCCGCACACGGCTAAGGAATAGATCACGTGGATCAACTTTTGTGTTCTAGGGTGCCTCTGCCTCAGTATATAAAGGACCAAAGGGGGGAGGCTGGCCGGCCACATAGGGCGCGCCAGGAGAGTCCTACTCCCTATGGGAGTAGGATTCCCCCCCCCCCCCCAATCCTAGTTGGAATAGGACTTGTGGAGGGGGGAAAAGAGATAGAGGTGCCGGCCGCCTCTCCTTGTCCAATTCGGACCAAGGGAGGGGAGGGGCGCGCGGCCCATGTAGGGCTGCCTCTTCTCTTTTCCACTAAGGCCCATCATGGCCCATTTAGCTCCCGGGGGGGTTCCGGTAACCTCCCGGTACTCCGGTAAAATCCCGATTTCACCCGGAACACTTCCGATATCCAAACATAGGCTTCCAATATATCAATCTTTATGTCTCAACCATTTCGAGACTCCTTGTCATGTCCGTGATCACATCCGGGACTCCGAACAACCTTCGTTACATCAAAATGCATAAACTCATAATATAATTGTCATCGTAACCTTAAGCGTGCAGACCCTACGGGTTCGAGAACAATGTAGACATGACCGAGACATGTCTCCAGTCAATAACCAATAGCGGGACCTGGATGCCCATATTGGCTCCTACATATTCTACGAAGATCTTTATCGGTCAGACCGCATAACAACATACGTCGTTCCCTTTGTCATCGGTATGTTAATTGCCTGAGATTCGATCGTCGGTATTCCAATACCTAGTTCAATCTCGTTGCCGGCAAGTCTCTTTACTCGTTCTGTAATACATCATCCCGCAACTAACTCATTTAGTTGCAATGCTTGGAAGGCTTAAGTGATGTGCATTACCGAGAGGGCCCAGAGATACCTCTCCGGCAATTGGAGTGATAAAACCTAATCTCGAAATACGCCAACGCAACATGTACCTTTGGAGACACCTGTAGTACTCCTTTATAATCACCCAGTTACGTTGTGACGTTTGCTAGTACCCAAAGTGTTCCTCCGGTAAACGGGAGTTGCATAATCTCATAGTTATAGGAACATGTATAAGTCATGAAGAAAGCAATAGCAACATACTAAACGATCGGGTGCTAAGCTAATGGAATGGGTCATGTCAATCGGATCATTCTCTCAATGATGTGATCCCGTTAATCAAATAACAACTCATTGTTCATGGTTAGGAAACATAACCATCTTTGATTAACGAGCCAGTCAAGTAGAGGCATACTAGTGACACTTTGTTTGTCTATGTATTCACACATGTATTATGTTTCCGGTTAATACAATTCTAGCATGAATAATAAACATTTATCATGATTATAAGGAAATAAATAATAACTTTATTATTGCCTCTAGGGCATATTTCCTTCAGTCTCCCACTTGCACTAGAGTCAATAATCTAGATTACACAGTAATGATTCTAACACCCATGGAGCCTTGGTGCTGATCATGTTTTGCTTGTGGAAGAGGCTTAGTCAACGGGTCTGCAATATTCAGATCCGTATGTATCTTGCAAATCTCTATGTCTCCCACCTGGACTAGATCCCTGATGGAATTGAAGTGTCTCTTGATGTGCTTGGTTCTCTTGTGAAATCTGGATTCCTTTGCCAAGGCAATTGCACCAGTATTGTCACAAAAGATTTTCATTGGACCCGATGCACTAGGTATGACACCCAGATCGGATATGAACTCCTTCATCCAGACTCCTTCATTTGCTGCTTCCGAAGCAGCTATGTACTCCGCTTCACATGTAGATCCCGCTACAACGCTTTGTTTAGAACTGCACCAACTGACAGCTCCACCGTTTAATGTAAACACGTATCCGGTTTGCGATTTAGAATCGTCCGGATCAGTGTCAAAGCTTGCATCAACATATCCTTTTACGATGAGCTCTTTGTCACCTCCATATATGAGAAACATATCCTTAGTCCTTTTTAGGTATTTCAGGATGTTCTTGACCGCTGTCCAGTGATCCACTCCTGGATTACTTTGGTACCTCCCTGCTAGACTTATAGCAAGGCACACATCAGGTCTGGTACACAGCATTGCATACATGACAGATCCTATGGCTGATGCATAGGGAACATCTTTCATATTCTCTTTATCTTCTGCAGTGGTCGGGCATTGAGTCTTACTCAACTTCACACCTTGTAACACAGTCAAGAACCCTTTCTTTGCTTGATCCATTTTGAACTTCTTCAAAATTTTGTCAAGGTATGTGGTTTGTGAAAGTCCAATTAAGCGTTTTGATCTATCTCTATAGATCTTAATGCCTAATATGTAAGCAGCTTCACCGAGGTCTTTCATTAAAAAACTCTTATTCAAGTATCCCTTTATGCTATCCAGAAATTCTATATCATTTCCAATTAGTAATATGTCATCTACATATAATATCAGAAATGCTACAGAGCTCCCACTCACTTTCTTGTAAATACAGGCTTCTCCAAAAGTCTGTATAAAACCAAATGCTTTGATCACACTATCAAAGCGTTTATTCCAACTCCGAGAGGCTTGCACCAGTCCATAAATGGATCGCTGGAGCTTGCACACTTTGTTAGCTCCCTTTGGATCGACAAAACCTTCTGGTCGCATCATATACAACTCTTCTTCCAGAAATCCATTCAGGAATGCAGTTTTGACATCCATCTGCCAAATTTCATAATCATAAAATGCGGCAATTGTTAACATGATTCGGACAGACTTAAGCATCGCTACGGGTGAGAAGGTCTCATCGTAGTCAATCCCTTGAACTTGCCGAAAACCTTTTGCGACAAGTCGAGCTTTGTAGACAGTAATATTACCGTCAGCGTCAGTCTTCTTCTTGAAGATCCATTTATTCTCAATTGCTTGCCGATCATCGGGCAAGTCAACCAAAGTCCATAATTTGTTCTCATACATGGATCCCATCTCAGATTTCATTGCTTCAAGCCACTTTGCGGAATCTGGGCTCACCATTGCTTCTTCATAGTTCGTAGGTTCATCATGATCTAGTAGCATGACTTCTAGAACGGGATTACCGTACCACTCTGGTGCAGATCTTACTCTGGTTGATCTACGAGGTTCAGTAGTATCTTGTTCTGAAGTTTCATGATCATCATCATTAGCTTCCTCACTAACTCGTGTAGGTGTCATAGAAACAGTTTTCTGTGATGTACTACTTTCCAATAAGGGAGCAGGTACAGTTACCTCGTCAAGTTCTACTTTCCTCCCACTCACTTCTTTCGAGAGAAACTCCTTCTCCAGAAAGTTTCTGAATTTAGCAGCAAAAGTCTTGCCTTCGGATCTGTGATAGAAGGTGTATCCAATAGTTTCCTTTGGATATCCTATGAAGACACATTTCTCCGATTTGGGTTCGAGCTTATCAGGTTGAAGCTTTTTCACATAAGCATCACAGCCCCAAACTTTCAGAAACGACAACTTTGGTTTCTTGCCAAACCATAGTTCATAAGGCATCGTCTCAACGGATTTTGATGGTGCCCTATTTAACGTGAATGCGGCCGTCTCTAGAGCGTATCCCCAAAATGATAGCGGTAAATCAGTAAGAGACATCATAGTTCGCACCATATCCAGTAAAGTACGATTACGACGTTCGGACACACCATTATGCTGAGGTGTTCCGGGTGGCGTGAGTTGCGAAACTATTCCACAATTTTTCAAATGTACACCCAACTCGTAACTCAAATATTCTCCTCCACGATCAGATCGTAGAAACTTTATTTTCTTGTTACGATGATTTTCAACTTCACTCTGAAATTCCTTGAACTTTTAAAATGTTTCAGACTTATGTTTCATTAAGTAGATATACCCATATCTGCTTAAATCATCTGTGAAGGTGAGAAAATAACGATATCCGCCACGAGCCTCAATATTCATCGGACCACATACATCTGTATGTATGATTTCCAACAAATCTGTTGCTCTCTCCATAGTACCGGAGAACGGCGTTTTAGTCATCTTGCCCATGAGGCACGGTTCGCAAGTACCAAGTGATTCATAATCAAGTGGTTCCAAAAGTCCATCAGTTTGGAGTTTCTTCATGCGCTTTACACCGATATGACCTAAACGGCAGTGCCACAAATAAGTTGCACTCTCATTATCAACTCTGCATCTTTTGGCTTCAACATTATGAATATGTGGGTTACTACTATCGAGATTCAACAAGAATAGACCACTCTTCAAGGGTGCATGACCATAAAAGATATTACTCATATAAATAGAACAACCATTATTCTCTGATTTAAATGAATAACCGTCTCGCATCAAACAAGATCCAGATATAATGTTCATGCTTAACGCAGGCACCAAATAACAATTATTTAGATCTAATACTAATCCCGAAGGTAGATGTAGAGGTAGCGTGCCGACTGCGATCACATCGACTTTGGAACCGTTTGCCATGCGCATTGTCACCTCGTCCTTAACCAATCTTCGCTTGATCCGTAGTCCCTGTTTTGAGTTGCAAATATTAGCAACAGAACCAGTATCAAATACCCAAGTGCTACTGCGAGCATTAGTAAGGTACACATCAATAACATGTATATCACATATACCTTTGTTCACCTTGCCATCCTTCTTATCCGCCAAATACTTGGGGCAGTTCCGCTTCCAGTGACCAGTCTGCTTGCAATAGAAGCACTCAGTTTCAGGCTTAGGTCCAGGTTTGGGTTTCTTCTCTTGAGTAGCAACTTGCTTGCCGTTCTTTTTGAAGTTCCCCTTCTTCTTCCCTTTGCCCTTTTTCTTGAAACTAGTGGTCTTGTTGACCATCAACACTTGATGCTCCTTCTTGATTTCTACCTCCGCAGCTTTCAGCATCGCGAAGAGCTTGGGAATAGTCTTATTCATCCCTTGCATATTATAGTTCATCACGAAGCTCTTGTAGCTTGGTGGCAGTGATTGGAGAATTCTGTCAATGACGCAATCATCTGGAAGATTAACTCCCAATTGAATCAAGTGATTATTATACCCAGAGATTTTGAGTATATGCTCACTAACAGAACTGTTCTCTTCCATCTTGCAGCTATAGAACTTATTGGAGACTTCATATCTCTCAATCTGGGCATTTGCTTGAAATATTAACTTCAACTCCTGGAACATCTCATATGCTCCATGACGTTCAAAACGTCGTTGAAGTCCCGATTCTAAGCCGTAAAGCATGGCACACTGAACTATCGAGCAGTCATCAGCTTTGCTCTGCCAGACGTTCATAACATCCGGCGTTGCTCCTGCAGCAGGCCTGGCACCCAGTGGTGCTTCCAGGATGTAATTCTTCTGTGCAGCAATGCGGATAACCTCAAGTTACGGACCCAGTCCGTGTAATTGCTACCATCATCTTTCAACTTTGCTTTCTCAAGGAACGCATTAAAATTCAACGGAACAACAGCATGAGCCATCTATCTACAATCAAACATAAACAAGCAAGATCCTAATCAGGTACTAAGTTTCATGATAAATTTAAGTTCAGTTAATTTACTCAAAGAACTCCCACTTAGATAGACATCCCTCTAATCCTCTAAGTGATTACGTGATCCAAATCAACTAAACCATGTCCGATCATCACGTGAGATGGAGTAGTTTCATTGGTGAACATCATTATGTTGATCATATCTACTATATGATTCACGCTCAACCTTTCGGTCTCTGTGTTCCGAGGCCATAGCTGTATATGCTTGGCTCGTCAAGTATAACCTGAGTATTCCGCGTGTGCAACTGTTTTGCACCCGTTGTATTTGAACGTAGAACCTATCACACCCGATCATCACGTGGTGTCTCAGCACGAAGAACTTTCGCAACGGTGCATACTCAGGGAGAACACTTCTTGATAATTTAGTGAGAGATCATCTTATAATGCTATCGTCAATCAAAGCAAGATAAGATGCATAAAAGATAAACATCACATGCAATCAATATAAGTGATATGATATGGCCATCATCATATTGTGCTTGTGATCTCCATCTCCAAAGCACCGTCGTGATCACCATCGTCATCGGCGTGACACCTTGATCTCCATCGAAGCATCGTTGTTGTCTCGCCAAGCTTGTGCTTCCACGACTATCGCTACCGTTTAGTGATAAAGTAAAGCATTACATCACGATTGCATTGCATACAATAAAGCGACAACCATATGGCTCTTGCCGGTTGCCGATAACTCGGTTACAAAACATGATCATCTCATACAATAAAATTCAGCATCATGTCTTGACCATATCACATCACAACATGCCCTGCAAAAACAAGTTAGACGTCCTCTACTTTGTTGTTGCAAGTTTTACGTGGCTGCTACGGGCTTAAGTAAGAACCAATCTCACCTACGCATCAAAACCACAACGATAGTTTGTCAATTTGACTCCGTTTTAACCTTCGCAAGGACCGGGCGTAGCCATACTTTGTTCAACTAAAGTTGGAGAAACTGTCACCCACAAGCCACCTCTGTGCAAAGCACGTCGGGAGAACCGGTCTCGCGTAAGCGTACGCGTAATGTCGGTCTGGTCCGCTTCATCCAACAATACCACCGAACCAAAGTATGACATGCTGGTAGGCAGTATGACTTATATCGCCCACAACTCACTTGTGTTCTACTCGTGCATATAACATCAACATATAAAACCTAGGCTCGGATGCCACTGTTGGGTTTCGTAGTAATTTCAAAAAATTTCCTACGCACACGCAAGATCATGGTGATGCATAGCAACGTGAGGGGGAGTATGATCTACATACCTAGTAGATCGACAATGGAAGTGTTTGGTTGATGTAGTCGTACGTCTTCACGATCCGACCGATCAAGCACCGAAACTACGACACCTCCGAGTTCTAGCACACGTTCAGCTCGATGACGATCCCCGGACTCCGATCCAGCAAAGTGTCGAGGAAGAGTTCCGTCAGCACAACGGCGTGGTGACGATCTTGATGTGCTACTACTGCAGGGCTTCGCCTAAGCACCGCTACAATATTATCGAGGACTATGGTGGCTGGGGGCGCCGCACACGGCTAAGGAATAGATCACGTGGATCAACTTCTATGTTCTAGGGTGCCTCTGCTTCAGTATATAAAGGACCAAAGGGGGGAGTCTGGCCGGCCACATAGGGCGCGCCAGGAGAGTCCTACTCCCTCTGGGAGTAGGATTCCCCCCCCCCAATCCTAGTTGGAATAGGACTTGTGGAGGGGGGAAAGAGAGAGAGGGGCCGGCCCCCTCTCCATGTCCAATTCGTACCAAGGGAGGGGAGGGGCGCGCGGCCCATGTAGGGCTGCCTCTTCTCTTTTCCACTAAGGCCCATCATGGCCCATTTAGCTCCCGGGGGGGTTCCGGTAACCTCCCGGTACTCCGGTAAAATCCCGATTTCACCCGGAAGACTTCCGATATCCAAACATAGGCTTCAAATATATCAATATTTATGTCTCGACCATTTCGAGACTCCTTGTCATGTCCGTGATCACATCCGGGACTCCGAACAACCTTCGGTACATCAAAATGCATAAACTCATAATATAACTGTCATCGTAACCTTAAGCATGCGGACCCTACGGGTTCGAGAACAATGTAGACATGACCGAGACATGTCTCCAGTCAATAACCAATAGCGGGACCTGGATGCCCATATTGGCTCCTACATATTCTACGAAGATCTTTATCGATCAGACTGCATAACAACATACGTCGTTCCCTTTGTCATCGGTATGTTACTTGCCTGAGATTCGATCGTCGGTATTCCAATACCTAGTTCAATCTCGTTGCCGACAAGTCTCTTTACTCGTTCTGTAATACATCATCCTGCAACTAACTCATTTAGTTGCAATGCTTGCAAGGCTTAAGTCATGTGCATTACCGAGAGGGCCCAGAGATACCTCTCCGACAATCGGAGTGACAAAACCTAATCTCGAAATACGCCAACCCAACATGTATCTTTGGAGACACCTGTAGTACTCCTTTATAATCACCCAGTTATGTTGTGACGCTTGGTAGTACCCAAAGTGTTCCTCCGGTAAACGGGAGTTGCATAATCTCATAGTTATAGGAACATGTATAAGTCATGAAGAAAGCAATAGCAACATACTAAACGATCGAGTGCTAAGATAATGGAATGGGTCATGTCAATCAGATCATTCTCTCAATGATGTGATCCCGTTAATCAAATAACAACTCATTGTTCTTGGTCATGAAACTTAACCATCTTTGATGAATGAGCTAGTCAAGTAGAGGCATACTAGTGACACTTTGTTTGTCTATGTATTCACACATGTATTATGTTTCCGGTTAATACAATTCTAGCATGAATAATAAACATTTATCATGATTATAATGAAATAAATAATAACTTTATTATTGCCTCTAGGGCATATTTCCTTCAGTTAAACCCATAAAGATGTGAACTATCGGTGTTAAATCACATGGCGATGTAAACTAGATTATTGACTCTAGTGCAAGTGGGAGACTGAAGGAAATATGCCCTAGGGGCAATAATAAAGTTGTTATTTATATTTCCTTATATCATGATAAATATCTATTATTCATGCTAGAATTTTATTAACCAGAAACTTAGTACATGTGTGAATACATAGACAAAAGAGAGTGTCCCTAGTATGCCTCTACTTGACTAGCTCATTCATCAAAGATGGTTAAGTTTCATGACCATGGACATGTGTTGTCATTTGATGAACGGGGTCACATCATTAAGAGAATGATGCGATGGACAAGAACCATCCGTTAGCTTAGCAAATTGATCGTTCAGTTTTATTACTATTACTTTCTTCATGTCAAATACATATTCCTTCGACCATGAGATTATGCAACTCCCGGATACCGGAGGAATACCTTGTGTGCTATCAAATGTCACAACGTAACTGGGTGATTATAAAGATGCTCTACAGGTGTCTCCGAAGGTGTTTGTTGGGTTAGCATAGATCAAGATTAGGATTTGTCACTCCATGTATCAGAGAGGTATCTCTGGGCCCTCTCGGTAATGCACATCACTATAAGCCTTGCAAGCAATGTGACTAATGAGTTAGTTATGAGATGATGCATTACGGAACGAGTAAAGAGACTTGCTGGTAACGAGATTGAACTAGGTATGAGGATACCAACGATCGAATCTCGGGCAAGTAACATACCAAAGACAACAAGAATAACGTATGTTGCCATAAGGTTCGACTGATAAAGATCTTCGTAGAATATGTAGGAACCAATATGGGCATCCAGGTTCCGCTATTGGTTATTGACCAGAGAGATGTCTCGGTCATGTCTACATAGTTCTCGAACCCGTATGGTCCGCACGCTTAACATTCATTAATGATATAGTATTATATGAGTTATGTATGTTGGTGACTGAATGTTATTCGGAGTCCCGGATGAGATCACGGACATGACAAGGAGCTCCGGAATGGTCCGGAGGTAAAGATTGATATATAGGATGATATGGTTCGGCCAAGGGGTGAATCCCACGAGACTTTAGGTCGGTGTAAAAGGAGTTTTGCGGAGGCCAGGGGGCCAAACGCCGGAGACCCTGGCGTCTGGGCCAGACGCAAAGGACCGTAACGTCTGGTCCTAGAAGTCCGAGAAGGACTCTTCCTTGCGGGAAAAACCGACTTTGAGGAGGCTTTTACTCCAAGTTTCGACCCCAGGGGTCAACATATAAATAGAGGGGCAGGGCTAGCACCCGGAACAGACCAAGAAACACCAATCCGTGTGCTGGCAACCCCGTCCCCTCTAGTTTATCCTCCGTCATAGTTTCTGTAGTGCTTAGGCGAAGCCCTGTGGAGATTGTTCTTCACCAACACCGTCACCACACCGTCGTGCTACCGGAACTCATCTACTACTTTGCCCATCTTGCTGGATCAAGAAGGCAAGGACGTCATCGAGCTGAATGTGTGCTGAACGCGGAGGTGCCGTACGTTCGGTACTTGATCGAGACGGATCGTGAAGGTGAACAACTACATCAACCACGTTGATAAACGCTTCCACTTTCAGTCTACGAGGGTATGTAGACACTCTGCCCTCTCATTGCTATGCATCTCCTTGATAGATCTTGCGTGATTGTAGGAAATTTTTTGAAATACTATGTTCCCCAACAACTCCATGCTAATGGGATTTTGGAATCACTTGATTATGAATCACTTGATGCTTGCGAACCATACCTCATGGGCAAGATGACTAAGACTCCGTTCTCCGGAACAATGGAGCGAGCAACTGACTTATTGGAAATAATACATACTGATGTATGCGGTCCGATGTGTGTTGAGGCTCGTGACGGGTATCGTTATTTTCTGACCTTCATAGATGATTTAAGCAGATATGGGTATATCTATTTAATGAAACATAAGTCTGAAACATTTGAAAAGTTCAAAGAATTTCGGAGTGAAGTGGAAAATCATCATAACAAGAAAATAAAGTTTCTATGATCTGATCGTGGAGGTGAATATTTGAGTTATGAGTTTGGTCTTCATTTGAAACAATGTGGAATAGTTTCGCAACTCACGCCATGTGGAACACCACAGCGCAATGGTGTGTCCGAACGTCGTAACCGTACTTTATTAGATATGGTGTTATCTATGATGTCTCTTACCGATTTACCGCTATCCTTTTGGGGTTATGCTTTAGAGACGTTTGCATACACATTAAATAGGGCACCATATAAATCCGTTGAGATGGCACCACATGAAGTGTGGTTCGGCAAGAAACCTAAGCTATCGTTTCTTAAAGTTTGGGGATGCGACGCTTATGTGAAAAAACTTCAACCTAATAAGCTCGAAACCAAATCGGAGAAATGTGTCTTCATAGGATACCCAAATGTAACACCCCGGATGTAACTTTCCCAATTTGTACTCCAACTCTTGCCGTTTCCGGCGTTAAGTTATTTTATTTTCTCGGGTTCGGGTCTTTGTCTCCGTGTGTTGTTGTCATTGTCATGCATCTCATATCATGTCATCATGTGCATTGAATTTGCATACGTGTTCGTCTCATGCATTCGAGCATTTTCCCCGTTGTCCGTTTTCCACTCCGGCGCTTCGTTCCCCTCCGGTGGACATTTCTAGCTTTCTTTCGTGTGTGGGGATTAAACATTTCCGGATTGGACCGAGACTTGCCATGCGGCCTTGGTTTACTACCGGTAGACCGCCTGTCAAGTTTCGTATCATTTGGACTTCGTTTGATACTCCAACGGTTAATCAAGGGACCGAAAAGGCCTCGTGTGTGTTGCAGCCCAACACCCTTCCAATTTGGCCCAAAACCCACCTAAACCTTCCCCATCATCTAGAGCGTTCGATCACGGTCGCGTGGCCAAAAACCGCACCTCATTTGGACACTCCTAACTCCCTCTATGCCTATATAAAGGCCTCTCCCCGAAAATCTGCATCCTCCCCCATCCTAACCCTAAAATTCCGGATCTCCGCCGCCGCCGAACACGTCCGGACGGAGCCGGACGCGTTCGGATCCGCATCCGCCAACCGCCGCCTGCCATGTGACGCGCTGCCACCCGCCGCCGCCCAGGCCCGCGCGGCCCAGCGCCGGCCCCTGAGCCCGGTTGGCCGCCTCTCCGTCGCCTGCCTCCTCGCCCCCGACACCGGCACCGCGCCCCGCCGCCCGCCGCCACCGCGTCGACCTCCGCTCCGCCGCGCTGCCCCATCCCGCGAGACGCCGCCCCTCGCCGCCGTGGCAACTCAACGCCGGCGACCCGGCCACGCCTCGCCTACTCGTCGTCCGGCTCCGGCGACCCCGCCGCCCTCCGCCGTCCTCCTCGTCGCCTCCGGCCGCCCCCATGTCAAGTCCGGCCACCGGCGTCCTCTCCGGCGATGTTGAACCTCGGGGCACATGCAAACCCTAGATTTGGGAGGTGGTTTTTTCTTCTAAGTCCCAAAAAAACCCTAGTCCATGTTGCCCTGTTCATCGTGCCGTAACTTTGCATCCGTAGCTCTGTTTTGGGCATATAGCATATCGAAATGTTCATATCAGAGAGTACATCATTTCGTTCCATTGCATCATTTTCATTTGAGTTTATCTTGATGCCCGAAATGCTGTTAGAAGAGGGCTACTTGAGATAATTGTCCGATCTGCTCCTCCATTTAGATATTTGTCATTTTGCCATGATTATTGTGTGCATGATATGCCCATGAGTTCTACATATGTTTTGTTAAGGGTTTTGTCATCTTTCCAGAGGTGCAACCCATGAATTTTTGTGATGTGTGTGGTGACTAGCACGATCTTGCAAAGTGGTGCACTTGGTAATTCTGATTTCAGGGACTTAGCATTTCCACTAAGTCCTTGAGCTGTTTATCTCTTGTTGCCATATGTTCATGTTGTTTCCTAGTGCTATATCCATCCATGTCTTTGTTTGCAAATATGGAGCACCCTAGCTTGAGTCAATCGAGCTCTACTTTTGCTACTTTGTGAATCTGGGCAAATTGTCTACTTGTTAGCGATTTTGCCGAGGATGTTGTCGTTGATCCGTGCATTCTATGCTATTGTTCTTGCCATGTCTACCTTGCATTTTGTGTATTATTGATGGGTGTATGCTTAGCTTGTCATGACTTGCTCCATGGTGAGTGCATCGAGCTCGTAAACATGCCTACTTGAGTTATGTTTCAGCATGTGCCAGTTTTCACTAAGTCTGAAAACTGATTATGTTTTTGCTATGTTCACATGCTTGCAATTGTATTTTCTGATCCCTTTTGGCTCAAGGTCACTAAGGGGCTTTTGTTAAGCTTCTTGAGTAGCACTAGGACATGCTTTACTTTGCCATGTTCAGGTCCTGTAGCTTCTAGTTTTGTTGCTCCGAAGAGTGCTATCTGATCTGAAATTCCAGACAAGTGTTAATTTCACCAAGTCTGAAATCTGTTTACCATATGCATTTTTTGTCATGCTTGTTTGAACCTGTTAATGGATGAATTGGTCGTAGCTCAGTGCTATACTTTTGTTAAGCATCATGAATGCATCCCTGCCATGTATTTTGTTGTCATGTTTGGGTGCTGTAGCATGTTCATCTTGTTGCATTTAGATGGCTACTTGCTGTAAATCGCAGACCGGTGTCATATTTGAATTGCTTGCCATTTCCAAACCGTAACTCCGATTCCGGCGTTCTTTATATCGTTTTCAAGCGATTTCATCTCATCTTTCCAGTGGCACACTTGGATTTCCAAGTTGAGGCCAGGTTCATGCATTCCTTGTCACATCTTGCATATGCATCCCGCATCGCATCCCGCATAGCATAGCATCTTTGCATCATCTTGTTTGATCCTTGCACGTGGTTGATTGTGTCCTTGTTGCTTGTTTGTCTTGTTTGGGTAGAGCCGGGAGACGAGTTCGCTAACGAGGAGCCCGTTGAGTTTGCTTTCGAGGATCCAGTCAACTCTGACAACTGTGCAGGCAAGATGATCATACCCTCGAAATCACTACTATCTTTGCTATGCTAGATTGCTCGCTCTTTTGCTATGCCAATGCTATGATGCCTACCATTTTCATTCAAGCCTCCCAAATTGCCATGTAAAACTTCTAACCCACCATGTCCTAGCAAACCATTGATTGGCTATGTTACCGCTTTGCTCAGCCCCTCTTATAGCGTTGCTAGTTGCAGGTGAAGATTGGAGGCCGTTCCTTGTTGGAACATTTATTTACTTGTTGGGATATCATTATATTATCTTGTTATCTTAATGCATCTATATACTTGGTAAAGGGAGGAAGGCTCGGCCTCTCGCCTAGTGTTTTGTTCCACTCTTGCTGCCCTAGTTTCCGTCATATCGGTGTTATGTTCCCGGATTTTTGTGTTCCTTATGCAGTTGGGTTATAATGGGGACCCCTTGATAGTTTGCCTTGATTAAAGCTTTTCCAGCAATGCCCAACCTTGGTTTACCATTTGCCACCTAGCCTCTTTTTTCCCTTGGGTTTCCGGAGCCCGAGGGTCATCTTATTTTTAAACCCCCCGGGCCAGTGCTCCTCTGAGTGTTGGTCCACCTGTCAGCTGCTGGTGGCCACTAGGGGCAACTCTAGGCTGGCCTACCCGTACCTAAGACAATCTGAGTGTGCCCTGAGAAAGAGATATGTGCAGCTCCTATCAGGATTTGTCGGCACATTCGGGCGGTGTTGCTGGTCTTGTTTTAACCTGTCGAAGTGTCTTGAAGAACCGAGATACCGAGTCTGATCGGAACGTCTTGGGAGGAGTTCTATTCCTTCATTGACCGTGAGGGCTTGTCATGGGCTAAGTTGGGACTCCCCTGCAGGGATTTGAACTTTCGAAAGCCGTGCCCGCGGTTATGGGCAAATGGGAATTTGTTAATGTCTGGTTTTAGATAACTTGAACCTTAACTTAATTACAACGAATCAACTGGGTGTGTTACCGTGATGGCCTCTTATCGGCAGAGTCCGGGAAGTGGACACGGTGTTGGAGTAATGTTTGCGCAGGCTGCTCTCTAGTTTCTCGCTCGCGCTTTGCCTCCTCTTCTCGCTCTCTTTTGCGAACAGGATAGCCACCATATTTGCTAGTCGCTTGCTGCAGCTCCACTTATATTTACCTTGCCTTACCTATTAGCTTAAATAGTCTTGATCGCGAGGGTGCGAGATTGCTGAGTCCCTGTGGCTCACAGATTACTATTACACCAGATGTAGGGCCTGATGATTCTGCTCCAGGAGACACGCTTGAGCTCAAGTGGGAGTTCGACGAAGACTCTCAACGTTACTATGTTTCCTTTCCTGATGATCAGTAGTGGTGCCCAGTTGGGGGTGATCGGGACCGTGTCGCATGTTGGGTTATCTTTTATTTTGGCGCCGTAGTCGGGCCATGAGTGTTTGGATGATGTAATGTTATTTATGTACCTTGATTAACGTGGCGAGTGTAAGCCAACTATGTTATCTCCCCTTTCATTATATATATATTACATGGGATGTTGTGAAGATTGCCTAACTTGCGACATATGTATTCAATGCGATTATGCCTCTAAGTCATGCCTCAACACATGGGAGATATAGTCGCATCGAGGGTGTTACAAGTTGGTAATCAGAGCCTTCCCCGACCTTAGGATCCCCATTGCTTGATCGTTTTTAGCGGCCAAGTTGTGTCTAGAAAAAAATGTTTTGAGTCTTTTAGGAATTATATATCGGAGAGTTTAGGAATTCTTTTTACTTCCCAGTCTCCTCATCGCTCTGGTAAGGCATCCTGACGTAGAGTTTTGACTCTTCTCTTCTCAAATTTCACTAAAAAAATTTAGGATCACGCGGGTATCTTGGAATCATTCCGATGGTTTTATGATGAGAACATTGTCTTGGTGCCTCCTGTCAGGGGTTTTGTGGAAGTGTCCCGGGGAGTTGAGCTCTGAGGTGTTGTCGTCATAATTTTATCGTTGCAGTTCTGGAATACCTGAGTTTAGTACGCCGACATCGAAAATCTCTTTTATGCAGTTCGTTGGTGAGATAACGTCGATGACACCCAGTACTTGGGCGGGAGTTCGGGAGTATCGCCATAACTTGTATAACGGATGTTTTTCGAAGGTTGAGGTAGATGGTTTCGGAAGATTTTCTTGGTTATGTGTTGAAGGATGGATACAGCTGGATGTAGGATTTGCTAGTTTGGGTGAGATATTATGCTTCCCCTGTATCCCCAACACCTGATTGCATAACCGGAAAGGTTCGGGAGTTTCATAGGTGGGAATTCTAGTAGCTCTAGTTCTTATTCCACGGATATTGGTTTGAGATTGGGATTTCTTACCGATTATTCGTTCCTGATCCGTACCTTGTTGATTTATTTCTCTACCTAAATTCTAAGTGGCTTCTCAATTTATGGATATGTGACCATTTCAAGAGGAATGCATTCGTTCATTTTGTTCGGATGTGAAGACTATATGTTGCAATTTTCATTCCGTTGGATTCAGTTTCAATATTTGTCTATCAATGTGCTAATGGATGTCAACCTCTTCAGGATGGCTCCTCCAACGCGCACGACTCCGAATCCTGATCAGCCACCACCTCCCCCTCCTCCGGAGGCATGGCAAGCTGTGATGGCCACAACCAATGCAAACACACAGTTGATCATGCAAATTCTTCAAGAGCGCAATCAAGGCAACCAAGGGAATCAAGGCAACAATCAGAATCACTTTGCTACACTCAACCAGTTCCTTGCTAATGGGCCAAAGACTTTCAGCAATTGTGTTGAGGCAACCGATGCTGACGATTGGCTTGTGGATCTGTGCAAGCATTTCGAGTGCAGTAACGTCAGGCCTGAGGACTTTGTTAAGTTCGCTTCCTTCCAACTCAAAGACCAAGCTGCAGAATGGTTCCAGCAGTACAAGGATTCCAGAGGTGGACGTGTTATCACTTGGGATGAATTCCATCAAGATTTCAGAGCTCATCATATTCCTCAGAGCGTGGTTGAAAGCAAGCGTGAGGAATTCCGCAACCTAAAGCAAGGCTCTTTGTCTGTCTATGACTACAACAAGTTGTTCCAGAAGCTCGCCCGCTTTGCCAAGCAGGACGTCCCTGATGAGAAGAGCATGATATACCAGTTCAGGAGTGGTCTCAGAGAAGAAATCCAAATAGCTCTTGTTCTCTTTGAGCCCTTGAGGTACGATGAGTTCTACAACATGGCACTGAAGCAAGAGGCCGCTCAATTGAGGTGTGATGCTTCCAAGAAGCGAGTCAGAGATGTTACTCCTTCTTCCTCTACTCAAGTGGCCAAGCAGCAGAAGTATTGGCTTCCTCCTCCTCCGTTTCGTCCGACGTATCAGCGGAAGAGCAAAGGTGGCAGTGGTTCTTCCCACCCACCCAACCCTGGCTTTCAGAACAAGACTTCGTCTCAAGCTCCAAGATCAAGTGCTCCGTATCACCGTCCGCTTTCACAGGTCACGTGCAACAAGTGCCAACAGAACGGTCACTATGCCAACAAGTGTTTCAACCAGAGGCGTCTTCCTCCTCCTCCTCCTGTGAGATCGGCAAGTACAACTGTGGTCAAGCATAACCCCAAGTACGCCAAGGTCAATATGGTGAATGCAGCTCAGGCAGAGGATTCATCAGATGTCATCATGGGTAACCTTCCCATTAATGATATTCCCGCAAGAGTTCTTTTTGACACTTGTGCATCGCATTGTTTCATCTCGAGACCTTTTGCATCTAAGCATGATTTTGTTACTCAAGTGTTGTCAAAACCGTTGGCTATTGTCTCTCCGGCCCGTCAAATGACATCTTGAGTATGCGTTCCGGATGTTACAATCACTTTGGGTGACTATAAGTTCTTGTCCTCTCCAAATGTTCTTGGTGACTCGGATATTGATCTTATTCTCGGAATGGATTGGATTTCTAAGCACAAGGCTCAGCTTGATTGTGCAGCCAGGCAGATTCAATTGACTCATTCGTCTGAGGATGTAATTGTCTTTGCCGCTCTTGATGATACCATCCGTCTGTTTTCTCTCAATGATAAGGGTGAACTCGATGCCATCTCGCAAATTCCAGTCATTTGCGAATATCAAGACATCTTTCCAGAAGAGCTTCCAGGAATGCCTCCGCACCGGCCAGTTGAATTCGTTATTGATCTTGAGCCCAGCACGAAACCTGTGTGCAAGCGTCCTTACAAGCTCGGACCTGAAGAGTTGAAGGAGCTGAAGAAGCAACTCGATATTCAAGAGAAAATGGGTCTCATCCGGCCTAGTTCTTCTCTGTGGGGTTGTGGTGTTCTTTTTGTGAAGAAGAAGGATGGAACAGACCGACTTTGTGTTGATTACCGTCCATTGAACAAGAAGACCATCAAGAACAAATACCCACTTCCCAACATCAACGAGCTGTTCGAACAACTCAAAGGTGCTCAAGTATTCTCCAAGCTTGATCTCCATATGGGTTATCATCAGATTCGAATCCGTGAGCACGATATTCCCAAGACGGCTTTCAGGACAAGCTATGGTTCATATGAATACACTGTCATGTCTTTTGGCCTCGTCAACGCTCCTCTGACGTTCTCTCGCATGATGAACTTCATCTTCAACGCCTACACCAATGACTTCATTTTGGTCTATCTCGATGACATTCTGGTTTTCTCGAAGAACGAGGAAGATCATGCCAAGCACTTGCGTTTGGTACTCGATAAGCTCATGGAACACCAGTTCTACGACAAGTTCTCCAAGTGTGAATTTTGGCTCGATGAGGTTCTTTATCTTGGTCATATCATCTCTGCCAAGGGCATTGCCATGAATCCTGAGAAGGTGTCTGTAATTGTGAATTGGGAACCTCCTCAGAACGTGAAGCAACTCCGTAGCTTCCTCGGTCTCGCAAGCTATTGCCGAAGATTCATTGAAAACTTTTCTAAGATCGCGAAGCCTCTCTCAAATCTTCTGCAGAACAACGTCAAGTACGTTTGGTCTCCGGAGTGTGACATTTCTTTCAACACTTTGAAAGAGAAATTGATCACTGCTCCAGTTCTGACTCCACCTGATGAATCCAAGCCGTACGAGGTCTTTTGTGATGCCTCTCTCCAAGGTCTTGGCGCAGTTTTGATGCAAGAGAAGAAAGTTGTTGCTTATACCTCTCGCCAGTTGAAGCCTAATGAGAAGAACTACCCCACTCATGATCTCGAGTTGGCGGCAGTTGTGCATGCTCTTTTGACTTGGAGACATCTCTTATTGGGAAGAAAAGTGGACATTTTCACTGATCACAAGAGTCTTAAGTACATCTTCACTCAGCCTAATCTCAACCTCAGGAAAACTCGATGGGTCGAAATGATTCAAGAGTATAATCCGAGTATCGAGTATACTCCAGGCAAGGCCAATGTGATTGCTGACGCATTGAGCAGAAAGGCTTACTGCAACAGTCTTATTCTCAAGCCTTATCAACCCGAGCTTTGTGAAGCTTTCCGCAAACTTAATCTGCAAGTTGTTCCTCAAGGTTTCCTCGCCAACCTTCAAGTCTCTCCTACCTTGGAAGACCAGACTCGCCAAGCCCAGCTTCTTGATGCTATGGTGAAAAAGGTGAAGATTGGGATTGCCAAGAGTCAACCCAAGTACAAGTGCTACCGCCTTGATGACAAGGACACTCTCTTCTTAGAGGATCGTATTTTTGTACCCAAAGGTGACCTCGTAAAGTGATCATGAACGAGGCTCACAATTCTCTCCTCTCCATCCACCCTGGGAGTACGAAGATGTATCAAGACCTCAAGCAGGCTTATTGGTGGACTAGAATGAAGCGCGAGATTGCTCAATTCATGAATGAATGTGATGTCTGTAGAAGAGTGAAGGTAGAACACCAAAGGCCAGCGGGTCTCCTCCAACCTCTTGCCATTCTAGAATGGAAGTTTGACCACATTGAAATGGACTTCGTGACTGGGTTTCCAAAGTCCAAGCGTGGCAATGATGCTATATTCGTTGTCATCGACAAACTCACCAAAGTGGCTCACTTTTTGCCTATCAAAGAGTCGATCACTGCAGCTCAATTGGCGGAACTCTATACCTCTCGGATTGTCTCTCTGCGCGGTATTCCACAGGTGATCTCTTCAGACCATGGCAGCATCTTTACCTCCAAGTTTTGGGATTCATTTCAGAAGGCCATGGGCACCAACATCCCCTTCAGCACAGCTTTCCATCCTCAAACTAGCGGTCAAGTCGAGCGTGTCAACCAGATTCTTGAAGATATGCTCAGGGCTTGTGTGATCTCCTTCGGCATGAAGTGGGAGGATTGTCTTCCTTATGCTGAATTCTCCTACAACAACAGTTTTCAAGCAAGTTCGGGCAAGGCCCCATTTGAAATTCTGTATGGCAGGAAGTGCCGTACCCCTCTCAACTGGTCTGAAACCGGTGAACGTCAGCTTTTGGGTAATGACTTAATCACAGAGGCAGAGGAAATGTGCAAAGTCATTCGTGATAACCTCAAAGCAGCCCAATCCCGCCAGAAGAGCTACTATGACAGTAAGCACCGTGATTTGGCTTTCGAGATCGGAGATCATGTTTACCTCCGCGTCTCTCCTATGAAAGGTACTCGTCGTTTCGGTATCAAAGGGAAGCTTGCCCCTAGATACGTGTGACCTTTCAAGATTGTCAGCAAGAGACGCGACCTCGCCTATCAACTCGAGATTCCTTCAAACTTTGCAAATGTTCATGACGTGTTCCATGTCTCTCAGCTACGAAAGTGCTTCAAGAGTCCTGACCGCACCGTCAACTTCGAGGACATTGAGCTCCAAGAAGATCTCTCTTATCGTGAGCACCCAGTTGCTATTCTTGAAGAGACTAAACGCAAGACTCACAATAAGTCAATCAAATTTCTCAAAGTCAAGTGGTCACACCATTCTGACCGTGAAGCTACTTGGGAACGCGAGGATCACCTCCGTTCTGAGTACCTGGTGTTCTTTCAGTCCTAGATCTCGGGACGAGATCCTTTCGTAGTGGTGGAGTGTTGTAACACCCCCGATGTAACTTTCCCAATTTGTACTCCAACTCTTGCCGTTTCCGGCGTTAAGTTATTTTATTTTCTCGGGTTCGGGTCTTTGTCTCCGTGTGTTGTTGTCGTTGTCATGCATCTCATGTCATGTCATCATGTGCATTGCATTTGCATACGTGTTTGTCTCATGCATTCGAGCATTTTCCCCGTTGTCCGTTTTGCATTCCGGCGCTTCGTTTGCCTCCGGTGGTCATTTCTAGCTTTCTTTCGTGTGTGGGAATTAAACATTTCCGGATTGGACCGATACTTGCCATGCGGCCTTGGTTTACTACCAGTAGACCGCCTGTCAAGTTTCGTATCATTTGGACTTCGTTTGATACTCCAACGGTTAACCGAGGGACCGAAAAGGCCTCGTGTGTGTTGCAGCCCAACACCCTTCCAATTTGGCCCAAAACCCACCTAAACCTTCCCCATCATCTAGAGCGTTCGATCACGATCGCGTGGCCGAAAACCGCACCTCATTTGGACACTCTTAGCTCCCTCTATGCCTATATAAAGGCCTCACCCCGAAAATCCGGATCATCCCCCATCCTAACCCTAAAATTCCGGATCTCCGCCACCGCCGGACACGTCCGGACGGAGCCGGACGCGTCCGGATCCGCATCCGCCAACCGCCGCCTGCCACGTGACGCGCCGCCACCCGCCGCCGCCGAGGCCCGCGCGGCCCAGCGCCGGCCCCCAAGCCCGGTTGGCCGCCTCTCCGCCGCCTGCCTCCTCGCCCCCGACGCTGGCACCGCGCCCCGCCGCCCGCCGCCACCGCGTCGACCTCCGCTCCGCCGCGCCGCCCCATCCCGCGGGACGCCGCCCTCGCCGCCGCGGCTCCTCAACGCCGGCGACCCGGCCACGCCTCGCCTGCTCGTCGTCCGGCTCCGGCGACCCCGCCGCCCTCCGCCGTCCTCCTCGTCGCCTCCGGCCGCCCCCACGTCAAGTCTGGCCACCGGCGTCCTCTCCGGCAACGTTGAACCTCGGGGCACGTGCAAACCCTAGATTTGGGAGGTGGTTTTTTCTTCTAAGTCCCAAAAAAACCCTAGTACATGTTGCCTTGTTCATCGTGCCGTAACTTTGCATCCGTAGCTCCGTTTTGGGCATATAGCATATCGAAATGTTCATATCAAAGAGTACATCATTTAGTTCCATTGCATCATTTTTATTTGAGTTTATCTTGATGCCCGAAATGCTGTTAGAAGAGGGCTACTTGAGATAATTGTCTGATCTGCTCCTCCATTTAGATATTTGTCATTTTGCCATGATTATTGTGTGCATGATATGCCCATGAGTTCTACATATGTTTTGTTAAGGGTTTTTTCATCTTTCCAGAGGTGCAACCCATGTATTTTTGTGATGTGTGTGGTGACTAGCACGATCTTGCAAAGTGGTGCACTTGGTAATTCTGATTTCAGGGACTTAGCATTTCCACTAAGTCCTTGAGCTGTTTATCTCTTGTTGCCATATGTTCATGTTGTTTCCTAGTGATCCGTGCCTCTTTTGAGGATGATCAGTAAGGATGTTTTGTGAACATTGTAGTGCTATATACATCCATGTCTTTGTTTGCAAATATGGAGCACCCTAGCTTGAGTCAATCGAGCTCTACTTTTGCTACTTTGTGAATCTGGGCAGATTGTCTACTTGTTAGCGATTTTGCCGAGGATGTTGTAGTTGATCCGTGCATGCTATGCTATTGTTCTTGCCATGTCTAGCTTGCATTTTGTGTATTATTTATGGGTGTATGGTTAGCTTGTCATGACTTTCGCCGTGGTGAGTGCATCGAGCTCGTAAACATGCCTACTTGAGTTATGTTTCAGCATGTGCCAGTTTTCACTAAGTCTGAAAACTGATTATGTTTTTGCTATGTTCACATGCTTGCAATTGTATTTTCTGATCCCTTTTGGCTCAAGGTCACTAAGGGGCTTTTGTTAAGCTTCTTGAGTAGCTCCAGGCCATGCTTTACTTTGCCATGTTCAGGTCCTGTAGCTTCTAGTTTTGTTGCTCCGAAGAGTGCTATCTGATCTGAAATTCCAGACAAGTGTTAATTTCACTAAGTCTGAAATCTGTTTACCATATGCATTTTTTGCCATGCTTGTTTGAACCTGTTAATGGATGAATTGGCCGTAGCTCAGTGCTAGACTTTTGTTAAGCATCATGAATGAATCCCTGCCATGTATTTTGTTGTCATGTTTGGGTGCTGTAGCATGTTCATCTTGTTGCATTTAGATGGCTACTTGCTGTAAATCGCAGACCGGTGTCATATTTGAATTGCTTGCCATTTCCAAACCGTAACTCCGATTCCGGCGTTCTTTATATCGTTTTCAAGCGATTTCATCTCATCTTTCAAGTGGCACACTTGGATTTCCAAGTTGAGGCCAGGTTAATGCATTCCTTGTCACATCTTGCATATGCATCCCGCATAGCATAGCATCTTTGCATCATCTTGTTTGATCCTTGCACGTGGTTGATTATGTCCTTGTTGCTTGTTTGTCTTGTTTGGGTAGAGCCGGGAGACGAGTTCGCTAACGAGGAGCCCGTTGAGTTTGCTTTCGAGGATCCAGTCAACTCTGACAACTGTGCAGGCAAGATGATCATACCCTCGAAATCACTACTATCTTTGCTATGCTAGATTGCTCGCTCTTTTGCTATGCCAATGCTACGATGCCTACCATTTGCTTTCAAACCTCCCAAATTGCCATGTCAAACCTCTAACCCACCATGTCCTAGCAAACTGTTGATTGGCTATGTTACCGCTTTGCTCAGCCCCTCTTATAGCGTTGCTAGTTGCAGGTGAAGATTGGAGGTTGTTCCTTGTTGGAACATTTATTTACTTGTTGGGATATCATTATATTATCTTGTTATCTTAATGCATCTATATACTTGGTAAAGGGTGGAAGGCTCGTCCTCTCGCCTAGTGTTTTGTTCCACTCTTGCCGCCCTAGTTTCCGTCATATCGGTGTTATGTTCCCGGATTTTTGCGTTCCTTACGCGGTTGGGTTATAATGGTAACCCCTTGATAGTTCGCCTTGGTTAAAGCTTTTCCAGCAATGTCCAACCTTGGTTTTACCATTGGCCACCTAGCCTCTTTTTTCCCTTGGGTTTCCGGAGCCCGAGGGTCATCTTATTTTTAAACCCCCCCGGGCCAGTGCTCCTCTGAGTGTTGGTCCACCTGTCAGCTGCCGGTGGCCACCAGGGGCAACTCTGGGCTGGCCTACCCGTACCTAAGACAATCTGAGTGTGCCCTGAGAAAGAGATACGTGCAGCTCCTATAAGGATTTGTCGGCACATTCGGGCGGTGTTGCTGGTCTTGTTTTAACCTGTCGAAGTGTCTTGAAGAACCGAGATACCGAGTCTGATCGGAACGTCTTGGGAGGAGGTCTATTCCTTCATTGACCATGAGAGCTTGTCATGGGCTAAGTTGGGACTCCCCTGCAGGGATTTGAACTTTCGAAAGCCGTGCCCGCGGTTATGGGCAGATGGGAATTTGTTAATGTCCGGTTGTAGATAACTTGAACCTTAACTTAATTAAAACGAATCAACTGGGTGTGTTACCGTGATGGCCTCTTCTCGGCGGAGTCCGGGAAGTGGACACGGTGTTGGAGTAATGTTTGCGCAGGCTGCTCTCTAGTTTCTCGCTCGCGCTTTGCCTCCTCTTTCTCGCTCTCTTTTGCGAACAGGATAGCCACCATATTTGCTAGTCGCTTGCTGCAGCTCCACTTATATTTACCTTGCCTTACCTATTAGCATAAATGGTCTTGATCGCGAGGGTGCGAGATTGCTGAGTCCCTGTGGCTCACAGATTACTATTACACCATATGTAGGGCCTCATGATTCCGCTCCAGGAGACGCGCTTGAGCTCAAGTGGGAGTTCGACGAAGACTCTCAACATTACTATGTTTCCTTTCCTGATGATCAGTAGTGGTGCCCAGTTGGGGGTGATCGGGATCGTGTCGCATGTTGGGTTATCTTTTATTTTGGCGTCGTAGTTGGGCCATGAGTGTTTGGATGATGTAATGTTATTTATGTACCTTGATTGACGTGGCGAGTGTAAGCCAACTATGTTATCTCCCCTTTTATTATATATATATTACATAGGATGTTGTGAAGATTGCCTAACTTGCGACATATGCCTTCAATGCGATTATGCCTCTAAGTGGTGCCTCGACACGTGGGAGATATAGTCGCATCGAGGGTGTTACACCAAAGGAGAATGTTGGGTACACCTTTATCAAAGATCCGAAGGCAAGATATTCGTTGCTAAGAATGGATCCTTTCTAGAGGAGTTTCTCTCGAAAGAAGTGAGTGGGAGGAAAGTAGAACTTGAAGAGATAATTGTACCTTCTCCCGAATTGGAAAGTAGTTCATCAAAGAAATTAGCTCCAATGATTCCTACACCAATTAGTGAGGAAGCTAATGATGGTGATCATGAAACTTCAGATCAATTTACTACCGAACCTTGTAGGACAACCAGAGTACGATCTGCACCAGAGTGGTACGGTAATCCTCTTCTGGAGGTCATGTTACTTGAACATGACGAACTTACGAACTATGAGGAAGCGATGATGAGACCAGATTCCGCGAAATGGCTTGAGGCCATGAAATCTGAGATGGGATCCATGTATGAGAACAAAGTGTGGACTTTGGTTGACTTGCCCGATGATCGACAAACAATAGAGAATAAATGGATCTTCAAGAAGAAGACTAACGTTGACGGTGATGTTACTGCGTACAAAGCTCGACTTGTTGCAAAAGATTTTTGGCAAGTTCAAGGAGTTGACTACGATGAGACCTTGTCACACGTAGCGATGCTTAAGTCTATCTGAATCATGTTAGCAATTGCCGCATTTTATGATTATGAAATTTGGCAAATGAATGTCAAAACTGCATTCCTTAAAAGAAGAGTTGTATATGATGCAACCAGAAGGTTTTGTCGATCCTAAAGGTGCTAACAAAGTCTGCAAGCTCTAGCGATCCATTTATGGACTGGTGCAAGCCTCTCGGAGTTGGAATAGACGCTTTGATAGTGTGATCAAAGCATATGGTTTTATACAGACTTTTGGAGAAGGATGTATTTACAAGAAAGTGAGTGGGAGCTCTATAGCATTTCTAATATTATATGTGGATGACATATTGTTGATTGGAAATAATACAGAATTTCTAGATAGCATAAAGGATACTTGAATAAGAATTTTTCAATGAAAGACCTCGGTGAAGCTGCTTATATATTGGGCATCAAGATCTATAGAGATAGATCAAGACGCTTAATTGGACTTTCACAAAGAACATACCTTGATAAAGTTTTAAAGAAGTTCAAAATGGACCAGTCAAAGAAAGGGTTCTTGCCTGTGTTACAAGGTATGCAGTTGAGTCAGACTCAATGCCTGACCACTACAGAAGATAGAGAGAAAATGGAAGTCATTCCCTATGCCTCAGCCATAGGTTCTATCATGTATGCAATGCTGTGTACCAAACCTGATGTGTGCCTTGCTATAAGTTTAGCAAGGAGGTAGCAAAGTAATCCAGGACTGGATCACTAGACAGCGGTCAAGAGCATCCTGAAATACCTGAAAAGGACTAAGGATATATTTCTCGTTTATGGAGGTGACAAAGAGCTTGTCGTAAATGGTTACGTCGATGCAAGCTTTGACACTGGTCCAGATGACTCTAAGTCACAAACCGGATACATATTTATATTGAATGGTGGAGCTATATGTTGGTCTAGTTCCAAGCAGAGCGTCGTGGCGGGATCTATGTGTGAAGCGGAGTACATAGCTACTTCGGAAGCAGCAAATGAAGGAGTCTGGATGAAAGAGTTCATATCCGATCTAGGTGTAATACCTAGTGCATCGGGTCCAATGAAAATCTTTTCTGACAATACTGGAGCAATTGCCTTGGCAAAGGAATCCAGATTTCACAAGAGAACCAAACACATCAACAGACGCTTCAATTCCATCCGCGATCAAGTCAAGGAGAGAGACATAGAGATTTGCAAGATACATACAGATCTGAATGTTCCAGACCCGTTGACTAAGCCTCTCTCACGAGCAAAACATGATCAGCACCAAGACTCCATGGGTGTTAGAATCATTACTATGTAATCTAAATTATTGACTCTAGTGCAAGTGGCAGACCTGAGGAAATATGCCCTAGAGGCAATAATAAAGTTGTTATTTATATTTCCTAATATCATGATAAATGTTTATTATTCATGCTAGAATTGTATTAATTGGAAACTTAGTATATGTGTTAATAATTAGACAAACAGAATGTCCCTAGTATGCCTCTACTTGACTAGATCGTTAATCAAAGGTGGTCAAGTTTCCTGACCATAGACATGTGTTGTTATTTGATGAACGGGAGCACATCATTAGAGAATGATGTGATGGACAAGACCCATCACTACAAAAAATACACTTCCATGATGATACGTGTTTGTCACAATAGGTCATGTTTTCTATCATGCATGTACATCCATGAAAAATTTATGACTGAATCAAGATAGTCATACCTGTGCTGTCGTAGAAGTGTTCCATGACATTACCAAAATTATCATCACGGAAGTGTCCACTTCCATGACGACAAATCGCGCGTCACAGAAGTGCTTTCATCAAGGGTGACTGACACGTGGCATCCACCGTAACGGAATGCCGTTAAGCTATGGGGTCCGGTTTTGAATCCGATAACCAGTTAACAGCCCGGACCAATGGGGATTTTCCACATGTAAAATTCTGATTGGCTGACGGAAACACGTGTCAGCTTCGCATTGGCACAGGTGTCACTCATCCAATGGGCGAGATGCGCCTATGATATGTTGACACGTGGACCGGCCCAAAAGTGGCCTGTCGGGGATATACCCCGTTGTGTGACCCGGCTGGAGATATGACCCAACTGGGACTTAATGTTTCATTGGTGACTTGGCAAACTATAAGTCGACGGGAACAGTTAAGCAGGTTAAGCCGGCAGACACAGTCATGTAAGCCGGCAGACATAGTCATGTAAGCCGGCAGACACAATCATGTAATTCGGCACACACAGTCATGTAAGCTGACCGATTTCTTACTGTAAGCCGGCAGAATGTTTAAAGTCAGACGGTTAAGCAGACAGTTAAGCCAGACAGTTAAGCAGATAGTTAAGCCAGACAGTTAAGCCAGACAGTTAAGCCAGATTGTAAGTCGGCAGTTAAAGAAGCCCAAGACGTTACGAAGCCCATGGAGAGAATCCCGTGAAGAGAAGTCAAAATAGTTAAGTCTTAAGCCTGAGTTGGAATCTGCGTGTAACCCGCCCCTTCAACTTATATAAGAAGGGGTAGGGCACCCCAAGAGGGACAAGTTGAATAATCATTAAGTCTAGACACAACTAGAGAGCCGGAGTTACGGCGACTCCCTAATGATGATAATGAGACCTAGCCACAAACAACATGTAGGGTTGTTACCAAATGATGTTTCCCGGGGCTCGAAGCTATCTAAATCTTCGTCTTGCGTGTTGCGTCTCTTGATTCCAATCAATCCCTTCAAGCTACCGCATAGATGCGTTGGCCTCACGAATAAGTCCTCACACTAGGACATCTATCATGACGTTTTCATGATAGTTGGTGCCGATCATGGGGCCCCGTACGGTGGTGTTGAGTTTTTGAAGGAATTTCTCTAAGGGATCGACAAGTTCGTGGTTTTCCAGATAAAAAGCGTTGGTTTGCAAGGATCTGTATCAGCATCGAATTCATCAGCCCGGTCAGTCAGCACGCAAGGATTTACATTGTTGACGGGTAGTTGGGCCGATGTATTACACTGAGATGAACGGGAATTTTTGTACGGTGGTCATTTTTCCTGAGCCGCCACCGCCGTGGCCACTCCACCCCTCAATGTCTGTTTAAAGTTTTGAGGCGATTTATTAAATTCTGGCCTCCTGCCTTGCCTTGACCCGGCCTGGACCGGCGTGGATGCTGGTTATAAAAAAGAGTTGATCAGTCCAATGGAGATTGATTCTAGGGTGGAAGGAAAGGAAAAGAAATCCAAGACGCGGAAGAAGGCCGACTATGACCCGGACTCCACTGTCCGCGCCTGCGGCCGATCCACCGGATTGGCTCGCTGCTAACTATGAGTTGCCCTACGACGACCAAATCCGTCTATCTTCACCAAGCCACCACGCTGTTTCCATAACCTCGCCGGCGCCTCCTAGCATCCCTGTCGTGGGTGGCTTCACCTTTGCCTTGAGTCGGTCCTCCTTTCTCAAGCTGTTGATTCGCCCCCTTGCTATGAGTCCCCTGCTTCTGAGCTGCAGGTCGAACACTACATCCACCTTGCCTGCCGCCCAATCTTAAGCCGCCACGGTGATTTGTTACCTTGCTCGAGCGGTTTTGAGCCGCCTCGTCTACACAGAGAGTCGCCGTCAGGTCTCACCGCTCCTGCGTCCAGGTCGTCGTGGCCCTCCACTCCAAGCTGGCCTCGATCTCGCCTTGAGCCGGCCCTGCAGCCTCATTGGCCGTATCAGTCCGTCTCGCCAGATCACTCCTCGGGCAAGCCGCTGCTGTGGCCTCTCATCATCGGCGTGGCCTCGAATTCGAGTCACTTCGCCTCTGTTGCAGTGCCTAGAGCGAGCCTTCTATTGAGCGCCGATGTCCGAGAGTCGCCGAGCGCGCCGAGCCGCCGTGCATGACGAGCTGGGTTTTCATCACCTGAAGGCGCTCCGAACTGAAAAAGAGTCGCCGAGCATCAGACAAGGATATGGATAGACAAGGATGGTGAAACCAATAATAATCTGGAAACGGACTGGAACTTGGGCATGAACTCTGTTTTTGCCTTCGAGCCGCTGTGTGCCTCACCGGTTCTCCCTCTGGGTCTCTGTCGTCTCACCGCGGCCCATCGTTGGTCCGCTGTCACTGACCAGCCGTTGCTGTGCCTCGCCGTCTCGCTGGCCCGTGATGCTGACCCGCTACAGCTGTGACTCGCCGCTTCACTGGCCCAGAGCCGCCAAGTTCGCCTTGAGTCGCCGGGTCCCGCTGGTTCGGCTCCTTCACCGAGCGCCGCCCCGCCACTATTGCTCTTGCCTTACCACCCGCGATCCAGCTTCGGTCATATTCGTCGCTGAGGCCTCAGTTCCACCTTGAGCCGCCCCGCCTCTATCTGGCTTCTCATGTAGCGTTTCCTCCATCGTCGTGAGCCGCCGCTTGGCCACCTTGACCCGGTCTCCTCTGGGGTGGCCAAACTTCCTGCTAGCAGGCTCACATCCGTCGACGCGCAGGACCTCCGGGGCTGAGCCGCCAATCGCCGCGGTTCACTGTGACATCCCCTCACCCGGACTGTGCTCCCGCCATGGTTTCAAGCCACCGTGCCTTGTCCTCCAGGCCATCACCCCTGCGACAGTGCTGAGCCGCCGCCAGGGGGCTCCGATCCGCCCTGCGTCCGGGGCGCCTGTACCCGTTTCTTGAGCCGCCAGCGTTCCCGGTCGCATCGCTGTGCGCGCGTGCCGTCTCCATCCCTGCGTCGGCCGCCTCTATGGTACTCTTAATGTAGTTATTTGTCAAGAAAGAGAAAGCAGAAACAGAGAAGCTGCCAAACCTCCTCCGCTGGCTTGCCGTCTGCTTCACTGACGTTACAGCGGGAGAGCCGCTGCTGTTGAGCCGCCGGCCCCGTTGCCAAGTCGCCGCCCTTCCTTTGTCGTTGCCGCTCGGAACCGCCTTGCCTCCCCTCGCCAGGGCAGGCCTTGGGCTACCTCCGCTCTAAACCACCGTGCGGCCTCACCATCATGGTGACCCGCCGTGGATGAGCCTCCTTGGCCCCTTAGACTGCTGTTACAGGAAAAGTATGGAGATGATTATGATGAGGATGGGCAAAAATTATTTGAAGCTATTTCTGTGGCAGAAATGCATTATGAAGATTATTCATCAGCTCTAAAGAGAAATTCTCAGGTGGTCTGCAAAGGAGTTGCGGCAAAACTCCGGAAAGTCCCTAGAGGGGATTAACACAGATATTCTTCACATAATAATCAAAAGGCATTCAGCAAACGATGTTGAAAAGAGACGCTCTCATATGAAGAGACCACTGATCATCAAAGTGTTATGTTTACACTGGATGAGATGCATCATTACAAGGTTACCTACGGATGTTGTGTACGGACTATTTGTCGTACAGATGCACCAGGACAATTATCCATTGTAAGAGTGGTGGCGACTCGACTGCGTCTGTACCGACTCTAATGCCGCAGTCTTATTTACCATCCGCCTCCATGGTTTGGTGTATATCAACACATTGGAACTACACCGTCTACATGAGCTGTTTATTGAGTGCAGGCAAGCCACTGCTCGGGTGGCCCGATTTTTCTTCCAACAATTTGGAGGCAAATTATCATATATTATCAGCCACCATCTGCACTGGATGCTCAATGAGCAGGCGCACAAGTCGCTGCTACTAAAGTTTGGATAAACTTCAAAACAGCCAGTTGGGATGAGCCATTGGCCGAATTGCTGACAAAGCTCATATGGGATCCTTCAGAGCCTGTCATAGTCGACCATCAACTTTCCATGGATTCACATTGCGTTATCAACGCCAAGGATATACAATGAGTGTTGCGAAGATCATTAACTCGCCACCTTGTTTCTAGCTTCAACATATGACAGCAGTCTGCTATTCAACTATATGTCGGTTTATATCAGGGCCAAGTATGAAGAATCTCAAGCCAACTTTTCGAGTCATCTTGAGACTCAGGGGCTACGATGACATGACTCAGCAAACTATGCTAGTTTCAGCAAATTAAAGAACCCCAGGACGATGGAGGGAAAGATAACCCGGTCCCGGAGGCTACTGCTATATTGATGAAAAATTTAAAAAGCCATCAGAAATATTCCGGCTCAAAATTAAGATTCTGGTTTAAAATCCGGCTCAAGGGAAAATCTGTCTCCCACAAAGCGCTAAAGCTCTAAATATCCGGTTTAAAATCTGGCTCAAGGTAAACCTGTCTCCCACAAAGCTTTGAAGCTCTCAATATCCGGTTTGAAATTCCGGTTTAAAAAGAATTCATCTCTCTCAGTTTTGAGTTTTTTCGGAAAAAATTACAGGGACCAAAGAGAGTTTGTTGCACAACAAAACTCAAACATAGGCACCCGGCGAGCACAGCTCAGAAATATATCACTTGGGGGCTTCTGGCTTATTGAGCTAAGCTATGATTACCCTTTAATCCGGCTCATAGCCACAATTACAGGTTATTTGGGGGCTTCCTGTTCAAACATAGGTCGTATTCGAACCAAAGAGAACATAGCTGTCGGTACCATCTTGATTGGCGCAATGCCAAACTCACTATGGGGCTTCTTGATCGTATTCGAATCATAGCTTAACCCCTCTTGGGTCTGACTTGGATTGTATTCGAATCAGGGTCGTTAAAAACCTCTCAAGGTCATTTAGGGGCTTCCTATTCAAACATAGGTCGTATTCGAACCAAAGAGAACATAGCTGTCGGTACCCTCTTGATCGGCGCAACGCCAAAGCCATTGGGGGCTACATGATCGTATTCGAATCCTAGCTTAACCCCTTTGGTCCGCTTTATTGATCATATTCGAATCAGAAGCCTCAAATTCTTCTTTCTATTTTGCTTAAGTTTTTTGAAAACAGTCTTTTGGGTTTATCTTGAGAATTTTTGCGCATATCTGAAGCATATATATGGTTTCGATTAACCCGGCTTGACTTTGGATGATAAGTCGCCATATATGACAATCATAAACATTTGGAAGTTTTTGGCTTCTAAAGATTGGGTTATCACCCTTACTGCACAGGTATCCTAAACTGGCAGTACGATTCAATATCACAGGAACCGGTAATTCAAACCGGGTTATATTATTCAAATCTTTAATAGCCAACATGGCTGGATTTTTATTATGGTTATCAATAACCAATATTACGATTGAGGTTTTCAAAGTCGCTTCAGCGCAATGGATATTATTTTATCAATGGATATAATTTATTCTACAATGGAAGGAATAGTCCTGAGTCGCTGCAGGCTTACAACCCGGCACTTGGGGGCTACATTATTCAAGTTGAGATTACATTAAATATACAAGTCCCATGTCACCGCCAGCATGCACCATGGCACTTGGGGGCTAATGCAAAGTCATTTTAACAGGCCTTATTGAAGACCCGACTCATCACATTGTAATGAGCCAGCTCTTAGGGGCTACCAATTGCTCCTGTCAACAATTCAAGGTACACAAGTTTTATTCCATTATATTGAAGGGTCCACTGCTTAGTTGGTAAAGCACAAAGCTCTTAACCTTGTGGATGTGAGTTCAAGCCCCATGATGGGGTTACATCATATGATGTTCTTTTCAGAGAAGTATATATAAAGTCCCAGCTCAATATTATCTTACTGAGACGGCCCTTGGGGGTTACACGTTATTGTTCAAGTCTATATGATCATGTTTATAAGGTCCCTGCTCATTATTGCATAATGAACCGACACTTGGGGGCTACACTGGTTGAAGTTTTTATGAGTATAAGGCAATTACAAGTCCCAGGTTGCTGCAAGCATGACAACCCGGCACTTGGGGGCTACATATATGGAGTATTCAGTCTTTACTAGTGACTGAGATGAACAACATGGATTTCTTCAAAGTGGCAATATTTATGTTGAAGCAAGTCCTAAGTCACCACTTTGTTTCTGCTCAAGACTTGGGGGCTACATGTAATATGGATATAAGGGAGAAAAATCTTCAAATTCTCAGTTTTGAGCAAACCAGATTGATCGGGTGTCTGCAACAATTATAACTCGGCATTATCTTTTTATAACCCGACAAGTTTTCATCTTTAAGTCGGTTGAAGGTCACATGAGTATTTCAAAGACCAATATTTTTAAGCATTGGGAGCTGAGTCAAATGAATTATTCTTCAGTCTTTCTCTGTGAGAAAGCAATGTCGGCAAATTGATTATGAAGTTGGCTTATTGACCCGGATTCTCTGGAAGAAGGAAATGACAAGGACTTAAGGATGTTCATGTGACGGCTTAAAAGAATATTTAACCCAGAGCATAACCTGTTAAAATTGTTATTGTGTTTTGTTTACAGGATCAGTTTAACATGGATAAATCCAAATTAAACTGGGGGCTAATGTTTGAGATATACCCCGCGGTGTGACCCGGCCAGAGATATGACCCGGCTAGGACTTAATGTTTCATTGGTGACCTGGCAAACTATTAGTCGGTGGGAACAGTTAAGCAGGTTAAGCCGGCAGACACAGTCATGTAAGCCGGCAGACACAGTCATGTAAGCCGACTGATTGTTTACTGTAAGCCGGCAGAATGTTTAAAGCCAGACGGTTAAGCAGACAGTTAAGCCAGACAGTTAAGCAGACAGTTAAGCAGATAGTTAAGCCAGATTGTCAGTCGACAGTTAAAGAAGCCCAAGATGTTAAGAAGCCCATGGAGAGAAGCCCGTGAAGAGAAGTCAAAATAGTTAAGTCTTAAGTCCGAGTTGGACTCTACATGTAACCTGCCCCTTCAACTTATATAAGGAGGGGCAGGGCACCCCAAGAGGGACAAGTTGAATAATCATTAAGTCTAGACACAACTAGAGAGCCGGAGTTACGGCGACTCCCTCATGATGATAATGAGACCTAGCCACAAATATCATGTAGGGATGTTACCAGATGATGTTTCCCGGGCCCCGAAGCTTTCTAAATCTTCGTCTTGCATGTTGCGTCTCTCGATTCCGATCAACCCCTTCAAGCTACCGCATAGATGCGTTGGCCTCACGACTAAGTCCTCACGCTAGGACATCTGTCGTGACATTTCCACGACATGGCACATAAATTTTAAATGGACCGGCCCAACTAAAGGCCCACAAGATTTTGTGGTCCATAATGGGCCAGCCTAGCAAAAGGCCCACAAGATTTTGCGTATCATAATGGGCTGGCCCAGCTAAAGGCCCGCGAGATTTTGCAGGCCATAATGGGCCGGCCTAGCTAAAGGCTCGCGAGATTTTGCGGACCATAATGGGCCGGCCCAGCTAAAGGCCCAACATTCTCAGTTAAGGCCCGTACGGCTAGTGTGAAATCGGCCCGTCAACAGCCTGTCCTAAACTTTTCATCATCGCGGCCCATGGTCACTTCTGGCCCGTTAACAGTCCGCTAAGTGTATGGACCGAATTACAGCCCGGTGTATTTCTGGCCTGTTAAAGGTCCTGCTTCATTTGGGCCCATTTAGAGGCCATTGAAACTTTTAGCTCATAAACGACCGTTAAGGATTTGGGTCCTATTCGGTCATGTCTGACATTCGGCCTGTTAGAGGCCCACTATAGATTTGGGCCACTTTCAGCCTGTTGTGATTTTCGGCCTGTTAACGTCGGACGAAATCCATGGGCTATATGTGGCACAACGTCACATCGCGCCCATTAACGGCCCATATAAAAATGACGATAATCTAGCCCGACCGAACTTTCGGCCTGTTAAAGGCCCGTGTATTAGGTCGACGCATTTACGGCCCATACGAATTTCAGCCTGTGAAATATCCGCATCGTAAATGGGCCCAATCTCACTTTCGGTCTTTTAAAGGCCCATGTTTTTTATGGGCTCGAGATATTTACACCTGTAAATGGCCTATTGTTACTGAGGGCCCAAATTATGTTTAGGCCTATTAAAGGCCAACTATGGGCATAGGCCTACCAGAAAAATATGAAATCTTATGCTGATTTAGCCCCAGATATTTTTAGTGGGCTACATGCAAATTTCGGCCCATAATCATTTTTAGCCCAATTGGAATGGGCCCGACGAATGTTGGCATGTTGGGCTCCTACGAAGCTTTCGACCGAATACATTACTAAGATAAACCTACACTATACGAAAATAGCGTCGTAATTATTGCAGTCTTTGGCAGCATCATAAATGTTGTATCACAACAAAAGTCCTGTTGGCATAAAGTTTACAGCCCTTGCGGATAAAAGCACCATCATATGTATAGAAGCATAGATCATTTGACCTGAGTGCTAATGCTTCAGGCTGTAGAATCTGATGGTGCAGCACGATCTTCACCTTTTTCCGCCATTGCTCTTGAACAACGAAGCGAATGTCTGATAGTCTGGTTTCAAAACCATTCATATCTTGACGACATTTGTCAACCACTATTCTTGTTTCCAAAACGACGTCCATTAGGGATTGGACTTGTGTCTGGAGCACAGATATATCACTCTGTCTAGCAGGAAGATTTTGTTCAGTAGGCGATTTGGACGAGGTTACCTTGACAACCAACCCAGAATTACGTAGGAAGGTGCTTTTTGCACTGTTAGTGGAGAGATACTGACGCACTGCAACAAGAGGTGACATTGTGCCTGTGGTAGCCTCGTCGCCTTCAGGTGTTTGTGGCTGTTCAATCATTTTTTCCATAGCTTCCTGAAAGTTTGAACTTGTAGATTAGTGTACCAGATAAGTTACTAATGAGACAAAAACAAACAAAGTAGGTTACACGTTTATACATAACTTATTGTGGTGAACTACTGTAATACATTAGCATGTATTGTAGTGGCAACTACATAATAAAATCACTTTCGGAACATATGTCCATGTAGCATGCCTACTGTATTGTCTATTTCCTCACATTCGTTGACATCTAAGGATAAAGAGACATGGTTTAAAGTAGGATGAACATAGTATGACATCATTCATATCATGGGAAAACAGATATAAAACAAACAGGCTATTTTATCATTGTGTGTGCACGTGAACATAACAACTAGAATACAGATCAAGACCAAAAGAATATCATTCATCTCTTTTAAACCATGTAAGGTGAAATGATACGTTAAGACAACTGTGTATAAAAGTAAAAGAGTAACTGACATTGGCTGCAAACCAAGTAGTTAAATGAACACATCATAGTACCAATCAGTTCAAAGGCAGGAGGAGCGAGGACTTACAACAGCAGCTTGAACCGGTGTCCTCATGCCCTTCATCTTGCTGGTGTGGCAATCCTTGAAGATTTGCATTGCATTTGGTTCAGGTTCTTTTTGGTCCGCACAGGCTTTCCTCAGTATTTGGAACAAGTCAATATAGATACGATAATATGGCACAGAAAAAAGAAGGAAGTAACAGCTATTTACAAGAGCCTTGCAGTGTGCAATATAGCTATGAGATCCTGTTGTCTGTTGGAATTTCACTTTAGAACGGTTGGTCTTGTTCTTCAAATAGTTAGCCTAGAAGAAGATACACTTGTAAGGCACATACATAAATACAAGTTCAATATGTGGTCTGATCAAATACATATAGCCTACCTGATACTTTGGATCAGACTAGTGTTTAACGAGGGTTGTCCAGTCTTCATCTGTAATATATTCCACTGGAGATGTTTGGGTGATTTCATTGTTAGCCTTGCCTTCAAAGTGAGATTTTCTAATGTGGTACTGATACTATTGCAGAGCAGACTAGAAAACATGAGTGCATGCTTGTTTAGTTGCATCATCTTTCGGATCCAACTTGAACCTAATCTGTTGAAAAAAGAATGTGAGTCTTATTAGGAGGAAGCTAGAAAGTATGGGACAGAGAAAGACAATATTACTAATTGCAATGAATAACATTACTTACGGATAAATGGTCAAGGAAGGTGTTAAATTAGGTATTGTCTTTCTCATTCCTGTACCGGATCCACGTTGGGAGGATACGTGCATGACACCTAACGGCAACGGCTGCCTCTGATACTAACTTGGCTGACTTTGTAGCATCACGTAACCTTTTTAAACCTGCCTAAAAATGGATCTCCATTCTTCCTCCTTTAGATTTTGTTAATCTGTCAAGCATTATCCCTGACGTCTGTTTTCGCTTGCGTCATGGTGCTAGTTCAACAACGAATATGGAAAGTGTTAGTGTACATCAAACTGTGAGAGTACATATAAAGGAGCATGCAACTTCAACTTGACTCAGTCAGGTACCATCTTGGTGTTGATGCTCATGAGGTTCATCTGATCTTGCCAAGTCCTGTTGTGTCAGCAGTGCTTCAGAAATAGTGTTAGCTGTGAAGGCAGCTTGGGAATTGGCTAGTTCCGGAGCAAACGAACAAGTAACTCATTGATATGCTGGTACAGTTGAAGCGGATGCTGCAGCTGGTGGAGCAGGTGATACTGTGTTTGTAGATTTAGCCGGTGGACTTAGACCTTCTACTGCACTATAAGTACCAGCAGAATCTGGATGGCAGATCCTTTTCTGTTTCACCCGACAAGTAACACCACTCCCTACTATATTATTTTCCTTACTCTTTTTTGACTTTGCCATGTCAAGCCGTACCCACAACACAAAAGAATAAAATCGCTCTTTAGAACTCATTGATGCATGATACAGACAAGCAATACTTTGATGTTGGACAACCGTATGAGGATGGAATATGTAAGAAAAACAGGATGGCATGACATATTCACAGCTACGATGTGTAAACTAAGCAGAAGGATTTTCAAGAAAATGGAAGTAATCCAAGCTAGACACCATATGAAAGATGCAACCAATATTACTCTACCAAGTTAAAAGTGTCGTGTCATAAGTGGCAATTCAAAAAATTAGAAGCAGTATAACATAGAAATCAATGCAAGACGCAACCACTATCAAACTGCCATGTTAAAAGTGTCCAATCACGAGTGACTGATGCGGGATACACAACAGCAGTACTTTGATGTAAGAACATGGTATGATAGATAGATGCAGTGTATTCTAGACACAGAACGCCATGTCATATGCACATGTATAACGTATGGACTCAATAGGTGCAATTTAATCAAAATAGAAGAAATACAGGCTAGACAACATATGCAACATGAAACCAATTATCACACTATTAATTTCAGTATTTTTCGGCGATGTGTGTTCGATGGGAGGAGACATTCCACTCGACTACGAGGCACCTATGGTGACTTCGTAAAATCTCAAGATCATATGCTAGCCCACTCTCTCGAAGGTGCTCATAGGGGTAGGGTCTGCGTGTGTGCACTTATAGCGGTGAGTGCTTGCGCGTATATATGAACCCTTGCGTATGTACCATGTTAAAAAAAGACATGTCATGATTATACGGTCACTAGCTCACCCATACAACTCCGTATTTTGTTGATGACACAATCAATTGACCAGTCAAACGTTCCACGTGGCGCAACTAGTGTTGCACCATCACGCGTAACTGTGGGGCCCACCTGTCAGCCCGTATATGAAAGAAAGAAATGGTAGTTTGAGTCTGTACTGTGTTAATAAAATACATTTTAGGGTGATCATACGGTCACTGGCTCACCATACAGCTCCGTAATTTGTTGATGACATGATCAATTGACCAGTCAAATGGTCCAAATTCAGCAGCGCACATTACCATAGGGCCCACCCGTCAGCACGTATATGAAGGACAAAAATGGTAATAAATTAGTGGTCGGTGGGTACTCAAAGTCGTGAGACCTCTGGTTGGCAGTCGCCAGCGGTGGGGGGCGTTGATTGGGCGGTGGGGTGGGGATCGCCGGA